>NC_136802.1:24916925-24939425 GCF_951216825.1 Electrona antarctica | reverse complement strand
CTGGTTTACAGTGTAATGCCACCAACTTAACAATGGGTGTACATAGTTGGGGGAGGGGGGGGGGGGGTGTTACTGGTGGGTTCATTATTCATCATTCATTACCACTGTATGTTTCTGCCAAACCACTCATACGTTGCATGTCAACATTGCAAGGCAGGCAGCAGCGGGTTGGAGCCCCTACAGTGAGGATCCCCGGAGTGAGGAGCCGCACCAAAGCTCCAAGACCACCACTGCCGATTCAGTGCCATTCGAGTTGCAGACCAATATGGACAGAATAATACGCTGTTAGTTGTAATGTACTTTGAAATAATACAAAAATAATAATACTGAGTCCACAATGGTCCACATCTACAGTTGTTTAGGATACAAAAAGGTTTTGTTTAGCTATTTCTGAAAACATACAGTGCAGACAACATGTTCTCCGGACTCCGGTTGACCAAAATCCAGAGAATGCAAAAGTGGACCATTATTCAGTAGGTCAACCTTTACACTCTGGATTTGTACATAAATATCACTCTATTGAGCCACATGTGCTCTGGCTTGGCTGAGTGCAGGTCTGCAGTATGTGCATTGCAGATGTGCCTGCATGGGGTTTAGGGGTGTGCCTTTAAAAAAAAGAAGGAAAAAAACTGGCTGATTCTATATTCCCTATCTGTTAGCTAATACCAAGAAAGGTGGGGGTAGGTAGGGGGTTCCTTCACTCTGGGCTGCTACACAAAAGCCCTTTCTTTAACAAAGCCCCGCAGAAAAGGGAGAATATCTGTTCAGTGGCATCACTCTTTCATCAAAGCACGTGAGCCCCCTCTCTTCCTCCGTCTCGCTCTCTTTTTTGTGTTTTCTGCTGCATTGCAGATGTGGTGAAGGGACTCCAGCTCAAAGCCACGTGCACACAAACACACACACACACGCATGCACGCACGCAACGCACGTCACAAGCAAAACCCCAGCTCCCACACAGGGGGGGCGAAGTGTTAGAAAAATAAAGGCTCTAATAAAACACACGGTTGGTTTCAATATCAATATTCATCCTTTTGACCGCTCTCCCCCAGTTAATGTGGTTGCACCTTGTTAATGGAGTTTATTGCTTTGTGCCCAGGGACTGGCGCCCATTGATTTGGCCTCTGATTTATCCTCTACCCCCCCCCCCCCCCCCACCCTCTCTCTCTCTCTTTCTCTCTCTAGTTTAGTCTCCTTGACTCTCCCACTACTAATCTCTCTCCTCGGTCAAAGACGGACGTACACAAGCAGAGATGCAGTATGCACACACATTCAACCAACCTAAGCCCTTTATCGTCTCTGTCAGTTATAACTTGGGTTTTTTTCTTCCATAAATGAATGCCCCACATGATCACACTACAGCAGTGGTTTTCAACCAGTGGTCCGGGGCCCACCAGTGGTCCTTGAGGTGGTTCCAGGCGGTCCCCAGCTAAATGGTGGAGAGTTTGTAACCAAATGGACCCTTATTAGTTCTTTAACTTTTGAGAGTGTAAAATGAAACCAAATGGACCCATAAGGGTCCATTTGGTTTAATTTTACGGTCTCAAGAGTTAAATAATTGTGCATTACTCATAATTTAGAAGAAGTTTACATAATTAGAGAGTGGAATTGTGGACAAAATCGTATCCAACGTTAACAAAATTCTTTAGTTTTGGGTCAGCAAGTCTAAATCTCATGAAATTGTGTTCCGTGGCTCAAATGCTTTATAAATAATGGGCCTTGATATGAAAAGGGTTGAAAACCACTGCACTACATCGTCACAAAAGCATTAAAAAGCTCATCAAGTAATGAAAAGTAGTGAAAATGTACATCTACAAACTTGGAGCTTGTGATAGCTTCAGCTTTAATATTAACTATTGACGCTATTTTTTGAAAATGTAGGGGTAAAGATGGATGGGGGGAGGGGAGGTGGGTTTGGGGAAATGTTCCTTTTTGAACATTTTGAAACAATAACATGCCCGGCACAAGATGGTGCAGGTCACCAGGCTGAAAGTGGTTAAAAGTTAGACGACACACATGTTGATGAAAGTTGAATAATGGATCGTGAGATATGTGGAGCGCACGTGCACGCACGCACGCACGCACGCACGCACGCAAGCACGCACGCACGACCACACCCTCCGCCATTGGGTTGAAGGGAAGTTCTGTGTTATGGGGTATAGAGGAAGTTGAACTTCAAAGGGAGCCTTCGGGGACACCAGTTAGCTACAGTATACTATAGTGACACGCCTTTCTGCGCTGTGCTCTCTTTCTCCTCCTCCCTCCCTCCCTTGCTCGCTCTTATTCGCTCTTCATCTCCGAGTCCTTCAGAACCCCAGACGACCCACTCTGCAGTTCCACTTCGCTCAGTAAGCAAGGCAAGGGAAGGGAGGGGTTCCTGACTCGGGAGAAATGGGGAGTGAAGCACGGGGTTGGCAAGTGGTGAAAACATGGAAATCTCCATAATTTTAAACCCCCTTTTGTGGTATGTAGAACACCACGATCAATTACAGTAACACACTCAGGTTCATATGCACGCACGCACGCACGCACGCACGCACGCACGCACGCACGCACGCACGCACGCACGCACCCCTATTACTATAGTACATACTACAGAGAGGGTTTGAGAGGTTAACATGGGAGCAGCCTGAGGCATTCGTCAGCAGTGGTGGAATGTAACTAAGTACATTTACTTGTACTGTACTTAAGTACACTTTTGAGGTATTTGTACTTTACTTGAGTATTTCCAATTTCCAATACTGTTACTTCTATACTCCACTACATCTCAGAGCCAAACATCTTACTTTTACTCCACTACATTTTATTTGAAAACTTTAGTTACTATAGTTACTTTGGAGATTTTAATTTTGATTAGAAAACATACATTGACCACTTCAATCAATGTACTTTTTGGTCATTTGAAAATAGCAGATCTACAAGCTCACAATGCGACGCATTGTGAGCTTGTAGAGCTGCTATTTTCAAAAGATTGTGTACACATTTTGAACTTGTGAAATGGGACGTTCTGCAATATGAGTACTTTTACTTTCAGTACTTTAAGTACATTTTGATGCCGATACTTTTGTACTTTTACTTCTGCACATCTTGAATACGGGACTTCTACTTGTAACGGAGTATACGTCTGCATTGCAGTATTTATACTCAAAACATTTGAGTATACTTTCTCCACCAGCGTCCGTCAGGGAGGTTAAGCTGAAGAGAGCTCTCTGATGCCAGAGGGGAGGAAACAGTGAGTGGATGAGCAGCGATGGACGGTGATCAGTCTTTATAGTTTGTGATTCACACTGGATTACTGGAGGTGAAACAATCCCCTCCCCTCCCCCTCCCCCCAAGGCCAGATGGATGGAGCTGCTTCCAGAGCCCTCGCAATTAATTACACTGTTAATTGTTAATTACAGTGTTAAATACATTTTAGTCGACTGAATCAACTGTAGATTTAGTCGACTAAAATCATGACATTTAGTCGACTAAAACTAGACTAACACTAAAACATTCCAGGTGACTATAATGTGACTAAAACTAAATGAAAACTATTCAAGAGACTATGACTAAAACTAAAATCAAACTTTGCTCAAAATTGATACTAATAATAATAATCTGGAAGTTTACCCTGCTTGCTTTTGCTGCTGCTCACGCTCTACTCTCACCACTGCTGTCTTGCTCAACCGCTGCTGCTGCTCACCCTCCACCACCCCAGCTACCACCTGTTGTTTTGGATCTGCTGTTTATGTACGGGGGAATTCGGACTACCTACGGTTTGGGAGATGCACTTTATCAGAGTACCTAAAAACACATCAAATTCATCGCCAAACCATAATAATTCATGAGTTATGTCCTGACTGTCTGAACAGCAATCTGATAACAATTCAAGCAATGAGATGACTTGATTCGAGACAGGTCGGATTCCTCAAGAGACGGACATTTGAATTGTTGATACAACTTAACAAAATGGCTTGGAAATTGCAGTATAATCTGCCTTATTTAACTATGGATGTAAAAATGAACCTACATATTAAATGTAATACTTGAGAGGATTGCATAAAATCTTACAGTCTTAAATGGGATATTAATCCCATCCGTTGCGTGTTCGAGTCCCGTTCATGACGACCTTTGCTGCAGGTCTCTCCCCTTCTCTCTCTGCCTCTTTCCTGTCTTCACTGTAACTATCAATAAAGGCACAAAAGCCAAAAACAAATCTTAAAAATAAATAAATAAAGATGCTAGTGCTGTGTGGAGCTGTGAAACCCATTGCTTTGTAATCACTTTCAGGGGATATGGCCGGAGGGGTGGGGGTTCAATCATACATAGCATGGGTCACAGACAGTGGGATGTGTCTGCTTGCACTGCGTGGGAGTTTGCCGTGCTTCGACAGAAACTCTTTTCATTTGAGCTGATGGTTGTGCGTATATGGTTGGCAGACAGACAGACAGACAGACAGACAGGCAGGCAGGCAGGCAGGCAGGTAGGCAGGGAGGCAGGCAGGCAGGAGGGCAGGCAGGCAGGCAGGCAGGGCAGGACAGGCAGGCAGGCAGGCAGGCTAACAGGCAGGCAGACAGACAGACAGACAGACGGGTCAGACGCCTATGCTAATGTCCTACATGTCTTTATAAATCTCTCAGACTACAGCAGCAGGGTGTCTGCATGCTCTATACAGTACGTGGTGCTCCCACAGAGCACATTCAAACTATTGCTAGAACTAATATTGTAGCCCTTGTATCCCTCCCTCCCTCTTTCTTTTTTTGCTTTTATTTTTTGTTATTTTTATATATTTTTGCTTTACCATCTGTTTGGATAGCGAAGAGCGGCGAAGACATTTTTATTATTTTTTTAAATGACACATTAGGTATAGTATTGCAACACACACATATCCCAGCCCTTAAAACCAAGTTGTGTCATAGAAATCATGGCTATATCCATTTTCTGGATAAAAAAAACAAACTACTGGAGCCCCTCTCTCCTCTCCTCTCCTCTCCTCTCCTCTCCTCTCCTCTCCTCTCCTCTCCTCTCCTCCTCCCCATCTCTCTTGTTTAGTGATAATCTTCCATAAATCTTATCAGGAGCCTCATTGAATTAAAGTACCGGTAATGTAATCACCTCGTGAATGAGTTTCAAACAGTGGGCTGTGGACTTACTCTAGCAGCCCCACGGATGGAGGGTCAAACTGGACAAACAGACCCAGCTCAAGGTTGTTTAAGAGCTTAATTCAGGTCGTTAGTCATATTAGGGTGGCAGGGGTTTAAAATCCCCTGGTGGGCTTCAAGTGGGCTAAACGCAGTCAGGGACGAAGAGGGCAGAAATCTGCAGTCCCGCTCCAAATGAATAGGCTATACTTTGGCGTACAGCGGTGAAGCGTGCCTAAAATAGCCGATTTATAAGCTCACAAGTGAGCTACAATGGAGTACGATGGAGTGAAAATTAAACATTTAGTATAGGTCAGTGGTTTTCAACCAGTGGTCCTTGAGGCAGTTCCAGCTGCTAAATGATGGAGAGTTGTTAACCAAACGGACCCTTAAAGATCTTTAACTCTTGAGAGCGTAACATTAATTCATTTTACGCTCTCAAGAGTTAGGCTACATTATTGTTGAACATCTGCATTACTTAATGTACAAGAAGTCTACACTAATCAGAGAAGGTAGAATAATTGTTAGCATGGAATTGTGGACACAATCTCTTATCCAACGACAACTACATATTCTACATAACTACAAGTTTTGGGTCTGAGAGGCTGAATCTACTCAAATGGTGGTCCGTGGTTCAAATGCCAAATAAATAATGGGCCTTGAAATGAAAATGGTTGAAAACCACTGGTATACTAGGTCTCAAAAACCAGCCCCAATAATAACACCCAGCTTTCCTCCATCTCTCCTTCCGCCTTCCGTCTTCCTTCCGTTTCGTTTCCATTCCTCCACACGGCTTGCTGCCTTCCCTGCTTCTAGGACAGTGGCTCTCAACCTGTTCTGGCCCACCCATCTGATCACGTAACTGTGTTAAGTGGTCAGATGGGTGGTCTGTACATGTGCAATTTCAAAGCAAGTTCATGTTAACGATCGATCAATCGATTGTGTTCCACCAATTGGATCAATGGAACCAACGTAGTGTACTTCCAGGTCCTACTTATTGGTATAACCTTTTATATATTGATGTTATATTATCATTACAATCTTTAGTTTTTGCCAGCTATTTGGGGACCCACTTGCAACGGGCGCACATGTTGAGAACCAGTGCTTTTAGGACGACAGCAAAAGTGTTCACCTGACACAGACGGTTCAGTGCAGTGTGACACAGCAGGCTGCCTGCTGCGTTCTGCACGGGGATACCCCCAACTAGCTGTTATTTACAACAGTGCCTTACAGAGGAGCAAATAAAAGGCATGCATTGAAGTGGATGGATGCTGGGTGGTGTGGGGGGGTAGTATCATAACTCCTAAAGCTCCTTCATCCTCCGCTTCTCTCTATTCCACTCTCATCCTCTTTTCATCCCTCTTTCTCTCTCCCTCTCTGTTTCTGTCTCTCTCATCCTCTCTCTCTCTGCCCCCCCCCCCCCTTCTCTCTCTCTTTCCCTCTCCTCGTCTCTTCTCCCTAGAGCATTGCTCATCAATCTGGCCCTCGGAGAGCTCTCCCTTGCTCATTCCTTCCCCGCAATACATAAACATTAGGCAAAAACAATTACCGGGCACAGCATATTGTACCTAGAAACTTTGCTATGAAAAATGATTGCTTTTTCTGTTGACTGAAAAAAAAAAGAAAGGAAAAAAAGAAAAAAGAGGGAGAGATCAAATCAAATAACATATAATACAGGGACAAATCTGGTGGAACAAGAGGACCAGAAAGAGCGTAGTCTTCCCTTTATGTTCCAGTATTGCCACGGTGCTGCATAAAACTGCCATTGCTTTAAAATGGAAGAAAGCCAACCCTTGACTTCTACGCCGTCCTTGTTTTTAATTGCACATCACTTTGGCTTGTTATCGCTGCCCTTAACAAAGCTATCGTTGTTTTATTAGTTTTCACTGAAATGATAGCCATAAAATGATTGAACCCCTTACACCATTATATACTCTACAACAAAGACAATTATTGAAACGGCATGTGTAGACGGACGGCTTGGCTTTCTTTTGCATAATAACCAAATACTCTGAGAACACTTGAGTTAGATTTGAAGAGATTGCGTGTGTGTGTGTGTGTGTGTGTGTGTTAAAGTAGCAGCAGTCACGTGAGTGTATACGTTTACTATAGTCGCAAAGACAAAATGATCAACAGTCTTTGAACGTGAAGAATTTGGACTTTCTAAAGCCTATTCTGAGATATGAACTAGAGCCCTGACTGACGCCAGATTTTTGAGTCCGATGCAAGCCTAATTTTCACAGATTACAGATGTTTTGACCTATATTTTGTAAAACCAATAACAAAAAGAAAAACCACTGCAAGATCTGGAAATCAATTTGAAAAACCTTGATTTGATTAAAGTTTCTAATTTGACTTATTACTTGTAAGGAAACAAAAAAAATCTTTTTGATAGACAAAAAATGAATAAATTAAGTACATAATATTAAACCTCAATATATATATATATATATATATATATATATATATATATATATAAAAGGAACTTTAATCATACAGTTATTAAGTTAAATTAAGTTCCAGAGGGTCCCCGGCTAAAGTATTTGTAACTAGAGTTATGGGGGGATTATGGCTAAATGCTTATACAAGCTGTCGCTCCTTGAAATTGAAAGAATTGTAAAACCACTGGGCCAGATGGTCGGGCTCTGATATATCTTCTCTGCCGGATGAAAACCTCACATGTCCAAAACTGTCCCAAAAAATTGCAAAAGTAGCCGATCCACGAGCACGAAATGGATCTGCTGCTTTTGATGCTTCTGTGTGGCGCTGCAATATGATCAAGAAGGGTACGAAAAAACACAAGTTAGAATATGGAGGTTTGTGTCTGACAGCAACGGTATGACCAACAGCTCCTGTGGGTCTGCTCGGTGGCCAACAGTTGAGGACCGTGGTTGTACCGGGCAGAGTCCCAGGGGTGAAGGAGTGTGTAACTGTTGAGGACCGTGGTTGTACTGGGAAGAGTCCCAGGGGTGAATGAGTGTGTAACTGGTTGTACGGGGCAGAGTCCCAGGGGTGAATGAGTGTGTAACTGGTTGTATGGGGCAGAGTCCCAGGGGTGAATGAGTGTGTAACTGGTTGTATGGGGCAGAGTCCCAGGGGTGAATGAGTGTGTAACTGGTTGTATGGGGAAGAGTCCCAGGGGTGAATGAGTGTGTAACTGGTTGTACGGGGCAGAGTCCCAGGGGTGAATGAGTGTGTAACTGGTCGTACCGGGCAGAGTCCCAGGGGTGAAGGAGTGTGTAACTGGTTGTACCGGGCAGAGTCCCAGGGGTGAATGAGTGTGTAACTGGTTGTACCGGGCAGAGTCCCAGGGGTGAATGAGTGTGTAACTGGTTGTACCGGGCAGAGTCCCAGGGGTGAATGAGTGTGTAACTGGTTGTACCGGGGCAGAGTCCCAGGGGTGAATGAGTGTGTAACTGGTTGTACCGGGCAGAGTCCCAGGGGTGAATGAGTGTGTAACTGGTTGTACGGGGTAGAGTCCCAGGGGTGAATGAGTGTGTAACTGGTTGTACGGGGTAGAGTCCCAGGGGTGAATGAGTGTGTAACTGGTTGTACGGGGAAGAGTCCCAGGGGTGAATGAGTGTGTAACTGGTTGTACCGGGCAGAGTCCCAGGGGTGAATGAGTGTGTAACTGGTTGTACCGGGCAGAGTCCCAGGGGTGAATGAGTGTGTAACTGGTTGTACCGGGCAGAGTCCCAGGGGTGAATGAGTGTGTAACTGGTTGTACCGGGGCAGAGTCCCAGGGGTGAATGAGTGTGTAACTGGTTGTACCGGGCAGAGTCCCAGGGGTGAATGAGTGTGTAACTGGTTGTACGGGGTAGAGTCCCAGGGGTGAATGAGTGTGTAACTGGTTGTACCGGGCAGAGTCCCAGGGGTGAATGAGTGTGTAACTGGTTGTACCGGGCAGAGTCCCAGGGGTGAATGAGTGTGTAACTGGTTGTACCGGGCAGAGTCCCAGGGGTGAATGAGTGTGTAACTGAATGAATGTGAACCAGGGTGTGACTGACAGTGAGAAATGTGCTAGAAGTCGACCAACCACTGCTAAGTGTTGCAAAACGTTGCCGTCGGGCAAAAACCTCTTAACTCCATATTTTAAGTTTTGTTGTATTTTCTTTTCATAAATTACAGCCCTGTTTGATCCCCGTCACACAACAGCGTCAACATTAGCATATCCACAAGCTCGTAGACCTGGCACTTTTTCCGAATTTGAATCCTGAACAACATACAGTACAGTGTGAGGTTTCCACAAACATCCACAGAGCTCTGCTCTCGTGTGTAAAACACTGCAAAACAGGGAACGTATTACTGGGGTACACTGGGAATGTGCAGGCGCTTCAAATGTTTGTATTATTCATGGGTAAAGCTGCAATCGATAACCTGTTTTGTTTGAATACAATGTTATTTTGCCCATTCTGTGTGGTAGAGTATATGGATATACAAAATCACTAACACAACTGCGGTGGTTGTAGTTGGTGTCCCTGCTCTCCTATTGAGACATATATAATCTGAGGTCCGGTAGACTGTAGGACCACTACTGGTGGACAAGGGGTATTGCATGAAGCTCAAAAGGCAATATATCCTCTGGCCCGACCAGGTTTTCTGTATAGGGATGCACCGATATGGAAATTCTTCGCCGATGCCGATGTTTAACATATACAATTGTTTATATTTCCGCCCTTTTGTGCCTGTGAATACATCTTCAATATACAAGAAATAAATGTTCAGAATCTACAGCTTAAGTAGGCTGCAGATAACCACCACCAACACACCAACCAACATAGACAACACAAAATGTATGCTTATCAACAACGGATAAAGATCGGCTACTGCCATCATCGGTTAATGTCAGTTTTATTTGTCAATACCGATATTGACCGATAACGGCAAATATCGTCCGATACCGTTATGTGGTGATACATCGGTGCATCCCTAGTTTTCTGTATCAGTGCATGGCGTCAAAACTCCGACAGGGCGTCAAGGTTACGGATTACAGCTTTCAATAAACATGTCTTCAAAATAGAGAATAAAAGGAGCCCGTTCTATGAAATTCACTGATTTCCTGCAGATATGTGATATCATATCAAAGGAATGTCCTTTCTTCCATTCGGTGTGTGTGTGTGTGTGTGTGTGTGTGTGTGTGTGTGTGTGTGTGTGTGTGTGTGTGTGTGTGTGTGTGTGTGTGTGTGCGCGTGTGTGTGTGCGTGCGTGCCTCCCTTAGAGATGGGAGTGTGTTGTGTAAATGGCTAGCAGTGTATACACACGCGTGCATGGACACACACCTCCGCAACCACACAACGTTAACACGCACACAAACATTACTGTACTGGTGTGTGTGTGTGTGTGTGTGTGTGTGTGTGTGTGTGTGTGTGTGTGTGTGTGTGTGTGTGTGTGTGTGTGTGTGTGTGTGTGTGTGTGTGTGCGGCATACGAGGAGTGCTTTGCTTCTCATTTTAGGAGTGGAGAGATTCTGATCAGTCACAGACTCCATTAAGAGACCTGGAGGATGATGAGTTGTGTGTGTGTGTGTGTGTGTGTGTGTGTGTGTGTGTGTGTGTGTGTGTGTGTGTGTGTGTGTGTGTGTGCGTGCGTGTGCGTGCGTGTACACTTTCAACACACGCGTGTGTGTTGAAAGTGTGTTGGGAAAGTGTGTTGCTTGTGCTGCCGACTGGAAAATTGACTCTGTGTCAAAAACGAATCAAATCGCGCCAAAGGTGAATGGAAAGCGGTGGGGGAGAGAGAGCGCGCACCGCACCGCATGCGCACGTGGGCTGACGAAGTATCCAGGCCACCTCGCAAAAGTCGCTGACACTTGGGACGATGGAAGCTTAGCAGATGGCGGCAGGAACCAAAGGGCTCGGTGACAAACCTCACATTAGCATGGAAGACTTGTGGGGGGGTGCAGGAACTGTGACACGTGTCCCATGCGCACAGGATGTACGAGCAGGTGTCGGGGATGTATTTGACCGTCACGCCACCGCGTTTGGGTAAAACCAGGAAGACATGTTCCGCAAAGAAGTGGGTTTCTCTTCTCCCTTCCGGCATTGGCTGGGTTTCCCCTCGCCGCACGGGGGCAAAATGGCCGCCACGCGCTATACGATGTTGCTCAACGGCGGAGTTATTGCTCTTCTATAACCGGACTGCGATGCTCGCAGACATTGTTACATATAAGGAGAGGTCGGGCTGTGGAGGGGGGGGGGGGGGGGCTGTGTGTGTGCATGTGTGTGTGTGTGTGTGTGTGTGCGTGTGTGTGTGTGTGTGCGTGTGTGTGTGTGTGGGGGGGGGGGGGGGGTCGGTCAGGACACAAAGTCTACAAAGTTAAAAGCCACGTCCCACTGGCCTGCTTCAGGGACGGGACAGAGCCAAACGTTCTCTCCGAGGACAGCCGTCCCGCCTTGGGATGTTTTCACATCGGCACCGCCATCATCCTCTGCTCCTTGGCGAGGCTCGGCTCTGCCCCGGTCCCAAAACCCGCTCCCTCTGGCTTTTGCACCGGTGCGTTGTGGGGTATATGCGAGTCCTCTCAGGACTGGTGTCACTGTTGGCGTTTGTGTTAGCCCTATAGTGGCGCCATCAAGGTGCCTGCCGGAGCGTGCTGGTGCCCAGTGTTGTCATCGTCGTCGTCGTCCCATCGTTCCCCCCCCCACCCCACTAGCGTCTGTGAGTGCTAGGACGCGGGCGTTGTCTTGGTTTTAGATGGAGGGTCTTTCTTGCCCTTCTGGTGCGCTGGAGACTCGCTGGAGGTCTTGGGTGTTTTCCTGGGGGGACTCTGTTCAGCCATGTCATGCAGTGAAGGCTCCCTGTACATGGCCACTGTGGGAGAGGCACAGTCAGAGGTCAGTGACGACACCCAGGTGCAGTCATGTAAACGTGTGCTGACAATTTATGCTTTGCACGACAAGGGTCAAACGGCGCGGCGCACGACGAAAGTGACATCGAAACGACCAAAAAACACGACGTAGAGGACCTTCACAGAGGGTGCTGAATGCCGCGCGCCTTTGGAAAAATGAAAGGTCGCAGACGCCTTCATATAAAATGTCACACTGCACTCTGACTAGCTGAGAAGATCAAATTAGCTTTGTTAGTTGTTACATGCACGGAGAAGCAGAAGGCTACTATAGGGCTCGGCAAAAAATATCGAAAAATCTATATATCGCGATATATATTAAAATCGAATCGCAAAGTTGAGAGTTGATTTTTATTTATTTATTAGTATTATTATTTTTATGTTAAAAAGCTTGCAGGGCCCTGTGTGAGACTATTTCAATAGGTACAGCTGTTGCTTCCGTCTAAACCGTATTCATAGGTCACCAATTTGTAACGCAACACAGGAACAGTTCCTTAACCACTCGGTTTCATTTTACGCTCTCAAGAGATAAATTAGAATAATTGTTATTCTGATCAACGTTTGCCTGTTCTCTCTCCGATGGTACCAACATCAATATAGCAGGGAATTGTGGACAAAATCTTATCCAACGATAACAAAATATTCGACGTTTTGTGTCTGAGAGGTTAAATCCCATCAAATGGTGGTCAGATGGCTCAGATGCTGAATAAATAACGGGCCTTGACTTGAAAAAGGTTGAAAACCACTGGCATAGCGCCAGGGCCCTCGGTGGGGTCGATTCGGCCCTGCCACTGGTCTTACTGGCATAGCGCCAGGGCCCTCGGTGGGGTCGATTCGGCCCTGCCACTGGTCTTACCCTCGATGAGTTTGGGCAGGAAGTGGGCGGCTCCCTTGGTCTTCTTGACGCGGTTGCCCTTCATGACCTGGCCGTCGCGGTTGATGCCGATGTACCACGCCCGGCCCGACTGCGTCTGCCGGTACAGGATGGACGAGTACGTCACGTAGTAGTTCTCAAACACACACTCCTTGAACTTACACTCCGGTGTGAAGTGTTCCTGGAGGACATAGAGAGAGAGAGAGACACACACGCACACACGCACGCACGCACGCATGCACACACACACACACAAACATGTATATCAAGGTTATTAACTTATTATAGACTTTTTCGCTGTCAATTTTGGTTTCGTTTTGATTAGTCTTTCAAGCGTGTTTGCTAATTTAGTTTAGTTGTAATTATTTTTAAATGGCTTAGTTTTCATTATAGTTTTTTTATTGTAACATTTTAATGTAATATTAAAATACTCTTAAAATCAAACTCAGCCTCTTCTACGCAACGGTAGAGTCTGTTCTTCTATATGGCAGTGAATGCTGGACCCTGAAGCCAACCCTGCAGAAGTCTCTAGAGTCTATGGTGCTGCTACACCAGAATGTTGCATGCGTGCAGTATGTAACATCAGCAAGCATGTACATTCTTACCAACAAGATCCTATATGAGGGAATGCCAAGGGTGAGCCAGAAAATAGCAGCCAGGAGAATGAGACTATAGCAGGACACTTCCAAAGATATCAAGAACTGCCAGCCAGCACGTATACACCCCCAGCCACGATGTAGAAGTAAGTACACACCCCAGCCACGATGTACAAGTAAGTATATGTACGCCCCAGCCACAATGTACAAGTACCCACCCTGGGCATGACGCTTGACATGACATGTCACAGGGACTTACCCCCAATTAATCCAACCGTATACTGAGTGCCAAGCAGGGAGGCACAGGCCACAGGGAGTCCCATTTTTATAGTCTTTGGTATGACCCGGCCGGGGATCGAACCCCGACCTCCCAGTCTCAGGGCGGACACTCTAACCATATTCTAGTTGTGGTTGTTTTTATGTGGTTAGCTTGCATGAATGTGAGTGTTTGCACATGGCCAGACACACACAGACACACCAGGACTGGGTCAGCAGGGGAAGAATAACGGAATCGTCACGGCGGACATTTTGTTTAATTCGTTTTTATTATTATTTATATATATTTATTCACCAATTCCACTGTCTCAGCTGGGAATGGAAGGAAATGAGCTCCACATATCATGGTATTACAGGAGCATCTTTACATGGACACAAACATGCACGCACGCACGCGCACACACACACAGACACACACACACACGTACAAGCGCACACACGCACACACACACAAACACACACACACAGAATGGGAGCAACAGTATAGCGTGCACACGAACGCAAACTCATCCACACCCAGACTTGATCAATGATACGCACAAATGATAATGCTCAGCCGTCGAGCATGGTCGCACAAACTGTACACGCACACACAGGCATGCGCACACACACCTATTTACCACCTGGACAGAGTGATGAGCTGTGATGCCATAATTCAGATGGTTCACTTCAACAACAATCAACCGAATCCTTCACCCCTTCACACTTTAAAAGCCTCATTCTTGGCCTTCACCCTGCTACACGCACGCACGCACGCACGCACGCACGCACGCACGCACGCACGCGCGCTCAAACAAATAGAGCTGCTGTGCATCTGACAATATGTCAACATGGGAAGTGCCCCCCCCCTTGTTATCTCTCTCGTCTCGTATCCCTTCCTCCTCCTCCTCCTTTTCTCTCTCTTCATCTCTCTGCTCTCTTCCTCCATCCCTCCGTCATTTTAGTAACCTTGTCGGGGGAACAAACCAATTTGCAGGATTGATTTGGAGCCTTGATGTGACTGGTGAGCAGAAAAGACCTGAATAAGGACTTTCTCTCTCTCTCTCTTTCTCTCTCTCTCTCTCTCTCTCTCTCTCTCTCTCTCTCTCTCTCTCTCTCTCTCTCTCTCTCTCTCTCTCTCTCTCTCTCTCTCTCTCTCTCTCTCTCTCTCCTCGTCTCATTCTCTTTTTTGCTCTGCCACTCTTTGCAGCATCCTTTCCTTATGGCTCCTCTCTCCTCTCCTCTCCTCTCCTCTCCTCTCCTCTCCTCTCCTCTCCTCTCCTCTCCTCTCCTCTCCTCTCCTCTCCTCTCCTCTCCCCTCCCCTCCCCTCCCCTCTCCTCTCCTCTCCTCTCCTCTCCTCTCCTCTCCTCTCCTCTCCTCTCCTCTTGAATGCAGCCCTCCTAACGTCTGCCTATAGCCATTACACCCCACATACATAAGCTAATTACATTCATTGGGTGCCCTATGCTTTAATTACACATCCATTCACTTAGACAGCCATTCATTCCCTCGCCCGCCCATTACCTTAGCTCTAACAGCACAGAGGGCTATAGTCTATAGTCTCCCACCAGCCATAATCGCAATCGCTATCATTAAGACTGATTTACTTTGGCGCAATGACCTTGTAAATTGGCTATTTTCTCCATGCAACGTCTATACAACAGAGCATAAATTAGGCATAGGGGCCTTTTACTATTTTGTAAAAACATTTTTAAATAGATTAAAATAGCCGATCTACAAGGTCACAGCGTGCCGATGTAGATAGGCTATTTTACCGTAAAATGTTATTCAAAATAGTAAAAAAAAAAAAAAAAAAAGGCAGAGAAGTTTAGGGATAAAGGGTGCATACGTTGGTTAGACACTAACAGTCCGACAACACCGTGGCTCCCGACATGCACTGCCGGTTATATCCCAGCTCCTCCTGTCCTGCACTTGGAAAAGCGCTATAAAAATGCAATTAATTATTACAAATACCTCGTGGCAGGTTAAAACTCACCGTGGCTCCCGACCTGCGTGGCAAGTTACAACTAACCCGTGGCAGGTTAAAACTATATCCCGTGGGGTTAGGTTTTCCTGTGAGGTTAGGTTTAGGGTTGGGGTTTTGGGTAGGCTGTGGGACTGTTAGTATATACCTGTACGTGGGACCAAACACATGCACCCGTCCCCTATAGATGTCTCATTTGATCACCAGCAGCCATACAGGTCATTGTATGCAGGGATTCTATCTCCTGCTGTAGCTAACGCCACACAGAGAGCACACTTGCGTACCAGGCCCCAAGCCCACCCCACCCCTATCACCGCTCAAGTTCATTAATTGTGAAATTAAGTGGACGAAATTGAATCTTCTGTTTGAATGGGTAGGGTGGATGGTGGTGGGAGTGGGTGAAAATGTGCATGCATGCATGCGTGCATGCGTGCGTGCGTGCGTGCGTGCGTGCGTGCGTGCGTGCGAGAGAGAGAGAGAGAGAGAGAGAGAGAGAGAGAGCAATAGAGCTAGCTGCAGGTTCTCCAGACATCTCAATTGGCAAACAAGTATATGCTAAGAAGTGCTTTGTCATTCTGTATGCAAAGATGGATGTATAGTAAAGTCACTGTCTGTCTGTATACTGTAAAGCACTGGTAGAAATACATTTACTTAGGTGCTGTACTTTTTTTGAGGTATTTTATACTTTACTTGAGTATTTCCAATATCCACTACATCTACATAGGATCCAAATATTGTACTTTTACTCTGCTACAATTGTTTGAAAACTCACTAGTTTGAGTATCTGTGTGTCGGCGTGGCTGCCCATAAGATCCAATTTGTATTACGGAAAAAGCTTTTTTAAATAGTGAAAATAAATGATCTACAAGCTCACACCTCGCAGGTAGATCTGCCATTTTCACTATTTTTGTGTGAAGTAGGACAAGTATGGAGATGTCCATTTAAATAATAATAATAATAATAATAATAATAATTCTCCCAAATTGTCCAAACTTAAACAAAAAGAAAGAACCTCCAAGAATTTAAATAAATAAATAAAATAAGCTAAAATACTTAATCTACAGGTACAGTATAATCTCACTGTATAAGCATTTATCGCCCATCAGGGATCAAAGTTATCCTCGGAATGGCGGATGCTGATGTTGCACTTTGACCACTCTCAGCAGGGCAGGGCTATACGCAGCTGTTTGTGAGCTTTACTGTTTCCTCTTAGATCGCAATCGATGATCAGGATCAACAATTCAACATTCACGATCACTGATTCATTGACCCTGCAGTACCGAAGGGAACTGCTCTAGAAGTGAAAAGATGACGGTAATGGGAATAGACATCAGACTGTGTATCTCATTACTGTAACAAACGGGGGGGGAATCAATCACGAATATCAATGCTTTGAATGCTTATCAATGAACGGGAACACCTTTTGGTGTTTTAAGCATTATGTTATACTTTAACTATACAAAAATAGCAGATCTAAAAGCTCATAGTGCGGCACCGAGAGCGAAAGTTTTTAACTCAAATTTTTGATTCTGGGGGTCCCTGGAACAACATATTTTCAGATGGGGGTTGGCGGCCAATTACATATAATTTTTGGGGTCCTTGACATGAAATAGTTTTGATATATAGAAACATAGGTTTTTCAGAAAACTGTTAGGATTTAAGAAGGCGTTTTGTAGAATCAGTTCTCAGGTCTAAATGTCTTAAAATCAGTTCATGTTAATGAACTAAATCCAAGCAGATCCCAGCTCTTCTGTCCCCAGTGATGTATTACCAAGCAGCATTATACTGTAGCACAACTGAAACGTATTGTTTCTTATAGCTTGTTTGTTGTGCAGAGGTACTGCATAATACACACCATTTATTGGTTCTCAATGTGGAGGCTGGGCAGTGGTGGAAAAAGTACTCAAATGTTTTACTTCTTCTTCTATTCTTTTATCATGTTTAGTATATAAAAAACTGTTATTGCAAAACTGGAAAAACAAAGAAGCGCCCTCCCTACAAATCACTAATGAAAAATTATTTGAGTATTGAGAAAACAATAGTGGAGGATAGTAATAAAAAAAACATTTTAACAATCTGTGGAGTTGAATTTATAAGGCATTGTAGGAGGAGTGGAGCCGCTGGGTCACCCTGCTATAGTTAGGCTAAGGAACTTGGTGTGTGTGTGTTGTTTTGTGTTCGTTCCCCCTCTTGTGTCCTCCCGCATTTCCCTCGTGTGTGTTTGGGAGGGTTGGGTAGGTAGGTGGGCGGGGATAGACATGATAGGTTAGTTGGGTAGCCTGTCTGTCTGCGTGCGTGCGTGCGTGCGTGCGTGCGTGCGTGCGTGCGTGCGTGCGTGCGTGCGTGCGTGTGTACGCATGAGAGAGGGGCTGAGTAAGAATGAGGTGTGAATGAAAAAAAAAAAAAAAAACCTTGGGTGGGTGAAGCCACAACCTTACTGAAATACATAATGGTTAATGTTGTGTAATGTTATGTAAAACCATTCCTTGTTCCTCCTTGACAATGATTTTTGCTTATGATATTGTGTATGGGTCTGAATTCAAGAAGTATGTAAACACTCAATCACCCAATTAAAAATAATTAAAAAAAGAAAAGAGTCTGGGGAACCCCAGGGGTCCTTGAGGGGGCTCCGAGGGGCCCCAACATAAATGACTATGCTATACTCATTAATTTTGTTGCGGCTCCACGGATGAAGCACTATTAACTATATGTCGGATAATTGAAAATAGCCAATCTACGAGCTCGCCACACGTTGCGATGCTTTGATCTTTTGAATAATTTATTCATTTTGGGGTTCTTGACAAAACCACTTTGAGAACCACTGTTCTATAGGATAGGATAGAACCACTGTTCTATAGGATAGGACCACTGTTCTATAGGATAGAACAGAACCACTGTTCTCCACTGTTCTATAGGATAGAACAGAACCACTGTTCTATAGGATAGAACAGAACCACTGTTCTATAGGATAGAACCACTGTTCTATAGGATAGGACAGAACCACTGTTCTATAGGATAGAACCATTGTTCTATAGGATAGAACCACTGTTCTATAGGATAGAACAGAACCACTGTTCTATAGGATAGAACCACTGTTCTATAGGATAGGACAGAACCACTGTTCTATAGGATAGAACCACTGTTCTATAGGATAGGACAGAACCACTGTTCTATAGGATAGGACAGAACCACTGTTCTATAGGATAGAACCATTGTTCTATAGGATAGAACCACTGTTCTATAGGATAGGACAGAACCACTG
Source organism: Electrona antarctica (assembly GCF_951216825.1). NCBI lineage: Eukaryota > Metazoa > Chordata > Actinopteri > Myctophiformes > Myctophidae > Electrona > Electrona antarctica. The sequence continues at coordinate 24,920,490 of NC_136802.1, read as the reverse complement.
TTCTATAGGATAGAACCACTGTTCTATAGGATAGGACAGAACCACTGTTCTATAGGATAGGACAGAACCACTGTTCTATAGGATAGAACCATTGTTCTATAGGATAGAACCACTGTTCTATAGGATAGAACCACTGTTCTATAGGATAGAACAGAACCACTGTTCTATAGGATAGAACCACTGTTCTATAGGATAGAACAGAACCACTGTTCTATAGGATAGAACCACTGTTCTATAGGATAGAACCACTGTTCTATAGGATAGAACAGAACCACTGTTCTATAGGATAGAACCACTGTTCTATAGGATAGGACAGAACCACTGTTCTATAGGATAGAACCACTGTTCTATAGGATAGAATCACTGTTCTATAGGATAGGACAGAACCACTGTTCTATAGGATAGAACCACTGTTCTATAGGACAGAACCACTGTTCTATAGGATAGGGACACGTTGGTCCAATTACTGAGTGCTCAGAACATCAAGGTTTACGCTCCGTCAGAAAACAGCTGATCTGTAAGATCGCCTATATTCGGTCCGCGACGCCATCGTACGACAAAGTATAAATCATTTATTTTCTAAATAGTGAAAATGGCCGATCTGCAAGCTCGCAACTTCTGTGCTTCTTCTTGTGTATAGGCATTCATTTATGGAGAAAGAACAACATAAAAAGTTGAAATATGGAGATATGAGGTTTCGGCCCGACAGCAACGATAATCATGTTTCTGGTGGTGTCATCAGCATGTTTTTGTTTTCCTCCTCCGAACAGACATCGGTGCACAAATGCGTTTTTCACCTTCTCACATACAGTACACAGCTCCATCAGTACTTTACATGCATGGATGCACACGTGTATTCGGTCCCAGTTGACTGACGCACGCGCGCACGCACGCACGCACGCACGCGCACGCGCACACGCACACGCACACACACCGGCTATGGCGCCCAAGAGGTTACAGTAAGCTCATTAAAATCTGTTAACAAAATGCTGATTGATGTTGAGTCAGCACCTAGAAATTAACGTTGAATTAGGCATACTTCTCACAATACCATGATTCATCGGCTACAGGGACCAATGAGGACGGCACGATTTGTCCGATATCTGACCTTCAACACAAACACGTCTCAAACACGTCTCTCTCTCAGATATGAGACACTTTCACATCTGACCCTGAAAAATATTGATTCGGTGATGATGCAGACTTTTGTGTCAAGTAAAGAAAGAAGAAACAGACATCCGCTTTTGGCCTGCGTAAATCCTGCCACAGTATAGACATCTTAAGCCAGTCGTTCTCAAAGTGGGCTCCAGCCAGGGACCCCCAGGTTCCTTGAGCGGGTTCCAAATGGACCCGTGCAGGGCTGTAACTCTGAGAGTGTACAAATGGAACCAAATGGAGCCTTTTGGCAGTTTGAGAACCACTGTCTAAACTCTAAAGCTGTTCCTCTGAAGTATGTTCCCAACCTAATGGACTCTATCTCAAGGCCAGGAGGTTACTGAAGATTTGATTTATTTATTAGATCCCCATTAGCTTAGAGCAGCTACACTTCCTGCATGGGGCTCCCTGGGGATCAAAGCGTGCACTTGGCACAGCCACTCAGAACTAAGCATCCAGTGGTGGACACAGTAACCTACTCACTTGTACTTGAGTAGTACAAGTATAGATACTTCTGGTTCAATTTAAAGTTGCTCTGCCAAATTAGTTATAGCAATTGAGTATTAAAAAGCACATGCTTTAAAAACATAAATAGACATTTACATTTTTACAAAATAAATGTAGCCTATATATACCCTTATGTGGCCTTCCATGTATTTAATCTGTTGTAAATCTGAACTGGAAAACAAACCGAGGTTTTCATCCTAGCTCCTTGAATAAAACCCAAAATGAGCACAACTGAGACACCTGCCCGCACGGGGTTCTGATCTATAGACACTGCAGAGTTCTGTCCTAATTTCCAAGCTTGCCAGAGTTATTTTGCAGCAGAGAATATCCAGACGCATCGACATGTTCCCTTCACCACCGGCTCCGGGTCAAAGAGACGGATTAGTGAGTAGTCCACCTTGAAAGAGCCGTCAAACATCAAACTAACGACACACCCACAGAGAACCTTCAACAGCCTGTCATCTCAGCACAATTCACCGATGCACTTGAAGAAGTAGCAATAATCAGGGGGAAGTAAAGTAAACTGTATATTTTAAATGGGGGCATTTAGCACCTTTACACAAAGGGCTTAACATGCATGACATTCACACACACCGGTGGTGGAGGAAATGATGAGAGCTATACCCAAACAGCTCACTGGGAGCACGATGGGGGTCAAGGACTCTTCAACCCACGGTGAGCCGGGGATCGAACCGAGGACCTTCTGATAGCTGCCGTCTTTAGCCACTGGATGTTGGATGGACAGTATTCATATTGGCTGGTTGGAGGTATTCACATTGAAACGGTTACAGTCAGGATGCTGCAGTGGCACTTGGGCCACTGTCTCACAAAAAAAGGCATATGTGGACTTTTTGGGGGGGTAATTTTCTTAAACACTTATACATCTATAAAATATAAATGAAAAAAGTCATGGACGAATCACAGGCCCCTCACGCATTAGAATGCTCGTCTAAAGGGTGAGGGGACCTTGATTTTATAGGATCATTCTGGTACTCTGTACACCAAAATGTGGAATGCCCTTACACCGTCCATTAATGGATGTGTAACACTGGTTTCTTTCAAAATGAACCTGGAAAAATGGTCAGGAGACCACAAGGGGAGGCATACATTTGTATACATATAGTGTTTTATTGTGTTAACTTTGTGTGCTGTGTTGATGAATTGAATATATAGGACCTTTTAGCTTTAATGTCTGAATGTACCTTGCACTAAAGTACGCCTATTCAATCAATCTCATGGGAATAATCCTCAACGTTGAGATGCAATTCTGCCTCTGGCCAGCAGGTGCTGCTCAAAACACACATGCAGGGCAACAACACTCATGTCACTCTTAACTGGCGCTGCAGAGTGGATAATGTATAATACTCTGCTCTGTGCTCACCCAAAAAGCCCTCTTTTAGAAAGAATAAATCCATAAATCCATGCAGGGACTTTATTCTTTACACTCCCACCCCTCCTGTTTTGTACCCCAAATCCATCTTCTGCATTTCAAGCAGATTTGGCTGAAATGTCCTGTCATGCTGCATTACATAACTTATGAAGAGAAGAGGGATGAGAGACACAGAGGGGAAGAGGGAGAGAGAGAGAGAGAGAGAGAGAGAGAAAGAGAGAGGGAGAGAATATAAAAATGGAAGGGTGAGCTGTGGAAAATGAGAGCGTAAGAAATGTAAGGGAGAAGGACAAGGAGAAATGTGGATATGAGAACAGGAAGATGCACGGAGACACACAGATGCACCGTGCATGTGCATGTCAAATTAAGTCAGGGTCATGACGACGTGCCTATGCTTGAATGTTTAAAGCCTGTAGGCCTACTGCCTCGCTCTGCACCGGACACAGCAGATCTACAAGCTCACAACGCATATATAGCGCTGCAACGTTCAGTGCAGATCTACAAGCTCACAAC
>NC_136802.1:24911925-24914425 GCF_951216825.1 Electrona antarctica | reverse complement strand
CAGATGTGACACATAATGTGGACATTGTATTGATTTACTTATCGGGAAAGCTTAGTATACATTCTTCTCTTTTGACATGCGGGCTGATTGTGAATATTTCCACCACAAATCATTCCTGCAGGGAATCAGCCTATACATTACTCTGACATGATGAATGCAATCTCCCACAGCAGTGAGTTTATATACGGCCCTTCCATTCCACCAATGATAAGGAAAAACTACAGTTTTAAAAGAACCATAAACTGAATGTCCTCTATTTAACCCATTTTGACCTGAGATCAGATTCTAAAAATGTCTTCTACATCCTGACAGTTTTCTGAACAAGCTATGTTTCTATGTCAGTGGTTCTTCGATTTTTCAAAAATAGCAGACCTACAAGCTCGTAGCGCGCCACTCGGTGGCGCGCTATGAGCTTGTAGATCTGCTATTTTTCAATAGCTAAAGTATAACATAATGCTAACACCAAAAGGGGTTCCCGCCCAAAATATTTAGTTTTTTAACCACTTACAGTGGCACTATTGTACATACTCTTACCATTGAGCTAATAGAGCCTGGCTGCTTGCTCAGGGGATATATTGAATCTTGACATTCAAGTCAAAAGTGGGGTCAGGTCCTGTACTGTGTCTAGGTGAGACATGACCTTTGACCCCGACCTAAATGTCTCAATAGAAGAGCAGGGAGACTAAATACAAGCACCTCTATTATATAAGTTACATTGTGTTAACATACAGTACTCTACCATACAGTTTGGACAACATGTAAATGTATTCATTTAAAAAATCACACTTGTGTGAAGTGAGGGGCGCTTTTATCATCATACATCATCATACTGTACATCAGCCAATCAAATCATTACATTTTCCGTGCTACACATACACAAAGCTGTGCATAGGAGGGACTATAGCGCCCCTCAAAAAAAGTTACATAGTGCCAATTTAAACCTCTATACAACAAATATCTTCGCCAACAGTTCGCCAAAAACAGTGAGCTCGTAGATCTGCTATTTTTGGCGATTGTTCCACAGAGAATATAGACATGCTGGGGTTCAAGTGGTTAAATTTGTAATGCCGTTAAATGCATTCTGTTACTCCTCCAAAACCTGCCCACCCACCCACGCACCCACGCACGCGCACACACACACACACACACACACACACACACACACACACACACACACACACACACACACACACACACACACACACACACACACACACACACACACACACACACACACACACACACACACACACACACACACACACACACACACACACACACACACACACACACACACACACATCCGCAGATCAGATCTCGAAAACAAGCTCGCAGATCTGCTACTCTTGGATGTTTGTCGAATTTGAATCCTGAAAAGTGTTTCAGTCTTTGTTTGGACATCCGATATTTCCAGCCGATCCGAGACGACATCCAAGCAGCTCACACACACATGGACCAGCCATGGCAGTTTAACCACTGAGCCTCCTGCGCCACGTTGCGCGCTCAGCTGGACAATTGATTTCATGTAAGACCTCTGCGAGGAGTCAATAGGTATTAGGGAGTGCGGGGGGAGGGGGTTTGGGGTGGTATACGGCCTGGATTACGCTTTGATTGGACACGCTAAACGCGCAGACGCGGCCAAGCACGACGACGTTAGAGCGGCTTATACGAGCTGCGATTGGCCAACCGTCACAGGTATAATCCCCAAGCGTCCGTGTCTCATCGACCCTCTAGCTAGCTTTCCTAGAGGACGAACGTATTTCACACTGATGATAAGGCGCACGTGTGTATGTGATCTGCAGTACAGTACAGTACAGTACAGTACAGTACAGTACAGTACAGTACAGTACAGTACAGTACAGTACAGTACAGTACAGTACAGTACAGTACAAAACTTTCAAGATTCTACTCTTTCAAGAAAAGAGTAGATGTACGTAAGCTTGCAGCGCTGCACAAAGTGATGTGCTGTGAGAAAAGCACAGTACCTTTTTCTTTGCTCTGTCTTTACCCTTGTTCAGAATTCCCTATCCTATGAATTATGCCTATCCTCAAGAATTTGGCCAGTGCAAGTATTCACATCAAATGGACCAAGACGAACAAACACAAGCCAGTCACTTTGCGGGGGGAGAGCTTGTTTTGTTTTGCACGTCACACAATGGTCCCTGCATACTTCCTAGTTCATTTACTGAGGCTTTGATTGACATGTCGCACCTCGCCTAAGTTGTGTGCTCTGCATTGATCCTGTTTTCAGTGAGTAGGGCCTATACTACTCTGAAAACTCCACATTTAATGACCTATTTGTTTTCTCTGGCCTTTGATTACAGTTGAGCCTGGCACCATTATGACCTTGCTCTATTGCTGTGTGTAAGGTTTTGCTTATTTTTAATTCAAATTTGTATTATATTCTGTATAGCACTTGGGCTGACCTTGGTCATATAAATGTATAGGTTTACCAGATTTTTCTTATATTGGAGATGTGCAAAGCGCAACAAGATGCCAG
>NC_136802.1:24849425-24904425 GCF_951216825.1 Electrona antarctica | reverse complement strand
CCCTGTACATGTAGTGGACCTCTTAGTAAAATGGGTGGTGCCCTGTGCATGCAGTGGACCTCTTAGTAAAATGGGTGGTGCCCTGCACATGCAGTGGACCTCTTAGTAAAATGTCTGGTGCCCTCATGCGCATGCAGTGGACCTCTTAGTAAAATGTGTGGTGCCCTCATGCGCATGCAGTGGACCTCTTAGTAAAATGGGTGGTGCCCTGTGCATGCAGTGGACCTCTTAGTAAAATGGGTGGTGCCCTGTGCATGCAGTGGACCTCTTAGTAAAATGTGTGGTGCCCTGTGCATGCAGTGGACCTCTTAGTAAAATGTGTGGAGCCCTGTGCATGCAGTGGACCCGGGTTAGAATATTGGGAAGGAGGTAAATGGTTTCTTCCCTTTACAAATCTCTTTACCGAATATCTGATCTGCAACCTATAACAACGCATCACGTTGCATAAATATGTCTCGTTCAGTGGATCTGGGGCTCCCCAACAAAGTGAGTTAATACTGCATCATTTTAGCCACTTTATCCATTTATACGTTGGCTACTCAAGAATTGCAGATCTACAAGCTTGTACGTGTGCTTGTTTTTTTGTTTTTTTTTGTATCAAAACGTTGAATATGTTGAATAATTTTTATATATTTGTTTAAACATGAATCTAGTCTTCTGGGGGTCCCTGGCAAAACCCTTTCCCTAACCCTAACCCAAAGTATGAGAACCACTAGTCTTGTTCACCAGAGTAGGGACACCATTGCTGAATTCGGGTCCATTTTGACACTATAACACTGAGCATCCCTGGGAATTACTCAAAGCCCATAAAACCCAAGCATTGAACTAAGTCCTATAATAGACCTTGGGGTGAAAGGAGTACAAGGCAATTGCTTTTCGGTACTGTCCCATCCCTGTCGCTTGCTGTAATTCCAAGCGTTGGACCATTAGCTGCACATTGGGAGTGTAAACCCACAATGTCATCTGGCAGGGCTGACTTTAACTTTGCCCAACTTTCTGCTGTGGCTGTTTAGTGGGAAGGGAAGGGGTTGGCTGGCCATTTCTACTCCCAGGGAGGAGAGCCTGCCTGGCCCACTTACTGCTGTCACATTGTTTTTCCCTGGCTCAGTGTGTGTGTGTGTGTGTGTGTGTGTGTGTGTGTGTGTGTGTGTGTGTGTGTGTGTGTGTGTGTGTGTGTGTGTGTGTGTGTGTGTGTGTGTGTGTGTGTGTGTGTGTGTGTGTGTGTGTGTACTGCATGTAAGTAAATGTTTTGAGCGTCCTTTAGTATTTGTGTGTTTCGGAAGCTTATGACTTTCACTCCACTATAGAGCGTCGCAGTCCCGCCTCCTACCCTGGACCAGGAAATAAAACCCAATGCATTATTCTCATAGACATTTCTTAAAGTATTTATTTAAAGACGGTTACGCCGCGGACAAAGCCAACTCGAGTCGTGACAACGCATGACAACACAAACAATATTTTGGACCAAACAAATAATTAGAAAGAAGAAAAAAACGGCAGGTTACAACACTTTTTTTTTGTTTGGTCCAAAATATTGTTTGTGTTGTCATGAGTTGTCACGACTCGAGTTGGCTTTGTCCGCGGCGTAACCGTCTTTAAATAAATACTTTAAGAAATGTCTATGAGAATAATGCATTGGGTTTTATTTCCTGGTCCAGGGTAGGAGGCGGGACTGCGACGCTCTATACTGTAGGCTACATTTGAAAGACAAATATTGTCTTTCTAGGAAAGTACCCGTGGGACCAAAATATATTGGATTAATCACTCAAGCCCTATTTCCAAAATGTTGAAAGCAAACAAACTACAAGCTCAATTTCAGATTAGGGTAATGTATTTCTTTGAGATGTTCTGGGGGTGTAGGGGTGCACTCCACTCCACTCCAGCTCAGTCACTCCCTGCCTCCCTATACTCTATATACTGCCTGCACCCAGGAGGCTTTTCCCGAGCAGCACGGCTAATAAAGTGGGCCAGGTCTGCGGCTAAGCACAATTGTTTTTTTTTTTATCAGAAAAGCAATTTTCGGGAGCTGCCCACAGGTATGGGTCCCAGCGCCGCAGACTATGGAGCCGTGACAAGGAGTCACCCCGACGACATAAAACCTCCGCTGAGCAGCCGTGTGTGTGTGTGTGTGTGTGTGTGTGTGTGTGTGTGTGTGTGTGTGTGTGTGCAAGCGACCCACTCGCGGCTACGCCTGGCTCACAACAAGACGCAAGGACACGGAGGAAGGAAGGAAAACAAATGATGGAAGGACAGAGAGTTAGACAGAGGGAGAGAGAGGGAGAGAGAGAGAGAGAGAGAGAGAGAGGGGGGGGGGGGGGGGATTGAAGGAATATAGGGGTAGCAGAGAGGTGAAGGCAACATGGTGGGAGTGATGACAGAGATGCGAAGATTGATGGATGCCGGAAATACCAGAGACATGAGAGAGAGAGAGAGAGAGAGAGAGAGAGAGATGGATACACGTACAACCTCTCGGCACTCTAGCTAGCAGCACTGGCAGCCTCCATTGACGCCTGTTAGCGTGGTTATTAATTCGTTCCCATTATTCTGGCATGTTGACAGGGGAGATGCGTAGACTAGCGCCACCATGCTAACCCCGCCACGGGGCCGTGCGCGGCAAAGAAACACAATAACATCAATACTGAAGATGACACTGTCAAATCTAAACATTCCAGGAGGCGATTCTTCACGCACGTCGCCCGACGCTTGGGCACTGGTTGTGTTTTCGCTTCCTCCTCACCTCTCGGAGCGTTGCTAAAGGGGTATCGAGAGAGAGAGAGAGAGAGAGAGAGAGAGGGAGCGTATAGAGGAAGACAAATCACAGGAGGCGTGTGCAGAAATGGCCGTATGCGTACGCCGTACAGGGAACGGAGGGTATAGACTGACAGGCTTGTACGAGCTGAGAGGCAGGGGATGAAGGGAGATATGGCAGAGACAGAGAGAGAGAGAGGAAGCGACTGAGCGAAAGGCAGAAAGCTGAGCGCCGCGGAGTTGTTGCTCCCTGAGGGGCTGTTATGTTCACTACTCGTCTGGGCCTGTCAGGCCTTCCCCTCTCTCTCTTCCTCTTTCTTCTCTCTCTCTCTCTCGGTCTCTCTGTCTCCAGACCTCGTCCTCGTCGAGTGACAATGATGGGACCTGTTTTGTTATTATTAGCCCGTCCCCGTCACTCACTGTGTCCCTCTGAGGAACTGCCGTTTTTTGAAGGCAGAGACATGTCACACGCGCGCGCGATCGCATGCACGTACACACGAGCGCACGCAAGCAGTCACGCACACACCATATCGTTTCCGTCGGGCAGACACCTCTTAACTCCATATTTGAACTTTGTCTGTTTTTCTCCGTAAATTAGCGGCCTACTTGATCATAGCAACATCGTCACACAACAGTATCAAAAGTGCTAGTCGACTGCGAGCTTGAAACACAGTGTGAAGCGTCGCGTTTCAGCAATTAAAAAAAGAGTTAACACTCATCTCTTTTCCTTTCTCTAATAACAAGCTAAAACATGGTCTGAAAAAGACAAATAATTTATGCGCAATGAGTGCAAACCGAAAACCATTAAATATATGTTACGTTATCTGTGTTGTTAGATCAATCATCTTCGTGGCATACACATTTTGCCTATCCCCTCACACCCCAACCGCCCCAGGATTCTCTGCCTCTCCATTGCTCCTTGTCTGCGTTTTAAGAACGCGGCAGGGAAAAGCGCTAGTCGACTGAATCTTAAACACCACAGGTCTTAGGTGGGATGTTTTGGCTGCCTCTCGCTTGCCAGACTGCGGCGGCTGGAGACGAAATACTTGTGATGTGTTTTCCCGTGTTGACAGCTCTCGCAGGGAGTCCTGAGTCCTCACTAGGCAGCTTTTTATACAGTACTATAATGTCTGGGAGTTCAAGTCTGTTCTCTTGTTGAGCAAAGGCAAGAGGGGAGATGGGGACAGCACGTTTACCTTGGGTGTGTTCAGGGGAGATGGGGACAGCACGTTTACCTTGGGTGTGTTCAGGGGAGATGGGGACAGCACGTTTACCTTGGGTGTGTTCAGGGACGTGCAGAGAGTTAGAGAGGCAGGGGCTGAAAGAAGGGCACTTTTGGACAAAAAATGCGAAAATAGCAGATCTACAAGCTCATAACAGCTATTTTCGGGCGCAACCCAGCACTCTTTCGTGGAGATGCGGTGTACGACATGGATTTCTAAACAAGTTTGAAGCTTATTAGGATTATAAAGATTTGTTAAGTGGCAAATGATGTGACAATGGATCAGGCGATTTTATGGAGTAACGCAAAAGTAATGTAATGCGTAGTGTAACTTTCTCCAGGGAGTAATCAAGTAATGTAAGGCATTACTAAGCCTGTAACGCAAAGTAATGTGTAATGTATTACTATTACCGATCATAGGGACCTACATTACCCCAATTAATGCGCGGCATTGGATAGTCTTTCGTATGACACGGCCGGGAAATTAAACCTCAACCTCCCAATCTCAGGGCAAACACTGTTAACCACAAGGCCACTGAGCTTACATCCTCCTTGTTAATACCGTGCCTGACTTCTCTGGGGCGATATCCTCTTCAACAACATTTAAAAAAGGAGTAGGTTGCACTCAAAGTGGCAAGAGTGAGTTGACTTTTTTTGTATCATTCTTTACAAGCGATTCTATCCGTTAACCACTTGATGAACCCTATAGCAGCCCCATTCTGGGGATGAACATTCTGTGATAATTTGTACTGTGAGTACATTGTACAGAACATTTTCTCAAGCAATACAAGGCTGCAACAAAGTAATGTAGAAGAAAGGAGAGACAGGTGTTCCTTTTTCCTTTTGGGAGAAGAACAAAGGCTATAGTCCAGCATACTGTACACCTCGCAAGATGAAGAAGTGTGTGTGTGTGTGTGTGTGTGTGTGTGTGTGTGTGTGTGTGTGTGTGTGTGTGTGTGTGTGTGTGTGTGCGCACGCGCGCGCGCATGCTCGTGCACATTAATCAGACAGTGGAATTGCTGTAGGTGCAGATTCCTCTGAAAATAAAACCAACAAAAAGAAAACAATGATACAATTCATACAGAAGTTATACAATAAAATTCTAGCTTTGTTTGGACGTGCCCCAACAGCAGTGCTTTCAGCAAGCAACACAGCAAGATAAACTCAATAAAGAAGATAATTGTATACATTTTGACAACTAGTTTTTATTTTATTTGTATTTATTTTGCTGTGGTTAATTGGTTGGGAATGACTTCTGCTGTACTCCCATTCAAATGAGGCGAAAGATGTCTCTATTGGTGACAGGAGATAATTATGTGGCCAGTTACAATTTACAAAACGAAAACACCTGACATCAGCTATCCTTAAAATGTAAAAAGTCCAACAGCAGTCCCAACAGCTATATAATAGTTCTTAGTATAATTTAATTTGTCAGTATTTTTGTAGGTCTTGTAATGGATTACTGCCGCTTTCACGATGAAACCACTATCATCCCGTTGTAACAAATCCATCTCTCTCTGAGCCCGTCTGCCAAATGATTCCATAAAGGCTGCTACCACAAAGGCACTGCGTGTGCCATAATTTATAAAAACAAAACAAACACTTTGTAATGATTTCAGACACACTTGTTTGGAACGTGCGTCGATGACCTCGTGAACCTGACGGTTGAACTCAGCGGCCGGACGGTGGCTTCCATAAATCACTCATGGCTGCTGCTGTATAGGCACGGCATCACCTCGCCAACCCACCCCAGCTGCATTATACATGGATGCTTATATTTCCCACGGCTCCGCTAAAAGCCACTTGTCCTTGCGGGGGTGCTGGGGTGGGGGTTGACGCAGGAGAGACCCATGGCTGTACTCGACACATGTGCTAGGGGAGATTGCATAACAGGATGTCTGCAGTCTGCACTACCCCCCTCCCCTCCCCGCCCCGCCCGCACGCCACCCCCCCCAAACCTTCCTAGGGCATGTGTCTCCACCTCTATTTCTGTTACCCCCCCCATCTCTCTCTTTCTCTCTGTGCCATCGCCCACCGTCTTCTCTCTCTCTCTGCACTCCTTACATTCACACAGAGCGATGTGAAGCAGGTAGTAGGAGGTGACGAAGGAAAAAAAAACTGAAAGAGTAACCCCCCCCCCCCCCCCCATCTCTGAGGGATTTTCTCTGTAACGTTTCTCTCTCTCTCTCTCTCTCTCTCTCTCTCCCCACTCTGGTTCTTTCCTTCAGTGAAAATGGGTCACCTTTCTTATTGAGATTGGCTGAGAAGTATAACCTCTACGTGTGTTTGCGTGCATGCGTGTGAGAGAGATATGTGCCCTTTGTTTTAACTGCCTTGTGGCATTCAAAAATATACCCACAACAAGAAGATAAACCCCAGAAAGATGAGGGCCAGGTTCCATTTCAGAGCTAAAAATGTGTGTGTGTGTGTGTGTGTTTGTGTGTGTGTACGTGCGTGCGCGTGCAGGCGTGTGAGTGTGAGTGTGAGTGTGAGTGTGTGTGTGTGTGTGTGTGTGTGTGTGTGTGTGTGTGTGTGTGCGTGCATGTGCACACGCGCGTGCGTGCGTGCATGCATGAGTGATTATTTTGGCAGCATAATACATTTGTGGCTGGACCGCATGGGCCAGACCTATAAACGCCAATGTTTCTGAATCACAGTCAGTCACAGAGTCAGAAATGACTAATGAAGTTACAACACGGTTGGCCTAATAAAGAATTGCAGATCAATTGGAAAGTTCTCATTCTACTGCTCTGCCACCAAAATGTTGAACTAGAAATGCACTCTCTCGGGATGCCAACTTGCGGCCTTGCACACAAGTACTACTTGCACACAAGTACTACTTGTGCACAAGTACTACTTGTGCACAAGTAGAGCGTGCCATGAGGTGCGCTCACCACTGGCATCACCGCTTCATCGTCCCTATAGAGCTCTCTGTGCTGTCTGGGTACGACTGCTGCTCTGAGACCTAGAGCTCTCTGTGCTGTCTGGGTACGACTGCTGCTCTGAGACCTAGAGCTCTCTGCTGTCTGGGTACGACTGCTGCTCTGAGACCTAGAGCTCTCTGTGCTGTCTGGGTACGACTGCTGCTCTGAGACCTAGAGCTCTCTGCTGTCTGGGTACGACTGCTGCTCTGAGTCCTAGAGCTCTCTGCTGTCTGGGTACGACTGCTGCTCTGAGACCTAGAGCTCTCTGCTGTCTGGGTACGACTGCTGCTCTGAGACCTAGAGCTCTCTGCTGTCTGGGTACGACTGCTGCTCTGAGTCCTAGAGCTCTCTGCTGTCTGGGTACGACTGCTGCTCTGAGACCTAGAGCTCTCTGCTGTCTGGGTACGACTGCTGCTCTGAGTCCTAGAGCTCTCTGCTGTCTGGGTACGACTGCTGCTCTGAGGCCTAGAGCTCTCTGCTGTCTGGGTACGACTGCTGCTCTGAGACCTAGAGCTCTCTGCTGTCTGGGTACGACTGCTGCTCTGAGACCTAGAGCTCTATGCTGTCTGGGTACGACTGCTGCTCTGAGTCATAGAGCTCTCTGCTGTCTGGGTACGACTGCTGCTCTGAGTCCTAGAGCTCTCTGGTGTCTGGGTACGACTGCTGCTCTGAGTCCCTATAGAGTCCCTATATAAGCTACTTTGAAGTACAGTGTCCGGTAGAGTCTACTGCCTGGTACAACTGCTTGTCTAAATCCTCTGTAAATCCTCACTACTTTGAGTGCTACTAACTAATGTCTAATACAACTGCTGTTCTAAATCCTTTATACCCGTTATTGACCTTATACCAACCTTGAAACGTACCTTAGTTATACGTCACCAAGAATGGTGGTTCCTTATTGACCGAGAGAGGACACTGACACGCACGCACGCACGCACGCACACACGCACGCACGCACGCACGCACGCACGCACGCACGCACGCACGCACGCACGCACGCACGCACGCACGCACGCACGCACACGCATCAAAAACAACAAGTGTATCACATATAAGACACATGCAACCTACAGTATATCTCTCTAGTATCCATGCATCTTCTTTGCATTGAGTGCATGTGAGGCTGTGGGAACCTGTTACTGACACAACGTTATTGAAGCAAAGCCTTTTCTGCTGAGGAGGCACCTGTTCCAACACACACTGTGCAGTGATGTGTGATACTGTTTATGTCGCGCACCAGCAAAGATAATGGGGTTTACTCTTTTCTTTTTGTGGTGCAACGCACATGGATAGAACACCAATAGAGCAAAGCGGTATACAGTACAGTAGGCCTACATACAATAGAAAATTGTAAAATGGGTCTAAAAACAAAACAAAAAACACTGCAGACAAATATAGTTTTAAATCAAAATCAATATTTATGTTTGGTTATCACGTATGTCTTGCATTGAATGTCATACCATGTATGTCCCAACTATGACAACAATACCAACAATATCATGTATTGTCCCAACAATGACAAAAAATAGTTTTGTAGGTACTTGTAAAGGTCATTCTTAAAGGAGTTTTTTAACAATTCAAAAAGTGCTGATGACTCATCCTATACACACAGGGACTCCTTTAGTGTCCAATTACATTTCTAGAATTAATGCTTTTCTATCAATTCTGCCAGTTGCTAAGGTCCCTGCCTAATTACATTATGCAGAAGCATACAGTATTCTACAAGCTCTTTTATTGTTACTTTTATCCTATTTTTGGGGCTACAGAATCTTATTATTTGGGATTGATTCAATATACTGTAGCATTTGGATCGATACACAAAAAAATAAAAGTGTTTCCACTCAAAGTCACTGAATTGGGGTGCCTGGTGGCTCATCAGTTAGTACACAGACCATACCAACTTCTTGTCTCGCACGCAGTCTCTGCCCTTTCCTGTCTCTCTGTCTACACTGTCCTATCTGAATACAAATATGAAAGTGCCAAACAAGCTCTTGGGGGGATCATATAGGGCCTGTCCACCACTGGAGAGTTTAGAGTAATGTCATTCATTTCATCAGGATGTAATGATCATTAGACTCAATAACCCACCTATATCTCCCTGACTCCATCCCCAGTAGACATTTTGGACATGCTATGAACAAACGATAACCCGCCTTTTGAAGAATAAAACATCACAACTAAGAAAATGAGTCAAAGACTTGAAATTAGAGCATTTACTTAAAATTTTGTCCAGTTTTTCCGTTTCCACTTTCTCTCACGAACACTCTGTAGTACCTCTGCGTACCCCTAGGGATACACGTATACCCCCATTTGAGAGAGAGAGAACCACTGGCTTAAGGCAGTGATTCTCAAAGTGGGGTCAGGGGGCCCCCAGGGGTCCTTGAGGGAGTTCCATGGGGTCCCCAGCTAAATTATATAGTTAGAAACCAAATGGACTCTTATGGGACTGTAACTCAAGAGAGTGTACAAATGGACTAACAGGTCCATTTGGTTCCATTTGTACACTCTGAGTTAAATTAACATTGATTTCACAACATAAATTGGGGTCCCAGAGATAGAAATGCCATTAAATGGGGATCCGTAGCTTAATGCAGGTCAATCTGGAGGTCCTTGATGTTGAGAATCACTGTTAGAGCCATAAACATCTCTTATGCAGGTCCCTGGCATATCTTTTCAAATGGGGGTCCGTGGGCTAATAAATGTCGATTTGGGGCTACTTGACATGAAAACGTTTGAGAACCACTGGTCTCAACCATTCTGCAAGAACAGAACAGTTAGCTTACCGAAGTGTAGAGGTAGCCCTCGCTGTTCATAGCGACGTAGAGCCCCGTCTTTGTGCTCTGGATGGCCACTATCCGGAGACCCACAGGAATCAAGTTGAACTGCACTGCAAAAACACAGGGAACGGGACAGAGGGATGGAGAGAGGGAGAGAGAGAGTGTTGTTAAAGCAGTCATTCTCTCATTCCATAAACACAGTTCACATTGATTCTGTGTCGCATAAAAAGACACTTGCTTTCCAGCTGTCTCTCCTATTTCATGCCTGCATCCCGATTGTGTAGTATATCTGTCAAAGACAGGGATAGAAAAAGATAGAGTGAGTGAGAGAGAGAGAGAGAGAGAGAGAGAGAGAGAGAGAGAGAGAGAGAGAGAGAGAGAGAGAGAGAGAGAGAGAGAGAGAGAGAGCAATAATTAAGGGAATGGACATTTAAGAAGGAGAATGAATTTGTTTCTGCCACACCTGAGGTCAAACAAATACTGTTAGTGACAATGAATTCCCCATTGGAGGAAGATATATATATATAGAGAGAGAGAGAGAGAGAGAGAGAGAGAGAGGGAGAGAGAGAGATGGGGAGTGCTACAGTTTCCCATGCAGCCTACCTCAACTAAATGGACCCATTTCCCTGCACAGTAAACCCCACTTTGTAATGCAGTTTGCCCAATATCCTTGGATGCTCTGTCTGCATAGTTCTGAGCTCCACCCCTGCACACACGCACACGCACATGCGTGAGTATGTGTTTGACTGGCTTGCACACTTGTTGCTATACCTTTTTTCGGCAACTGTGAGCATCGCTCCACCTCACTTTCCATATATCTCTGAATTCGTGCAGAGATATATGGCCGCCAAGTCAGTTCTGCTTGCTATCGGGTCAAAAGATTGTTCCACATTTGAAAACTTGAAATGAGAGTACTTTTACTTTTGGTACTTTAAGTCCATAAGTCCATTTTGATACCAATACTTGTACCTTTTCTTTTACTTTTACATTTACAGGACTTCTGCTTGTGACGGAGTACATCTACATTGCAGTATTGATACTTTTTAAGTAAAACATTTGAGTACTTTTTTCCACCACTGACTGTATGCGTGCACCCTTCCGTGAAGTCTCGTGCACGGGCCCTTGGCACCTTATAAAAACCCAGAGCCTCATTAGAAGTGACATGCTAAGTTGAGTGGTATTGACAAAAATGGCCCCTAGCTTGCAGCCAATGTGCGGAAGGAAGCCATGCAAGGTCCCCCCTGCAACAACAGCTCACAGTCACATCAGCACGACGCGCCGGTCAGCCACCGTGACACCCCGACGCCCCCAAAGCAGTCAATCGGGTTGGGAGAACAGAGTGTGCCCGAAATAGAATCAGAGAGTTCCACCTTGGGCCGACCCTGTCTAGCTGAAAATCATATAATCAGTCATCAAAAGAGGATGATTGCACTAGAATTCCAAACAAAAACTACCATTACTGTAGTGAAGTGAAGTCACTATCATTTCCCCGTCAGAGGTCTGTTTTTTTTATTTTGAAGTTTATTATCTTCTCTATATCTATCATCTCAGACATTTTTGACATCTGAAACATTTTCTAAATAGGAATTTAAGCACATGCTACTTGTGTCTCATTTTACTTCAGTCATGCTAGTACAATTTCACCCATTTTTAACCGTTTGGCCCTTCACTAAGTCCCTCCCCAACCCGTTCTTGTCCAATAAGCACGTTAGCAGCGAGGAGACATGGCAAGCTGTCCTTCTCCCCCATAGAGATGCATGTTAAATGACGGGGATTTCTCCATATAAATAATCCATCATTTCCAGTAGAAAGAGCTACAAAATGTATTCTAAATCTAGTCAACCAGGCCTGCAGTAGGCTTTCCACTGGATACATGTATTCTAAATCTAGTCAACCAGGCCTGCAGTAGGCTTTCCACTGGATAAATGTATTCTATCTAGTCAACCAGGCCTGCAGTAGGCTTTCCACTGGATAAATGTATTCTAAATCTAGTCAACCAGGTCTGCAGTAGGCTTTCCACTTTATAAATGTATTCTAAATCTAGTCAACCAGGCCTGCAGTAGGCTTTCCACTGGATAAATGTATTCTAAATCTAGTCAACCAGGTCTGCAGTAGGCTTTCCACTGGATAAATGTATTCTAAATCTAGTCAACCAGGCCTGCAGTAGGCTTTCCACTGGATAAATGTATTCTAAATCTAGTCAACCAGGTCTGCAGTAGGCTTTCCACTGGATAAATGTATTCTAAATCTAGTCAACCAGGCCTGCAGTAGGCTTTCCACTGGATGACTATTTCAATAAACTAGAAATACGAGGAAATCACAGAGGGAGAAACAGTATCCAACAATCAACTTTAACGACCGTTAAACAGGAGTTTTCATGCAATGCACGGTCAGACTACGGTGATTAGTATTATTGCCATCACCTGGGTGGCTGAGTTGTGAAACTTTCCCGACGTTAAGCTGTGTATGACTGTGTTCAACAACACAGCCATGCAAAATAACACTGTCAGAGCTATGAGGTGACAAAAGTTTGCCCAGCATAGCAACGGTAGCTAAACTAAATGGATTGACATTGGACAATCGTTTTTTGGGGTGGGGTTTAGCAAAGGGCTAATTGTTCCTCACGCATGCTCATTATATTATGGTACCATTTTTGTCTACTCGGTCTGTATCTCAGAGGGCGGCTGTGGACAGTTCAGAAAGCGGCCTACCAGTAACATCGATGGGGAATCCAAGCTAATAGAAACGGCAGGCTTTCTCTAAAGCTCGGAAAGTTATAATGACTCTCTGAGCAGTAGTGAAGACCTATTTACATGAAGATAGGTTGAAAATGGGTGAAGTGGTCCTAAAACGAACACAGGGGTTTCTATGAGCTAACACAGATGCTGTTGCATCTGTTTGTTTTTTGTGGGGGGGTTTTTCTCTCTTTTTTCCAATATGCCACTAAATTTGCTTACCTTGCGGTTCTCCAGTACTCCAATGTAGTTCAAAAGCGTAATTTAATATTGATCTAAAACACCGTACAGAGCCTTCGGTTGCTGGTAATTCAATCATAAAACTTTAGAGCCCGTGATATTATTTAGCAATATGTTGTTTTAAAATTAAGTAGAGCTAATCTAGGCCTCCTGTACCGCAGAAGGAGACGGCATATAACCTACTGTGACTGACTCATCATTTTGTAGCATTGCGCGGAGAATGTGTGAATTCTCAGACATATTTTAGAGTTTAGTACAGTGTAAGACAAGTGCTGACGTGGCTGTCTGTCACAAGGCCTCGCTACTCAGACGTGTTTCAGATTGACTCGGGAGACATTTGGATCTATACGGGAAGTCGTCTGAGGCGTCTGAGTCTCACTAAAGTCATCAGTTCTGGATTGAAAATCATTTACAGTCAGATAGTGGGAATGGGCAAACCGCTCCATGTTGCTATTATGACATGCCCGGATGGATGGATGCTATGGATTCATGTGGTTAAATAATCCAATTCTTCCTCCGTCGGTTTTTACCCTAGCTATCAGTGAATAGAATAGAATAGAATAGAATAGAAAAGAATAGGGGCATTTAGCTGACACTTGTATCCGGGGGCAACACGTTCAAAAACGTCAAGCAACCAACGTTCCAAGGTGAAATTCAATGTACTACGAAACTGTTCCTGTGAGTGATGTTGAGGGCCAGAGTGTTAACATCTATAGAGGATGCTTTCATCAAGACCTTAGAAGTGAGCGGAATTGAATGGAATCTAAAAACGGTGTTTGTGTGCGACAGTGAGATACTACATGAGGGGAATATCAGAAATGTTATGTATGTCATTTTGCTCCGCCATCTGCCGTCTGGGCACCCCGTTGCACAAACGCAACATACTGCTGCACTGTAGCAGAGGCTTCACGGAGAGGATACAGGTGGAGAAAAAGTATACCGCAGCTTACTGTCACCTTCATCACTCTCTCTCTCTCTCTGTATGTCTCTCTCTCTCTCTCCCCCCCCCACCCTCTCTCTCTACCATCCGGCCCTGCTTCTGTTTGCTCGATCGATCCTTGAATCTCAAACAGCCGCTTTCGCAAATGAACAAGGTGTCACCGGCGACCACGGGCCAGATGACAAATAGAAGCCGAGTGCATGCTGCTTTCCCTCTCTGTGCCGCTCAAACACACACGCACGCGCGCACAGACACACACACACACACACACACACACACACACACACACACACACACACACACACACACACACACACACACACACACACACACACACACACACACACACACACACACACACACACACACACACACACACACACACACACACACACACACACACACACACCACCACCACCACCACCACCACCACCGAGTATTCCTCCCATGCCTCTCTTGTCCATTTGTGTTTTTTCCTTCTCCCCATACTTGTCATTGTCCCCCACCTCCTCTTTTCTCTGTCTCTCTCACTCTCTCGCTCCTATTTGCTGTGCAGAGAGTTTGGGGGGTAGGTGGAGGAGTGGGGTGCAACAGGAGGGGAAGACATTCATCCTCCTCCCTCCTGCCCTGAGGGGGGTAGGTGGAGGAGTGGGGTGCAACAGGAGGGGAAGACATTCATCCTCCTCCCTCCTGCCCTGAGGGTTTGGGGGGTAGGTGGAGGAGTGGGGTGCAACAGGAGGGGAAGACATTCATCCTCCTCCCTCCTGCCCTGGGGGGTAGGTGGAGGAGTGGGGTGCAACAGGAGGGGAAGACATTCATCCTCCTCCCTCCTGCCCTGAAGAGAGTTTGGGGGGTAGGTGGAGGAGTGGGGTGCAACAGGAGGGGAATACATTCATCCTCCTCCCTCCTGCCATGAGGGGGGTAGGTGGAGGAGTGGGGTGCAACAGGAGGGGAAGACATTCATCCTCCTCCCTCCTGCCCTGAGGGTTTGGGGGGTAGGTGGAGGAGTGGGGTGCAACAGGAGGGGAAGACATTCATCCTCCTCCCTCCTGCCCTGGGGGGTAGGTGGAGGAGTGGGGTGCAACAGGAGGGGAAGACATTCATCCTCCTCCCCTGAATAGAGTTTGGGGGGTAGGTGGAGGAGTGGGGTGCAACAGGAGGGGAAGACATTCATCCTCCTCCCTCCTGCCCCGAGGGTTTGGGGGGTAGGTGGAGGAGTGGGGTGCAACAGGAGGGGAAGACATTCATCCTCCTCCCTCCTGCCCTGGGGGGTAGGTGGAGGAGTGGGGTGCAACAGGAGGGGAAGACATTCATCCTCCTCCCTCCTGCCCTGAAGAGAGTTTGGGGGGTAGGTGGAGGAGTGGGGTGCAACAGGAGGGGAATACATTCATCCTCCTCCCTCCTGCCATGAGGGGGGTAGGTGGAGGAGTGGGGTGCAACAGGAGGGGAAGACATTCATCCTCCTCCCTCCTGCCCTGAGGGTTTGGGGGGTAGGTGGAGGAGTGGGGTGCAACAGGAGGGGAAGACATTCATCCTCCTCCCTCCTGCCCTGGGGGGTAGGTGGAGGAGTGGGGTGCAACAGGAGGGGAAGACATTCATCCTCCTCCCTCCTGCCCTGAATAGAGTTTGGGGGGTAGGTGGAGGAGTGGGGTGCAACAGGAGGGGAAGACATTCATCCTCCTCCCTCCTGCCCTGAGAGAGTTTGGGGGGTAGGTGGAGGAGTGGGGTGCAACAGGAGGGGAAGACATTCATCCTCCTCCCTCCTGTAGGTGGAGGAGTGGGGTGCAACAGGAGGGGAAGACATTCATCCTCCTCCCTCCTGTAGGTGGAGGAGTGGGGTGCAACAGGAGGGGAAGACATTCATCCTCCTCCCTCCTGCCCTGAGGCGAAAAGGAGGCCGTGTTTGTCCTCCTTTCTCACTTAATCAAAGCCTCCTTGCTTATCACATGGATTACACAACTCCCTGCTTGGATAGTAAGAGTGACCCATTTCCTTTGTCTTCTCTCTCTCTCCGTCTCTGTCTGTCTGTCTGTCTGTCTGTCTGTCTGTCTGTCTGTCTGTCTGTCTGTCTGTCTGTCTGTCTGTCTGTCTGTCCCTCTGTCTCTCACACACACACACACACACACACACACACACACACACACACACACACACACACACACACACACACACACACACACACACACACACACACACACACACACACACACACAGACACACACACACACACACACACACACACACACACACACACACACACACACACACACACACATCACACTCCATCGCAGGCCTTCCTCCTGTCTGTCTCTCTCTCTCTCTTCCTCCAGACACTTGGTGAGCCACAGAGGAGACCACTGGGTCAATGAAAAGTATTTTGAGTGAGAGAGATGGAGGGGGCTGGAAGACAAGAGAGACAGAGAGAGAGAGACAGAGAGAGAGAGACAGAGAGAGAGAGAGATGAAGGGAGGCAAGCGCAATACAAAATCAATGCCATGAGTCAATTTGCGCCTCGGGATCATTGAAACAAATAAATAAATAGAGAGGAACGTGTGATGAAGTTGGAGAGAGATGCAGAGAGCTGGAGGGTGGGAAGAGAAGGATAGCAGAGCACAGAGCTAAGCTGAAGAGAGGGCGTCTACACAGACAAATCCACAATGGTTATTTAACTCTGTACAGTAAAGGCCCATTTTTACATTAACCCGTTAAAACCGGGAAAGCATCTTTACCGTCGTTTTATATTTTAGCTATATATAGCACATACGTTTTTCCGAAAACTCTTAGGATTTGTGGTTTTAGTGCTTCTGAAAAATAGCAGATGTACAAGCTCACAGCGCGTCACTTTGTGCCACCCTGCAAGCTTGTACTTCTGCTATTTCTGAACATTTTTGAAAAATCTTGAAAGCGTTTTGAATCCTTTTGATTTTTGAGGGGCGCTAGCCCCTCCTATGTCCAGCTTTGAGGGTTTGTGTAAACACAAACATTGTCCAACTCCTAACACAAACATTGAATGCCATTGATAATGAATGGCCAGCTTTGAGTGTTTGTGCAAACACAAACATTGCGTAAACACAAACATTGAAGACGAAGGTGAGGACGCAAATTCTAATCGGCCGGAATGAGATGATGGGAGATGTGTCATTGTTTGAGCATCCCATAACGATTGTGCCATGGGGGTTACCGTTGTATGTTGCCGAGTACTTAGGAGAGATTGACCGGAATACGATGATGCATGATGATGTATGATGATAAGAGCGCCCCTCACTTCACGCGGGTGTGATTTTTTATTTATTTTTATTTTTTACCACAAATCTTCTCTTCTGGGGGTCTCTAGCAAGGCCAAATACATATCATTTTACTGTGTGCCTGCAGCTCGCCAAGTCTGTGCAACCTTGTGTCCGGGAGGTAGCGGGTACACTATCACAATGGACAAATGGCAGAGTCACAACAATGGGGTCCTCGGAGGGGTCCCAGGAACATCCAGACCCCCAGGAACGCGCCCAGCAGGTCCTTCACATGAAAAAGTTTGAGAACTACTGATTTAGAAGGCACGTGTACACTCAGCCACAGGTCTTAATGGGTTAAATGACTGTGTAGCAGACCTGGGCAGTGTGCTGCTGCAGTGCGGGTGCTTTGGCACAGTCCGTGGGAACAGTGGGAGGATTATCTGTGCGTAGTTCCAAGCTGAACTTCTGGACGGGTCGCTGCTCGGGTTGCACTTCCTGGGATTTGGAGCCGTTTTCGAAGTATCTAAAAGGTAGCGATCGTTGGATGTCTCACTCTCCTAGACAAGAACATTTTGCTTGTGTTTTCTTGTGAATCATCGTCATTTGTCCTAGTGTAGCCGAGCGTAGCTTTGTGTCTGCACTAGTTTCTGGAGAACTGTTTGCTGTTTTTCATTTTCTCCACAACTTCATTGCGAGTTCCCCCCCATAGTACTGTAAAGTGGTAGTAAAAGTACTCACTTATTTTTTTACGGCAATCTGCAATGTAAAAAATACTCTGTTTAATACGTGTGTTTTAGATTCCGTCCTCCTGCTTCTTTGCCAAAACAATTATTACAAATAATTGAAATAAGTGATAAATTTAAAAAAAGTATGGGTGTTTTCGGTGAATCTATCATGGTTAAAATGGAGTTTGAAGTTACAATGGGTTTGTAGAAGGTTGCTGGGCAGCTAAAGAACATATGTCAAATATCTAAATACTGAATCGAGCAACTTAAAAACTGTCTGGGGTGTTCACATAAGCCTGAGTAGATCATAAAATGACCAAAAGTAAAATGTCCCTTTAAGTACAGTACTTGAGTAAATGTCATTTTACACCACTGGTCCCTGTTGCTGCCGACCTCCACTGACCCAGCAGCGTAGTGTCACAGGGAAAGCAGAACGAGGGTACGGAGGTCTTCACACTATCTTGTCCAGACAGGGCTGGACTGGGTCAAACATTCAGCCCTGACATGATTTTGGCCCAGACCTGCCCACCAGATAGCAGATACACTGGGGGGCGAGAGTGCCACACAAACGAACAAGCCCTAATAACAACCACCACGAACATCCCTCCATGTTCTGATAGTTATACCGTAATGATCCTAAGACGGGTCATTTTTCTTCCCTTTTTTCCAGTGGTGGAAAGTAACTATACCGTAAGAACATTTTTGTAGTATTTGTACTTTACTTGAGTAATTCCAATTTCCAATACTTTTACTTGTACTCCACTACATCTCGGATCCAAATATTGTACTTTTACTCCACTACAGTTATTTGACAGCTTTAGTTACTTTGTAATTTTGATTATTATTAGGCCTACAAAACATGTACATTTCGACCATTTGAAAATCGCCGATCTACAAGCTCACAATGCGTCGCATATTTTCAAAAGATTGTTATACATTTGAAAACTTGAAATGGGACATTCTGCACAATGACTACTTTTACTTTTGGTATACTTTAAGTACATTTTCATGCCAATACTTTTGTGCTTTTATGCAAGTACATTTTAACATGTCTGTCTGTCTGTCTGTCTGTCTGTCTGTCTGTCTGTCTGTCTGTCTGTCTGTCATGTATGTTTAGAGTACCAGCAGGTGAGAAAGTGGCGCTGTTGAGCTTCACACTGTGCACAGGTGCATGATGGGAAGCTGAGTTTCACACCTTTTTCAGCACGAGTGTGTCTGTACAGGAGTTCAGTAGAGAAAATTACAGTATAGTTCCACCGCTCACTCCACACAGGTGTGATTTTTATTTTCATATTCACATAGAAGTAGAGGATCAGCTGCAACTAAATGTCTCTGCCAGAACATACGAGTTGTGACACAAGGATTTCCACAATTTCTCAGCTGAAAATAACATCTTTGGAAAACAAAGTGGTGGTATTACTCTTGTTTTCAAACTATAGGATCATTTTAAGCTTGGTTTTCTTTTCATTCAGCCGTGACATGACAGAAAGGTGAGAGCTGATTGTCTCTATCGTTTTCACATATAGGTGGATTATAGATGAGCACTCTAAATTACCCATTTTTTACATAAAATATGTAGCCCTGCTGTAGTTTCTATAATATAATGAATAATTTGGTCCACACTCCTTGGGGTTAACTTAATTATTAAGAGCAGTGAGTGCTATGTGTACAGCGCTCAGGGAGCAGTTAGGGGTTACAGAAAGTACAGCCTGGCTGGGGGACCCATGCATCTTTTGGTTTGGTTTCAAGGGGTTAAAGGGCCAAAAAGAAACATTATTTTAATGATGTTTAGGACACAAGAAACACTTTCCAGAGAAAATCTACTTTGTTATCGACCTTTCTCTATCCCACAACAAACTCTCTTTGAGAGGAGTCCGGAAGAGTTTCTCTGTCAGAACAAACTCTCTTTAAGAGGAGTCCGGAAGAGTTTCTCTGTCAGAACAAACTCTCTTTGAGAGGAGTCCGGAAGAGTTTCTCTGTCACAACAAACTCTCTTTGAGAGGAGTCCGGAAGAGTTTCACAACAAACTCTCTTTGAGAGGAGTCTGGAAGAGTTTCTCTGTCACAACAAACTCTCTTTGAGAGGAGTCCGGAAGAGTTTCTCTGTCACAACAAACTCTCTTTGAGAGGAGTCCGGAAGAGTTTCTCTGTCACAACAAACTCTCTTTGAGAGGAGTCCGGAAGAGTTTCTCTGTCACAACAAACTCTCTTTGAGAGGAGTCCGGAAGAGTTTCACTGTCACAACAAACTCTCTTTAAGAGGAGTCCAGAAGAGTTTCTCTGTCAGAACAAACTCTCTTTGAGAGGAGTCCGGAAGAGTTTCACAACAAACTCTCTTTGAGAGGAGTCTGGAAGAGTTTCTCTGTCACAACAAACTCTCTTTGAGAGGAGTCCGGAAGAGTTTCTCTGTCACAACAAACTCTCTTTGAGAGGAGTCCGGAAGAGTTTCTCTGTCACAACAAACTCTCTTTGAGAGGAGTCCGGAAGAGTTTCTCTGTCACAACAAACTCTCTTTGAGAGGAGTCCGGAAGAGTTTCACTGTCACAACAAACTCTCTTTGAGAGGAGTCCGGAAGAGTTTCACTGTCACAACAAACTCTCTTTGAGAGGAGTCCGGAAGAGTTTCTCTGTCAGAACAAACTCTCTTTGAGAGGAGTCCGGAAGAGTTTCTCTGTCAGAACAAACTCTCTTTGAGAGGATTCCGGAAGAGTTTCTCTGTCCATTTTTAAGATACAGAATACATATTTAAGATGAGAATATGTGAATATTAAAACGTGAAATGAATGGACATATTAAAAGTGAAATAAAATGTGTGTTCCAATGCTTAATAATAATATAATTTTCCATAACTGTCTTAGAGTCTTGGTTGATGGGGGCTGATTTGAGAAATGGGACATTTGCCATATAATCATGACATTTGCCATATAATGCTCTCACTGCTCATCCACATGACATTGTCAGTGTTGTTAAGTCAGCCTGGGAGAGGGGAGGGGGAGGGAGCAGCAAACCACGCCTATTTAGGAGACCATTTGGAGGATTTGTAGTCCATTGCGCCTCTAGTGGCTCCAATGAAGTTCGACCATCTTTATAAATCTTTGGTAAGACAGCCCTCACCCTCTTCACAAGGAGGGGCCGTGCACCAAAGCATTATGGTTATTGTAGGAATTCAGCAATCCAGTCAAACACACAGACTACATTATTTTTCTGGCCAGAGAGCAAATTTCAAATTGTACCAACTACTGTTATCTACTACACAATATTAACATTAAGTGACTGCAGTTTCGTCTAGTGGTGAAATGTCCCTTTAAATGTATTGCTCAGGGGACACGTTGACTACAGCATACGTACATGGGCAACTGGCGGCCCAGGGGCCACATGCAGCCCTCAGGTTAATATCGGAATACTGATATATTATTGATTTCAGCTGTTACAATTTGAGAGATGACTTCCGCACACCCGGTAGGTTTGGAGCAGGTGCGATGATGACGAGGCATATACAATGTGAAAGGAGGGACACCCGCACACTGCCACTTGCTGGGTTCAGAGCATTTTATTAAAGCAACGTTTCGGTCTTGCGACCAATTAAGCCTGAGGAAGGTCGCAAGACCGAAACGTTGCTTTAATAAAATGCTCTGAACCCAGCAAGTGGCAGTGTGCGGGTGTCCCTCCTTTCACAGCTGTTACAATTCCAAACATGCAAACATGACCCGCTGTATTAGTAGCTTAATGACTAGTGTTAAATGTTGTCTTTTTTATGTCCAATGTATTTGCATTTAAGTTCATAAAGTTAACATAAGTATAACTAAATGCATTTGAAATTAAATAAAAAAAATTATTTAAGTAAAAGTATCAATACTACAATATAGAAAATACAGAAAATATAAGTAAAATATAAGTAAAAGTGTGGAATTCGACCGACGGACTTCAAATTCGCCACACGCTCGTCGCAGATGACCCAAGGTAGTGCAGTGCCTGGCCGGCGTCGAGTCGGTCAGATAGGCGGTTGTCAAGAACCGTCGTGAAAGGGCTCTGGCTGTGGCCCAAAATGAGCCAATGATGCCAAGCAATCGATTAACATGGCAACCACAGCCTAAGCTCGATTTGGCAAACTCCCCGCACGCCTGCCATTTGATTAGTTAGTCAGTCTACTTTGCACAGTCAGTTTGCACTCTTCAGACATTCTCCACACATTCTCCCCATGCAGACGTTTACCACTCCACAAGGACTTTACCAACCGCCAATCCCTCCGATATGCCCACATATGGGCATGCCCATCTATGGCCATATTCTGGTAACATCAGGGATAAAAGGACCCAACAGGCTGACAGACAGATATAGAGATGTCCGCAGACGTAATGGTTACAACAGCTACCCTGACAACGGGTATAGCAGGTATTGCATAACAGGGTGGGCCATGCATTCCGTATTTGCATCGTAAATAATAAATAATATATTATATTATACTATACTATGTCTTGTTATTTCTAGTTTCTCCCCATCCCAATTCCCGTGCTCCCTGTAGACATTCAGCCGTTCACATTAAACTAATATAATCCTGCGTGCTTCCATTCATCTTTGTCCTGTTGTACTCTTATATAGACTACCTGATTTATGCCCCGGCAGTGCCATGCATGAACATTTGCCAGTTTACGAGGAGCTCATGACGCATGGTGAGCTTATAAATCGGTTATTTGGGGGTGCTCGCAACAGCGCTGCACGGCGATCAAAGAATAAATCAGGGTTTTAATCTGGCTGGCTGAGATGCATCTCTGCATCCCATGTGTCTTGTTCAAACTCACTTCCTTTCTTTCTTCCTTTCCGTGGGAGCCAGGAGCGCCTGTCGCCACTTTTGTATAGTTCACAGACAGCCATTTGTTTTGGGTGTTATTTCACTGCACGGAGTTATAGGAAAATATACACACAATGAGTTATAGAGACAGAGTGGGGTTGGGGGTGCCGGGAGCTGAGGAATAGAGACAGTCTGAAAGGGATAAATGTTGGTGAAAGTCCTTCTCTAGTGCAACACACCTTGATCTCTTTCTTTCTTACTCCCTCCCTCTGTTCATCTCTCCCTCCTGCATTCTCTCTTGCAGTGTGCGTTCGCCAGTGGTGGCAAAAGTACTCACGTTTAAGTTAAATTAAGTAAAAGTATCAATAACGCAATATAGAAATACTGTTACAAGTGAAAGTCCGGAATTAAAAATGTACTTCAGTACAAAAGTAAAAGTACTCATAATGCAGAATGCCCATTTCACATGTCGTCTCCTTGTGTTCTCTCTCAGTTGTAAAAACAAAGGCGCTCTCTCAGTGCCTTTCTTTTTCTTTCTCAGCTCTTTTGTTTTTGTGTCTTTGATCCTTTCCGATCAATTCCAGCACCTTGCTGCGTGGCCAACTGGCCATCTATCTTCTATCATCCAGTGAAGCACTCGGTGCGGCCCTGCAGTATTGTGGCTGTTGTTCTTATGTTAAGGAATGGATCTACAACACAGAAATGTGTGAAACAATGAATGAATTACACAATATTCACCCTACACACAAATACGCACACTAATTCATTTGTGGCTATGCATATGCAAGCGACATACGCACTGACAATTGTAAACAATCCCACCCCCAAAATTCTAACTCCATCTACTTTCCTCTCCTGTGATTTATTACATAGGCTAACACAGGAGCCAAGACTGAGGGGGGAATTAACAGTCAAATCGGACGAACGCAGAGAGAAGAGAAGAGAAGAGAAGAGAAGAGAAGAGAAGAGAAGAGAAGAGAAGAGAAGAGAAGAGAAGAGAAGAGAAGAGAAGAGAAGAGTGAGGAGTAAAGAGGAGTCAGCCAACACCTCTGACCTCCCACCAGAGGGGGGAGACACAGTGATTGAGTGTCCATCAGCTGCGTGCCAGCTGCTCCTCTAGCCGATCACAAACTCCTCCCCCTCATGCCTGATTCACACGAACCCTCCTTTTCTTGAACTGCTGACTCTTCTTCTCTCACTAGGTCATTTCTTGTATCCTCGCCTGATGTATATATACTTAACGGTAACAGTCAATCTAAAAGCTCACAACGTGTCGCAGGTTGTAGATCTGATATTTTCCGTGCGAGACACCTGGCAGTGGTAAATCAGACAGGGAGACCATGCACCTCCAACCACTGCAGATGTGCTGATTATATTGTATCAAGTAACATACCCTAACATATCATACAGATTGGTTCACATGTTTTATTAATTACAATAATTTATTCTCCCTGCCACCCCATCCCCCACACCAGGAGTAATTAGTGATTGATTGATTGATTGATTGATTGATTGATTGATTGATTGATATATTCCACGTGGGAAGTGACCAGGGGTCATCACCTTGCCGGCTTGTGATGACATTTTCATCAACCTTTTTTTCCTTTCTTTTTTTGCAAAGTGACTAATAATATTAGCAGATGCACATAGATCTATATCCCTGAATGTGTGTGGACTCCTAAGGTGCCACAATAAGGAGCTACACAATTTGTAACAATTCTGCGTTAATTAAATCAGTGTCCTGCCTACTCTGAAGAAAAACCTGGAGACTGCCAAGTCAGTCAGTGTATAATGGCTGTGTACAGGCCTCAATGCAGCAAGGTCCAAGTCTATTCAGTGTTTTTCAATAATTGAGGGTTTTATCAGTACAGTCAGATGCCAGAGTTGCAATGTGTTGAGCCTTTTTTTCCTATATGACACATATCCGAGGCTATGTAACTATTAGCCTCGGAAACCCAGCCGTTTTTTTATGCAACTACCGTATTGGCATGAAGAGCTTTTGGTACTTTAACTTGATACCAATACTTTTGTACTTTTACTCAAGTATTTTTTGAATTTACTTACAAGTAAATGGCCGGAGTATTTCTATATTGCATTATTGATACATTTACTTAAGTAAAACATTTGAGTACTTTTCCCAGTTCCCTGCACCACTGCCCATATATATATAAAACTCCTCTCCTCCTGACCTCAGGAGGTCACTGTTGTCACCCGTGATGAGTGAGGTCAGCAGCCTCTGAGACCAGAGGTGCCTGGAGGAGGCGGTGTGCGTGTGGCTAGCGTGTGTGTGTGTGTGTGTGTGTGTGTGTGTGTGTGTGTGTGTGTGTGTGTGTGTGTGTGTGTGTGTGTGGAGGCGGGTTGGGTCAGGCTATGGGGGGGGTGGTGGCATGCAGGGGGGGGGGGGGGGGGGGGGGATCAATAAGACAGGACGGCTTTAGTAAAATGAGCAATTAACTGGCAGAGGCGCCCGGCAGCCGTGTGTAATATGGCTGGCCAGAGGCCAAGGCTCAGCGGACCCCAGCCAGAGCCTGGCCTCTCTACTTAATTGTCAGACGGACGGGGAGGGGAGAGGAAACAAGCTGAGTGGGATGGAGAAGAAGAAGGAGAGAGAGAGAGAGAGAGAGAGAGAGAGAGAGAGAGAGAGAGAGAGGTGGGGTGAAGAAGTGGAGGAGTGGAGAGTTGCCTTGTGAGGCTGTGTCCTTTAAACAACTTGAGCGGTCATCTGTTCTTTGCAAAAAGTTTCCGTGTTTGCGAGCCGGAAGGAGGAGCTATACACGCAAGGGCTGCAAGTGTTTTTGCAATGTTTGCACATTTTCGCCCCCATAATAACAGCCCCCCCCACCCCTCCCAAACAATGAAAACCCCAATTATTTTATCAAAATGAAATTGATTATAGTTCGAATAGGTGTGAGCGCTTGCGCTCCAGTAGCGTGTTGCCGTGTGGTGGTGAGAGAGAGAGAGAGCAGCCTATAGTAGTGGTTCTCAAAGTGGGGTCTGAGGATTCCTCGGGGTACTTCAAAGGGTTCCAGGGGGTCCCCGGAGCAACATTTGTAAATCCTACAATGAGTTTGACCATGTTAACCCTACTTTATATTAGATAACACACACACACACACGCACGCACACACACACACACACACACACACACACACACACACACACACACACACACACACACACACACACACACACACACACACACACACACACACACACACACACACACACACACACACACACACACACACACACACACACACACACACACACACACACACAGCCATTTCTCCCCCATTTCAATATTCCATGGCAGCAGATAGATGATTGTGCAGGAGATTGATGCTCAATTACAATAATGTCACTCAGTCAACTAACCACATGCACCCCATGTGAATAAATAATAACCATTTATGAGTTGGAATTACCTGTCTGTCTGTCTGTCTGTCTGTCTGTCTGTCTGTCTGTCTGTCTGTCTGTCTACAGTCTCTCTCTCTCTCTCTCTCTCTCTCTCTCTCTCTCTCTCAGGAGGCCCATGCAGGTCCTTCAAAGACAGACTGTACTGATACTTTGTTGTTTCACTCTATTTCACTGTTATTCATCTATTCATTCCTCACTGACACTGTGCTGATGTTGATACTGTATTGAAATTGTGATTGTATTGATAATGTTGTTTTCCTCACGAGACTGATATGTCGATACTGGCCTGAACACTGTTTTGTATATTATTGATACCATTTTGATATTGTTCCTTCACCTATTTGCATCTGTCTATCATCATGTCTCTAGTTATATTGTCGCTACTGTATGCATATTTTGTGTATATTGTAACTGCATGCTGTACTGTCTCTGGCAACTGTCTGTCTGTCTGTCTCCATCTCACTCTCTTTCACGCTGTTTATTGTGTACATATTTCTCTCCTCTGTCCATCACTCACTCCCTCTCTGCTTCTCTTCCTCTCTGCCTCTCTGCCTATGCCTCTCTCTCTCTCTCTCTCCCCCCCCCCCCCATGCCATCTTCATTGTGTATATATCTCTCCTTCTCCCTCTCTCCCCAGAGACAGCGCAGGGCCCTTTTTTGGGTGTGTTTTACAAGGGGGGCCTGCATGGGGCTAGCATTAAGTCAGATCCCAGGAGGTCTGATGGAGTTATAGTTGTTATAAAATGAACCGTAATTCAAACACGAGCAAAAACAGCGCGGGGGTGACCTCCAGAGACTGACGTTTATAATACCGCCCGGCGTGTCCGCAGAACACACACACCTCGGCTGTAGGCGTCTATGTGCCTCAGCACGGTGCATGTTAAGTTTATATACACCTTCTGGTTGTCTCTATGAACCTCAGCAGTGTATGTAAATTTGATATACACCTGCTGGTTGTCTATGTGCCTCAGCAGTGTATGTAAAGTTTATTGCGAACGAAGCACTAACTATAGAAGCTGGCCAAAACTGTCTGTCTGTGTGTCTGTGTGTCACGCTGTAACACCACCCGCCCGCCACCAGAGGGCAACTGAAATTGGAACGATAGAGGTCTCTCGCGTGCGCAGAGAGACGTAAAGTTTATATACACTTGCTGGTTGTCTATGTGCTTCAGCAGTGTATGTAAAGTTTATATACACTTGCTGGTTGTCTATGTGCTTCAGCAGTGTATGTAAAGTTTATATACACTTGCTGGTTGTCTATGTGCTTCAGCAGTGTATGTAAAGTGTATATACACTTGCTGGTTGTCTATGTGCTTCAGCAGTGTATGTAAAGTTTATATACACTTGCTGGTTGTCTATGTGCTTCAGCAGTGTATGTAAAGTTTATATACACCTGCTGGTTGTCTATGTGCCTCAGCAGTGTATGTAAATGTGTTGAGCATGTCAGACTCCAGGGGACATGTGTGAATATCCTGGTAGCCTACTTTCTATACATGCTCTGAATATCTCTTTAGCTTGAGACCCAACAGAGAAATGCAATGTCTCTCCCCGCCGGGACCCAAAGGCCAAAGCAGTGACAATAGCAGATCTACAACTCACAGCAACATGTCACGATGTGACACGTTGTGAGCTTGTAGATCGGCTATTTTTCACTTCTTCTGAATTTATTTTTAATGCAATGGTTTTACATTTATGGAATTTCTGTTAAATTCTTTTTAATTTCTGAAAATTAAGTTAAGATGTTTTTGGTCAAACCATTCGAAAATAAATTGGTACATTGACCCTAAAAATGGCTCCGTGACATTGGGCCAACATTGGGCCCCGACCCACTGTTTGGGAACAAGTGCTCTGTGGGATCTGCAGAATTTCCCAATTCCCTGCTGTGTCCTCTGGATCAGTGGTTCTCAAAGTGGGGTCCAGGGACACCCAGGGGTCCTTGAGGGAGTTCCAGGAGGTCCAAAGGTGATCAACAGGTGATTGGCAGATTCCGCCAAACGCCATTGAATGGCGGTCCGTAGCCGAATGCATGTCAAACTGGGGGTCCTTGAAATTGAAATCGATGAGAATCACTGCTACCCAGCTAACAACGTTCTGCCGGCACCAACCTGGGGCTGTCGTATCAGGGGCGTTACTCCGCTGTCGTATGACTATCGGCGTCCTCACGTCTTCTCTTATGGGGGTCTCTGGAAAATATTGAAATAGGGGGTCCGTGCCGTGGGCTGATATAAGTCAAAAGTGTCAATTTGGGGGTCCTTGATCTGAATAAGTTTGAAAACTACTGCTCTGGAGGTGTATAGGTCTGCGTTAGGTAAGTGACTGCCTTTGCGTGAGTCATACCATTATCTAGTCATCCTGCCTCGTCAGCGTTTATTCATCACTTCTATTCCAAACACTTGCCATGTATACCGTTGTGTACCTGAGTCATCATTAAATAAGGCCTTTTATCTGCAGCCACGACTTGTTTTCTGTTCAGCAACATTCTACACGATGCTATAGATACGACACTGATGCACACTTGTCAGCACTATTGGTGATGCGTACTGTTTTCTGGTGTCGACTATGCTAAGGAGAGCCTTTTCCTATAAACCTTGTTAGTTTGTTTTCTTTTTTTTGTGCTGAGGACCCATGAATGCCACTGTAAAAGGTATTGGTGGTCAGATATTCAAATATTCCTAATGAGCAGAGAGAAATACATTGTATATACAAGCAGGTCAGATATTCCAATGAGCCAGACAAAATAGCAGCATACCTATAATGAATACTGAATGAATCATGCAGTCGTCTCATTACTTCCTACAGAATGCTGGTTGCCTGCTGGTCGTGTGAACTCTTCCCAGGGCATGACGCTCTGCATGTCTGCTCTGTGAGGTGTATATAATGTGGTTGCTGTCAGGCAAAAAAAAGTCCTTTATGTGTAAAACCAAAGAGTGCACTCTACTTTGATGTGGAGTGACAGTCGCAAAAGCAGTGGAAATCTACAAGCTTACAACATGTCACGATCATGATCTACAACATTTAGCTACATTAGACCAGCTATTGGAACACAGCTTACTTTTTCCATTTCCTAGTGACAATATACATGTCTCAACTTAAGGGTTTATTCCTTCTAGAGCCCGACCGATAAACATTGTTTGGGAAGAACATGAATATTAAAAACGAACAACCTTGTTTATCACTCCCGACGTACAACATATCAAGGAGATTGGCCACATTAGACATGAGGTTAACTCAGGATACTGTAGGTTGTACCCCGTTATGTACTCACATGATGTATCTACAATATTACATCCTATCGTGTCAGCTTTGCCACTTCTGTTTATAATATACAGCACAATGAAACTGATCCAAAAATCGTATGGGGGTTTTCACCAGGGGAGCCACGTGGAAAGGAGTGGAAAAATGCATAATAAAATATAGACAGTGTTATTTCAATTCAAATCCAATACGTTTGTGCCAGTTGCCCAGTTTAACCACTATTTTGAGCATATTGTTATTGTCTACAAGTTTCAAAGCATCACATCAGGATGTGTTGTCAGCTTTCAAATCAGCTACGTATTTTGTTGCTCAGTTCAAGTCATGTTCAATTTGTATACATTTAAAGGACCACTTCACCCATTTTCAACCTATCTTTCTTTGCTCACTTATTAGTCCTCATTATGCTCATCATTGGCATGGCATCATGTCTGTGGACAGTTCAGAAATGTGCCATCATCGGTAGGCACGTTTGGTCATTTCAAACT
This sequence comes from Electrona antarctica, assembly GCF_951216825.1. Lineage (NCBI taxonomy): Eukaryota > Metazoa > Chordata > Actinopteri > Myctophiformes > Myctophidae > Electrona > Electrona antarctica. The sequence continues at coordinate 24,874,945 of NC_136802.1, read as the reverse complement.
AGTTAACTATAGTCAATGCTAACTTTCCAGGAAGGCAAAGAATACTGTTTCCATATATGAAAGAAGCTTGGATTCCCCATGATGATGTAATTGCTAGACGGGTTCTAAAGTGTCCACAGCTCTCCTCTGAGAGTCGAGACACAGGCAGAGTAGAAGAAATGATACCATCTTATAATGAGCATTAGAGAGGACCAATTATGAAGATAGGTTGAAAGTGGCTGAAGTCATAGCAGCATTGCTATGCCCATTTATGTCGGGTTCTTTGGCATGGGAAAGTGTGGGAACCCCTGTTGTACTTGTACAGCATAGAATAGAGCAGAGTACAGCACAAAACAGAAAATAAATACAATACTATACAGTTGGAGGCCATCGATATTGTCCTTTTCTTTTTGCTGAGGTTTGCGTGATCTGCGCAAAACCCCTTTTGGTGTTTTAAACATTATGTTATAATTTAGCTATTGAAAAATAGCAGATCTACAAGCTTATAGCGCGCCACCGAGTGGCGCGCTACGAGCTTGTAGATCTGCTATTTTTGAAAAATCGTGAAAATATTTATTTCAGAAAACTGGAGGATTTAGAAGGATTTTTTAAAATTTTGAGGTAAAAAAAATGATAAGGGACAATATCGGTGGCACCCAACTGTATATAGACTTCATGGTCATGTGGTCATCCACGCAAATGGAACTCGTTTGGCTTTGGCTGTAAGATACAATAAATACACAATCTTCTCTCTTCAAGGCAGGGCAACATAAGCAGAGCAAGCGCCGCGAGCGGTGCATAATTCTGCTGTGTGTATATCTCCTTATATATATATATTTTTTTTTTTCTTTCTTTTTTTTTGTTGGCCAGCAGAACTGGAGGTCAGAACACATTCTTTCCCTCTGGGTTACAAATCCCAAATTCTGCCAAGTGTGATGTTTCTTTCCAGACCGGTGTTTTGACAGGAGAAAATGCTGCTTCATCACATCGTGGGATAACCCATAATACACTATTGATCTGGAGGCGGCCGGGCGCACCCTGGGGGATTGTGGGATATGATGTTTCTGGTCAGTAATCACCATGATGATACCCCCCCCAATCCCCCGATGATTTAGGTCACTTTGTATCTGTGTGTGTGTGTGTGTGTGTGTGTGTGTGTGTGTGTGTGTGTGTGTGTGTGTGTGTGTGTGTGTGTGTGTGTGTGTGCGCCTATAAGCGCAAATACCAAACATGGAGCTATATAGCCTTGATATTTACTCAATGTAACAGTCAAACAGTGTGTGTGTGTGTGTGTGTGTGTGTGTGTGTGTGTGTGTGTGTGTGTGTGTGTGTGTGTGTGTGTGTGTGTGTGTGTGTGTGTGTGTGTGTGTGTGTGCGCGCGAACACTTTCACAGTGCGTCTTCACTCTGTGCCGTGCTGGGGGCTTGTACATCTGCAATTTCTTTTTTATCTTGTACGTATTTTTTTAAACACAAGATTTTCTCTTCTGAGGGGTCCGCGGCCAAATCATGTTGGGGGTCCTTGACATTAAAAAGTTTGAGAGCCACTGAACTACAGGGTTTAAGTAGTTAATGACTCGGTGCCTGGCCCAGATTTTAGAGCATTATGAACATTTTGGGACTTTTTTTTTTTCTTTCTTTTTTTACATTGTGCCCTACAATGACATGCCCAAAACAGGGACACCATGCGGGTTTAAAGTGGGTTAAAGACTCGGGGGCAGACTGTGGCACACACAACAACACGCCAGGGCCAAGTGAGGTGACACACACACACACACACACACACACACACACACACACACACACACACACACACACACACACACACACACACACACACACACACACACACACACACACACACACACACACACACACACACACACACACACACACACACACACACACACACACACAAACTATATAAAATGACGGGGACAGATCCAGGTGCAGGATTGAGATAGCACTGAGAGATGGCTGCCTCCGGCGTGGCTGTGTGAATCATCAACACAGAGGTACCAACCCCAAACAGCCCGCTGAGATGAACAAAGTCCTCATTACACAGAGCGCCGCTTCTCACAGTGGGGTCCGGGGACCCTCTAGGGCAGGGGTGGGCAACTTTGATGATGGAGAGGGCCACTATATTTCCACACTCATTCCGGAGGGCCACATTGCATATTTACATGTCGTAGCAAAACATAGCTGATCTACAAGCTCGAAACTTGTCGCAGTGCGATGCATTTTGAGCTTCTAGATGAGCTATTTTTTCTATTTTTGAATTGGAATCCTGAAAAGTAACCTTTTTATTTAATTTCAAATGCATTTAGTTATAGTTATGTTAACTTCATGAACTAAATACAAATACATTGGACACAAATACATTGGACACAAAACAATAACATTTTAATACTAGTCATTAAGCTACATAATAGACTGAAGTAATTAAAGCGGGTCATGTTTGCATGTTTGGAATTGTAACAGCTGAAATCAATAATATCAGTATTCTGATATTAACTTGCGGGCCACATTAAGTGGCCGCCAGTTGCCCATGTATGCCCTATAGGGGTCCTTGAAGGGGTGCCAGGAGGTCCCCGGCTAAATTAGTTCACTATAAGCACTTTAACCCTATGTACATACGTGCATACATCACTTCTAAATCACCTTCTAAATCAAATCTAAATGAGAGCTGTTGATGATCAGCTATTTTAAAAAGTGTGTGGGCGCGCATGTGCATGCGTGCATACGTTTGTGTGTGTGTGTGTGTGTGTGTGTGTGTGTGTGTGTGTGTGTGTGTGTGTGTGTGTGTGTGTGTGTGTGTGTGTGTGTGTGGACTGACACTTAACACATAAGACAGCCAAACAGATGGCCCAACAAGGCAGATAACAGCGGTTTAGGATCAGGAGAGACAGACATTACACACAGTGACACAGATGGGGATTATTGCGTCTGTGTTTGCACAGCGTGTGTTTTGTTGGCAGTTTTTGGTGTGTGCTTAAACTTTTCACATAGCCCTGGAAAAGTAAGACAAAGCCAGCGAAAGCATTTTGGGAATTGCTTCGTAAAATGGCAAAGTAAAAAGTGCCAAATCTCCTGGAGTGCCGTGTACTGTATATACTAATTGCTTTTGAAGCAATTGTATTGTTTTGTGGATGTGTTTGTCTGAATGAGTGTAATGAGATTTTGCATGGCAAAAATCCACAGTGTTAGTTTACAATCTATCTATACCGTATTTGCATGCGTTTGTGTACACTCCCAGAGTTAAATTAACCCCATGACCCCTAACGTCTCCACTATGGTGGGGGAAAACATTCAACGAGCTTATTTTACACTAAAGAGGTTTGGTGTAGAGCAGTGGTTTTATTTACACCAAAGAGGTTTGGTGTAGAGCAGTGGTTTTATTTACACCAAAGAGGTTTGGTGTAGAGCAGTGGTTTTATTTACACCAAAGAGGTTTGGTGTAGAGCAGTGGTTTTATTTACACCAAAGAGGTTTGGTGTAGAGCAGTGGTTTTATTTACACCAAAGAGGTTTGGTGTAGAGCAGTGGTTTTATTTACACCAAAGAGGTTTGGTGTAGAGCAGTGGTTTTATTTACACCAAAGAGGTTTGGTGTAGAGCAGTGGTTTTATTTACACCAAAGAGGTTTGGTGTAGAGCAGTGGTTTTATTTACACCAAAGAGGTTTGGTGTAGAGCAGTGGTTTTATTTACACCAAAGAGGTTTGGTGTAGAGCAGTGGTTTTATTTACACCAAAGAGGTTTGGTGTAGAGCAGTGGTTTTATTTACACTAAAGAGGTTTGGTGTAGAGCAGTGGTTTTATTTACACTAAAGAGGTTTGGTGTAGAGCAGTGGTTTTATTTACACCAAAGAGGTTTGGTGTAGAGCAGTGGTTTTATTTACACCAAAGAGGTTTGGTGTAGAGCAGTGGTTTTATTTACACTAAAGAGGTTTGGTGTAGAGCAGTGGTTTTATTTACACCAAAGAGGTTTGGTGTAGAGCAGTGGTTTTCAAATGCTGTATAAATAATGTACCTTGATGTGAAAACGGTTGAAAACCACTGGTGTAGAGGGAATAAAGAGTGAACATACAGTAGTAAGAATATAACACTCAGGAGGATCTTGCAGTGTGTGTGTGTGTGTGTGTGTGTGTGTGTGTGTGTGTGTGTGTGTGTGTGTGTGTGTGTGTGTGTGTGTGTGTGTGTGTGTGTGTGTGTGTGTGTGATCAGCCACGTACAGAAGGAGCTGCTTTCGTCCTTTGTGCCTTCCATGGTGCCATCCGCACGCATCTGGAGGTAGAAGCCGTGCCTGCAGTACAGCCGTGTGACGATGCCTTTCAGCTGGGGCTCTGCAGCGTGGGACCACAAACACACACAGCAACACGTTAGCACCACCACCACAATACACAATATACAAGTTAATGTGAGAGCGCGCATGCATCTGCTGTTTCTAACTGTTTTTGAGCCTTTGAGTTCAGTGAAGAGAAAGAGAGAGAGAGAGAGAGAGAGGGGAGAGAGAGTGAGAGAGAGAGAGAGAGAGAGAGAAAGAGTATGGGAGTGACATGCAGAAAATGGTCTGGACGACTGGGGATCGAACCGGGGACTGCAATGTCGGGCACTCAGATCGGTGAACCAATATTATACAACACTTCATGCACTACCCGCCCCTCTATACCAGAAAGCGCACTGGCTGGGCCAGGCTACTAAAACCGTAACGAAACTACAGTAAAAACCTAATTGGGGACAAACATTTTTGTCCGTATCTTGTGTCCAAGTATAACTTGTGTAACCTGTGTGTGTTGCACACAGACGGCTGAACCATGCCACAACGACCTTCAGCTGGAGCTCTGGGGAAACACTAGCCTTAAACATGAAATGTTGACATCCAACCACACACACACACACACACACACACACACACACACACACACACACACACACACACACACACACACACACACACACACACACACACACACACACACACACACACACACACACACACACACACACACACACACACACACACACACACACACACACACACACACACACACACACACACACACACACACGACAGCAATTTTATGAATGGCATTTGTACCATTTTCAAACCTAAGCCTAAAGCCATAGACAATCTATGAGCTTGTTGACCGACTGTTTTCTGTGCATTATACCTACAGCACACAACTTAATCAGGCATAACTCCAACTCCAAAACCCTAAAACTAACCTCTAAATGTCTAATATTAATCCCAACCATTGCCTAATCTCTTCCATGTAAGCCAAACTCAAAAAATCTTTTTTGTAACTATAAACTTTCTTGTGTGGGGACCAGGAAAATAGGAGCCCTCATAATGGCCACACACACACACTCACACTCACTCGCGCACACTGTGACACGCACGCACGCACACACGCATGTCGTGTATCCAGATCGGAAACGACACGCACGCACGCACGCACGCACGCACACACGCACACACGCGCACAGTTTGACTGTTTCATAAAGTAAATATCAAGGCTATGAATGTGTGTACGTGCGTGTGTGTGTGCGGATAGCGACATTTGTGTTGACTGTGGCCTTCAACAGTTCAACAGGATTGATGGCACCTTGGAGTGTGGTTACTGTAAAAAGGAACATGCTCCCAAGGTAGGTTTAAGAGAGGGAAACTGTGTGTGTGTGTGTGTGTGTGTGTGTGTGGTTTATCCTAAATGCGTGTGCGTCTTTGCGTGTGTGTGTGTGTGTGGGCGGGCGGGTGCATGTTTGCACGCGTCTGTGGGTGTGTGTGCATGCGTGCGTGCGTGCAGGCGTATGTACTGTACATTTGTGTGCTAGTAACGAGCAGCTAAGTGGGGAAAGCTTCATCAAAGATGGATGGCTGTAGAGAGAGCAGCCTCGTCACTGCCATGGAGCTCAGAACATTGTACCTCATGAGGGCAAAATGAAAGTAACAGCAAACCATGCTGACACTCACATCAACCCTAGTGTCGCTGTTCTCGGGTGAACATTCGGCCAACATATCCAAGCTCACAACTATCACGTTGCGATGCATTGTGAGCTTACAGTATATCCCATTTTCAGCAAAGAGATTTGGTGTAGTGGGGGAAGGGGACCAAGTATAGACCCCATGGGGGACCCTGGTGAACTAAGTAGCTAGCTATGGGGTTTAAGTCAATGAAACATTGAACCCTTCAAAGGCACACGTTAAGACAAACAGAGTCAGATACTGTACAACATCATACAATCCACGGAAATCCTAAATGCCACAAGGTGGAGACTGGGGAGGTGGAGCGAGTTTGATCAGTGATAAGCTACAGAAGAGGTGAACGCCCGTATATTGTGGAGTCTCCCTGCGGGACCGCCAGATAGGTAGGTTCCTCCACAACCGAGAGAGACAGACAGAGGGAGGCAGAGGACAGCGGAGATGTCTGGGGGACGTCATCGGAGCCCGCTACATTCCCAGACACGTCCTTAATCAGACCGATCTCTCCCAGCTGCGCGGTGAACTTGAACTCTACAAACCTGCCTCCCTCCTGTCAGTCAGTGTTTGTGCTCGTAGCGGTTTGGTTGGACCTACTGGTGGTAAGAGACTCCCTCTTCCTCATTCTCTCATAAAAACTAAACACAGAGTGTGACATGTCTAGTAACCTTCTCTCCCTCGTCCCATAGGCAAATGCACGATACAGCACGACCTCTGAGGAGGCTGAAAAGGACCACTAAAAAAGAGCCGGATAAATATGGACAGTGACATGTAAACGGAGGACAAGCCCAGCCTTAATCCTGGAGGCCCGAGACGGTTAAGTGAGAAAGACAGTTTGCTTTGACTGTCTACCTGAGTTGCATTGTTTACCAGCGGGTCCCCAGACTGGAACCCGCAAACAAGAACTTTAAGTTATGATACATTGACTGTTGGGCTGCCTATTGAATCCAGTGCTTCCTTACTTATTCTTAATAAATATCGCCCGCTGGTCTCCTGTGACTTGGTTTGAGCTAGACACCACAATATTTAAAATGTATAAATATATTCATGATTTATACATTTTTGACCATCACTGATGGTTCAGTTTGATCACTGAATAGCCAACATATAAATGGATAAAGCTCTTAAAATGATTGTAATTTGGGAATTATGCTGAATAATACATTTAGCTGGGGACCCCCTGGAACCCCCTCAAGGACCCCTTGGTGTCCCCGGACCCCACTTTGAGAAGCACTGGCCTATAGTGTCCAACATGTATGAGGACAGACAGGGGTGTCTGAGTGTAGAGGTTTGACAGAGAGAGGAGGGGAGGGTTGGAGAACGAGTGAAAGTGTCCAATTTTCACCATCGCGGGAAGCCACCAACATTATCTTAATTCCTCGTCTTTATAGTCAAGTGTCGGATGCTAGCTCATTACAGCTTTAGCTAAGCCCTGACATCCGCTTATTTGTCAAAGAGCCGCTATGTAATTTCCCTTCAAAGTCCACGGGCTGATGTAACGAGCCGCTAGTATGTCATTTCCCTTCAACGTCCACAGGCTGATGTAACGTGCCTAATTGCATTTGGTTGTCTCTCTCTCTACCATTGAGATTGAAGCTCCATAACCACTAAACGATCAAATCCAACCATCAACGGATGCCAAAAGACTAGACGCAGAAGGTCAAAAGTGGAGTGAGGTAATCTGCAATATCCTGAGTTTTAATCCCAAATTAAGCTTCAGAACGAACACACACACACACACACACACACACACACACACACACACACACACACACACACACACACACACACACACACACACACACACACACACACACACACACACACACACACACACACACACACACACACACACACACACACACACACACAAAAACATGTGTTTGTACCACATCCAGTACATAAGTACATAAGAGGAGATTACTGACGGTTTGGATGACCTCTGTGTGGACTGTTTACTCGTAGGAGATTTGTATGTTTTTAGAGTCAGAGTCTCATTTCCTGGTGGATATCAAACAATTCAACATTGCTTTCGATACTCCACCTGTTTCATGTCAAGGTCAGGAACCCCTACATTAACACACACGGTGTCTCCTCCACCTCCATAGTTTGTTTATTTCTCTTGCAGTCTAACATGAGTCGCACACTATAGTTTGTTCTGCGTTCCGGACGGTTTAAGGCCTCAGTGTTTATAAATAAACACTCAAGCCCACAGTACCACCAAGGCTCGTGAAAATAGTAACTAGTTACTTTTGGAAAAGAAATGTAAATGTAATAGTATTACTCAAGATCTGAAAGTAACTTGTCACTTTACTAGTTACTGGAAAAAAGTAATAATATTACTCAAAGTAACTAGTTACTTATGTTACTTGACACCACTACAATGACCTGGTCTTTAGTGAACACGCGAGGCGTTCCACCACATGTTTCAGCAGGTCCCTCTGCCACCAGCAGATGTTTATATTTGGGGAATATGGGCATCAGGACAACAACATCAGAGTGTTTGACACAGGGACCAACTGTTGGCTGAGCACACCTTTTGCTCAGCCTCTTCCAGAACAATGCTATAATCATGCAGCCTTTGCTTATAATGAAGAGCTGTACATATTTGGTGGCATCAACTATGATCTGAAGTGGATCTTTAATGCTCCGTGGAAATGTAATCCCAAGACCCTCTCCTGGAGGAAGGTTGAGCCCAATGGGAAAGGCCCAGGTTGGTTCGGTAGTAAGTGCTGTTGCATGGTGGGAGATCGTATAATCGTCTTTGGAAGACGACTCGTCTTACAGATCTTGTACTTTATGCACGTTAATGGTCATTCAGTATGGTCTGGAGCGCTCAGGACTCCCACACAACATCAAATGGGAACTGGCAGCATTCTGGCAGGATTCTGAGTGTCTGGAAGAATACGGCGTACTGGCTGTAGTTATTGACCTGTTTCCAATGTCCCATAATTGTGTTTTGTGTGTGCATAACTTCCTCTTCCTCTTGCTGTGTTGCCAGATTTCGCAAGAGAAAAAAGTGGCCAGGTCTATGAAAACAAGCACACATGACAATAGCAGATCTACAAGCTCACAGCGACACATTGTGATGTTGTACATCTGTTATTTATATTTTGAATATTTTTAACAAAAATGGCACAACATATTTACAGATGGATGTCCGTGGACAATTACAAATTAATCTGGGGTTCCTTGACGTGAATAGATGTGGGAACCAGTGGTTTAAACAACATTAGGAAGCAAGCCCAAATAAGCAACTACTGTACACTTTAGAAAAAAATCACAACCAACTACCAATCATTTATTTACAAGCGACTTTACAGAAAAGCCAAAGGTTGCTTATAATAAACAAGTATATAATACATTGTCATTAATTTGACATACATAATCACAGAGATGCAAAAAGATACTCACAGACAATCTTTGTCAAGGAAAAAAGGACATCTGTCAGTCTGCCTTCACACACACAAAACTGAAGTGAAGACACTAGTGTGCTGCACTGCTAATAACAATCTAGCACAGCTTGAGCAGGCTCAGCGGAGACTTGATTACACAATGTCAAACACCTGTCCTAAAACAAGGCACCCTCTTCCCAATAACTTGCAAAACAGCACCACCCACTGGCGGACATAGTCTCAGCCAGCACACTCCCCACCTGACATCACTAACATGTCAGAATTACATTTTCTTCACATTGTCCTCGTTATCAGTGATGGGCAGGAGGAGTGCAGTTTCTGTTATGGGTCTCAAGAAAGTCTTGCATGCTCCTCCAGAGGTGAACCACCCCTTCTTGTAAAAGAAATAAAAAAATACCATGGAGGTATTGATGGCACTGACTCCAATCTTCTGGGTCAGGAGGCTAGCTGGTGTCAGGACGAGAGGGAAGATTGGGTCGGTAGATACAGGAATGAGATGTCGCTTCTTCCTCTGAGGCGAGGCGTTGACTGGCTTGCTGTTTGTTATTGGGGAGGCGTGTATTTTGGGGAGTGAAAAGGCAGTGGAGCCACCCAACTGTTTGTGTCATCCTGATAGACTTCCTTCTCCATTATCTGCAGGACTGTTTGTTCTCCTATGGAGTAAACAGGTTTTTCATCTGCATTTGTACTTTGGAAGACTGTTTCTCCCATGACATCCTCAGTCAGCCTGGTTGGTTGACGGGAGAGTAAATCTTGAGGCAGCTGAAGCTTTCTTGTTTTGGCATAGAAAGAAGTAGCTCGGTCGCCTATTCTCCAAGATGTTTGTCTTGAGAACGTTAACTTGGTCAGGTGTGTGAGCCCCGCCAAGACAGATGATGTTACATACAATAACTCATCCCAGAGCTAACCTCTGTGCGAATGGAGCATTTGGAGGCCTGTTACGCACATCAAGCACTTTGTGGGCCTGAATAACATCTCTCCCGATAACAGCAGTATGTCTGCCTGAGGGTCGAGTGCTGGAATCTCTGCAGCAATGAGGTGAGGAATGAGGAATTATGGGCAGCTTCTAGGGGTTGGAATTTCATAACCAACAATTATTAGCTAATCACAGCACGTCCGGCGACTGTACCTCCAGACAATGGCATCTATCTAGACTTTACTTTTGTCCCAGAGGGCATTGCCTTTGGTTTCCGCTATGCTTAGAACATTTCCCCTATTATGCAAATATGCTAAAATGAGCAAGCAAGCCTGCTCAGACTGCAAGCAATCTGGCGCAGTGTGGTTCTCAACCATTCTCATGTCAAAGAGAAGTTATTTTTTATTATTAACTTTGAGTTAATTATACTGTACTGTAGGTGGGGAGAATATTCATTCTTATACATTCTCTCATAAGGCAAATTTCTACCTGGTGATATGCTGTAATAGTCGAGCTGTCAGCACGATCAGTCCATGGATATATTTTACTCTGATGGAATCCTACAGGTGCCGAAAAAAACATGTTTGCATCTAAACAAGGGGGGCACAGGACTCAAGGTACTGAGGGCCTAGTATATATTTTATGGGTGCAAAATTCAGTCTTTTAACATATTTATTATGGCTATATTAATACATTCATGACACAATTAACTTAAAACTTCTATAATAAAGAAAGAATCTAAGACTAACGCTATAGGTTTGGGTCCAGGCTTTTTGAGATCCACCCCTACCTTGACAAGGCAAAGCAATTGAAGGCAAGGCAAGACATCAGTCAGTTCCACTATTCCCCCCCAATACAAAACTCCTGCCGAAGCCTTTGGACGTTCTTTAGCCGCCCTCTTTCATTTCCCTAACACAGCAGGGAAAGCTCCATGCAGTCCAAGCTGAATAAGGCTTCTCAGCACAGAGCGCTGACAGAAGGGAATCGCTGACCCAGGGTTACAGCATTGAGGCATGGGAACACAAGCTACTGTAAAACAATCTACCTGTCCCGCTAGTGGAAGTGAATGTAGAACTACACAGTCAAAGTGTTCTGTTAACTGGGAGAGACGCCTGAGTTAACAGCCATGAAGGAACGAGGAGACATTATGTACATTGTCATGGTCGTGTTCTTAAGCCTAGATCAGACCAGAGATTTGCGATAAGGCGAAACTGCTTAAAGCCAGATTTATGAACATTCGTCAAACTGCCCAAAATCGCCAATCTGCAAGTTCACAACGGAGTATAAATAAAAGCATTAGAACGTGGCGATACGATGTGCGAGTGTGTGTGTGTGTGCAATGCCATTGTAAACACGCACGCACGCACGCACGCACGCACGCACGCACGCACGCACGCACGCACGCACACGCACACACACACACACACACAGGAGTCCAGATCGATGTGGAAAAACGGACTCACCCCTGTGCTGTCCTCTCTACTTGCTGTACTTAAAAGTTGCGTGCTAGAAATAGCCAATCCACAAGCCCAGCGATGCGTTGGGAGCTTGTAGATCGCAAACTTCCAGTGTGCAACACGCACGCACAGCTACACATCAATCAGGCTTTATACGTTCTGCCCCAGCCCCTCCATCCAAACTTTGCTACGTTTTTTGAAACAGTAAGTAAGTCACACACAAACTTTCCCTTTCAACCCCCCCCATCTGCTCTTCCCGTCTTTCATCTTTCCCTCTAGTTCTCACGCCCACGCCCCCCCCCCCCCCCCCCCCCCCCCCCCCCCCCACAATCCCTCTTCTCTGTGAGTAATGCGGATTGGATCGCTGCGAATACAGTCGTATATCAGCCAATCAGCAGGGGGATTCTGAGTCATTACTTTCCTTCTCTGGTTGAAAGAGAGAGAGAGTGAGAGAGAGAGATATAGAGAGAGAGAGATTGAGAGAGAGGGGGGGAGGGGAGGTGTGGGGGAACATCAAAAAGGAGAACGAGGGAGGTGGGAGGAAGATGGGGGAAGCATGGAGTGGAGGGGGGGGGGGGGTTGTGAGTGGGAATAGCACGCCGGGGAGGGGAGGAGGAGGAGGAGGAGGGATGGATGGATGTTGTGGGGGTGCGGCGACACGGTTATTTCATTAGCGGAGAGATTCACACTCTAAATAAAAGAGCAGGGGAGCGTCACGCCTCGTCAGTGCGAGACGCCAATAAAGCGGTCGCTTAAGCGCCCGGCGCCGCTGTTATTTCACTCAGTGAGGAGGCCTGCGTATGGGGTGGAGGGGCCTGGGGCAGAGGGTTAGAGAGAGAGAGAGAGAGAGAGAGAGAGATGAGTAAACGTTTGTGACCGTCACACCCCAGGAGGCCACGGCGGTACAAAATGTCCTCGCCAGCCCACATCACAGTGGACATGGTGCTGTAGATGTCCCATCGCGCTATACAGAGGACCGCCTACCGTAAAAATGTCCCAAACATGCAGCGGTCACTCACGCATCCTATTTGTGTTCCACTACAGTCACAGTAGCTGCTGCTGCTGCTGCCGTGGAAGGTCTTTCTCAAAGTGCCGAAGCAAAAAGAGATGCAAAACCAAACCCATCCTCCCATTGATCTGAGACTTGTAAAGTCCTGCCTTCTGATCTTTGGAAAGAAAATGTGTGACAACTTCTCAAAGTTGGACCCAGGGACCCTCAGGGTTCTTTGCTGGGTCTCCAAATGGTAACCTGACTCCGCCAGATGGCAGCAGCAGTGAGTTCCTCCTCCCGCTCCCATCTGGTCTCTCTCGGGCAGAGACGCCGTACTCCGATCAAATGCTGATCGGAGAGATATGCGGCCGCTATAGAGGCGGGACCAACGCGAGACTGATGACGTATTGAACCTAACAAGACTACAACTCGAAATTATTATGGAGATAACAGATTTTTGTCCCCCTTCTTTCCGGTTCATCCTTTCTGCTTGAGAGAGACCAGATCAAGGTAGGAGGAGGGAACTTGTGAACTCAATACTGCCGCAATCTGGCGGAGTCAGGTTATCCAAATGGACCCTTAAGGCCAAACCACACCACTTGCAACTCCTTGCAACAAAACCGTTTTAAGGTCAACCACACCAATGCAACTCGAGTTGGGCTTTACGGGTCTGTAATTCTGAGAGTATACAAATGGAACCAAATGGACCCTTACGGGTGTGTAACTCTGAGAGTATATGAACCAAATGGACCCTTACGTGTCCGTAACTCTGAGAGTATACAAAATGGAACCAAATGGACCCTTACGCGTCTGTAACTCTGAGAGAGTATAGAAATGGAACCAAATGGACCCTTACGCGTCTGTAACTCTGAGAGAGTATAGAAATGGAACCAAATGGACCCTTACGGGTGTGTAACTCTGAGAGAGTATACGAACCAAATTGACCCTCACGTGTCCGTAACTCTGAGAGTATACAAAATGGAACCAAACGGACCCTTATGGGTCTTTAACTCTGAGAGAGTATACAAATGGAACCAAATGGACCCTTATGGGTCTGTAACTCTGAGAGAGTATACAAATGGAACCAAATGGACCCTTATGGGTCTGTAACTCTGAGAGAGTATACAAATGGAACCAAATGGACCCTTATGGGTCTGTAACTCTGAGAGAGTATACAAATGGAACCAAATGGACCCTTATGGGTCTGTAACTCTGAGAGAGTATACAAATGGAACCAAATGGACCCTTACGGGTCTGTAACTCTGAGAGAGTATACAAAATGGAACCAAATGGACCCTTACGGGTCTGTAACTCTGAGAGTATACAAAATGGAACCAAATGGACCCTTAAATGTCTGTAACTCTGAGAGTGTACAAATTAAACCAAATGAATACTTACGGGTCATGCCCAGAATAGGGACTCTAGGGTTCATGTGGTTAATTCATTTTTAATTGCACTCAACCTGATGTTCATTGTCAATTATGAACTGCACACGCACGCATGCATGCACACAGTCACATCCACACGCACACACTCACATCTACATGCACGCACACACTCGCAGGCACGCACTCACATCCACACGCACACACTCACTACACGCACGCAGGCACGCACACACACGCGCACAGCCACACGTGCACGCACGCACGCATACACACGCACACTCACCAATCACCCATTACACACACAGATAGCTCCAGGCTTTTTGACGTTCATTAGTTTTACTATTTCATGCATGCATCCTCATTGGCCGACTCAAAATATCCTCTGTGTGCTTTTATAAGCCAGTGGATGTAAATATCGCTCTGGTAAATTTTGGCTAGTGCTGCTAATATATATGTATTTTTTGTATTATTATTATTTTTTTACCTAAGTAAATGGTAAATTACTTTATCGCCTTTATCCAAGGCGCTTTACAGAGATTGTGCATTCACACACCGATGCCAGAGGAAACCATGCAAGGCACCAACCTGCACATCGGGAGCAATTAGGGGTTCAGAGTCTTGAGGACACTTCGACACTAACTCTGGGGGAGGCCGGGTTCGAACTGGGAACCTTGTGGTTGCCATCCGGTCACTCTACCCCTGAGCCACTGCCGCCTGTAACAGTAACTATATTGAAATACTCTGTTACAACTAAGTAAAGGGACTGTAATTCAAATTTTGCTTGAGTAAAAGTACAAAAGTACTGGCATTAAAATATACTTTAAGTACCAAAAGTTAAAGGACTGGATGACCTTCCTTTAACACGCATAGAGTGTCGTATGGTCAACTTTGCCTTATTGCTCGCTAGGCGTGCCATTCTGCTCAAATGGAAGGATGATTGCTGCCCCGCCCGTGCTCCGTCAGTGGCTTCGTGATATAATGTCCTGTCTCGAGTTGGAGATGTTAAGGTTTTCAATTGCCGGCTCTGAGAAAACATTTACAAGACCTGGGGCCCGTTTATGACATTCTACCACAACACACAAACTGCATAGTGTGCCGTGCCTATGCCTTTGCCAACGCCAAACCACAACAGAAACAAAATCTGCTCTGCTATGAAAAATCTGCTCTGCTATCTTTTTATTATTATTATTATTATTATCATTATTATTATTATTATTATTATTATTATTATTTGTAATTATGTAATTATGTATTTTTGTGTATATGTGTATATAGATATATTTATTTAATTTGTATTTCCTCCAGACTATCCTTGGGATTGTGGGTGGGGGAGGGTGGGATAGGGGATTGAGTTTTATTTTTATATTTTATGTCTGTTTAATACTGTTACAAAAAACCTGAATAAAAAGATTTTGAAAAAAAAAGTTAAAGGACTAATTATGAAGAATGTCCGATTTCACAACTTTTAACTTTGAACTTTGAACTAGTAACTAAAGATTCTAAAAGTAAAAAGTAAAAAAAAATAGGGGAGTAATCAAGCACAATATTTGCATCGTAGAGTAGAAGTATAAAGTACATAAAAACAAAGACAGAAAAGTACCTCAAAATTGTACTTAAGTAGCCTATACAGTACTTGCATAAATGTACGTCTCAGCCCTGCCTCCCAGCACGACACCCGCTCTGATGGCTAATAAGCTTGTTACTCCTCACCGCCTCCAATATTGTCCTCCACACTCGCATTCCAGCCCCAAGCCATTAATCCACAGACAGACATATGGATTTTACAACTGCTAATATTTCATCTTCTAGCATTTATTGCATCCAACGGCGGCCACGAGTGCAATAACGTGCCGCGTGTTATCGAAAATCCAAGCTGATTTTGGGGTGTGTGGAATAATAATTTGTTTGTTGGTGGGTGGAATCCTCGTATGTCCAAAACCCAGATGGGAGCAGGAGGGGGGAACCCAGTGTACTCTCTGCTGCCCCATCTGGCGGAGTCAGGTTAAGTATGATGAAGTAGGGCAGTAAAAAAAAAAAGAAAAAAGAAAGAAATATATATGGAGATAAGAGGTTTCTGCCTGACCCCCTAAATATACTTGTTCACGTAGACTCTCATGAAGCGTGATTCATACTTAGTTAATAGTTATGCATCTGTGTCTCGCACCAAAAATAGCTGATCTACAAGCTCACAAGGCATCACACTGCACCCCCTTGTGAGCTTGTAGATTGGCGATGTTCCTGCACGACACTGACGCGCAACTGAACTAAGTGCAGGCATATAACTCTACCAACTATAAACATGCAGTTTCAACTGAACTAAGTGCAGGCATATAACTCTACCAACTATAAACATGCAGTTTCAACTGAACTAAGTGCAGGCATATAACTCTACCAACTATAAACATGCAGTTTCAACTGAACTAAGTGCAGGCATATAACTCTACCAACTATAAACATGCAGTTTCAACTGAACTAAGTGCAGGCATATAACTCTACCAACTATAAACATGCAGTTTCAACTGAACTAAGTGCAGGCATATAACTCTACCAACTATAAACATGCAGTTTCAACTGAACTAAGTGCAGGCATATAACTCTACCAACTATAAACATGCAGTTTCAACTGAACTAAGTGCAGGCATATAACTCTACCAACTATAAACATGCAGTTTCAACTGAACTAAGTGCAGGCATATAACTCTACCAACTATAAACATGCAGTTTCAACTGAACTAAGTGCAGGCATATAACTCTACCAACTATAAACATGCAGTTTCAACTGAACTAAGTGCAGGCATATAACTCTACCAACTATAAACGTGCAGTTTCAACTGAACTAAGTGCAGGCATATAACTCTACCAACTATAAACATGCAGTTTCAACTGAACTAAGTGCAGGCATATAACTCTACCAACTATAAACATGCAGTTTCAACTGAACTAAGTGCAGGCATATAACTCTACCAACTATAAACATGCAGTTTCAACTGAACTAAGTGCAGGCATATAACTCTACCAACTATAAACATGCAGTTTCAAGGGGACTCGGGGCAGCAGCTGCTGCATTTTCATACCTTCATATCTGGCTATATTTACGTTAAGTGCGCCGTTAAATTGCATAAAATTATAAGGGTGGCTCTTTGTGGCCCGGCCTGACAATGAGTAATGGCAGTGAAGACGGGGGAGAGCCTATATGGTAATGGCCATATTTACTGGGACCATCCATCATCTCCAAACCGCCAACAGGCTCATTCCTCATAGGAGGAGTGGTCCGAAAAGGGGCCGGGACGGCTTTCAAACAAACTGCTCCTCTCTCCTTCTCTTTAGATCAGGTCTCTCTCTCTCTCCCTCACTCCCTTTCTCCACTTCATTCACTCTCCCTCTCTCCATCTGTCTGTCTGTCTGTCTGTCTGTCTGTCTGTCTGTCTGTCTGTCTGTCTGTCTGTCTGTCTGTCTGTCTGTCTGTCTGTCTGTCTGTCTGTCTGTCTGTCTGTCTGTCTGTCTGTCTGTCTCAGTCCCGCCTTCTGTCTGACAGTCTCTCTCTCTCTCTCTCTCTCCATCTGTCTGTTTGTCTGTCTGTCTGTCTAGCTCAGTCCCGTCTTCTGTCTGACAGTCTCTCTCTCTCTCTCTCTCTCTCTCTCTCTCTCTCTCTTTCTCTCTCTCTCTCTCTCTCTCCCCCCCCCTCTCTCTCTCTCTCTCTGCCCCCCCCCTTCTCCAACTTTCTCCCTCTCTCTTTCACTGCAGTCCAACTTTAGCTTTTAAGAAAATCAATAGTGATGAAAGTGATAAAGTGCGAATCCATTTAGGCTCCAGAGTTGACCAGGCCAGCCCTGTTGGGGCCAATGTATTTGGTAAGAGATTAAACTAATCAAATGACAAGGACCCTACAAGTAGGACGGCAGTGATTGGTTCTCTCTGGGGCACTTAAATCTGCGAGTCAGCCCCCCCGACAACCCGGACGGCGACGGCCGTGAGATATATCACGAGTGGCTGAAGGGAGGTGACAGTTAGCCAATGAATGACGAAGACACACTTCCTGGCCCTGCCTGGGGGAGATGAGTGGTTGGCGAAAGTGAAGCAGAAACGTAGCCGCTCAGCCGAGGGCAGGTGGACTTGTTGAACATCTAATTCTAATGTGTCAACTCAGGACTCTGAATTCCACAAGAGAATCAATGCAACAATGCAATGTGATGGAAGCTGCATGAGAAGAATAGAATTTCCTCACACTTTTACAACAATGGGTTGGGGGGGTCGGAAGGTTAATGGGATTATTTGTATTCTGATGACAATCTCTCTAAGTGTGGCACTACAAGAGGAAAGGCCATGCGTGGGCTCACCCAAATCTGTTGGCTTCATTCTCACCGAGCAGGAAATGCACTCTGACAGTTTCATTGCATTTTGAGATAGCGGTATGTTGTTTGCAAGTCACGTTTTTGGCCTAAAGGTGGTGCAAGGGGAAATGTCTTGTGGTGCACAGCACATGCCATTGAAATCCAGTCAGTTGGTATAGTAGTCACTTAGTTTGGTTAATGATCACCACACATTGAGGTAAAAAGAAAATGGTACCTTTTCTCGCATGCATGCATGCACACACACATACACACTCAAAACTGGCCATTCATTGTCAATGACATTCAATGTTTGTGTTGGGACAGTGTTTGTGTTTACACTCAAAGCTGGACATAGGAGGGGCTAGGACTCCTCAATAATCACACCTGTGTGAAGTGAGGGGCGCACTTATCATCATACATCACGTTCCGTGCTCAACCAATCAAATCATCACAAATGTCATTCCGGCAAATCACTTTTGGGGTCTTCACTTTTCTGCCCTCACTTTTATCTTTAATATGTACTCAGCAAATCAAACCATCGCTATGGGGTGATCAGCCAATCAAGCCAATGTTTGTGTTCACACAACCCGGAAAGCTCGCCCCTCAAAACAATCACACTCGTGTGAAGTGAGTGCGCCTCACTTCTTTAAACAACCATCAAACTCTGTTCGTTTAAAGTGCTCTAAAGAAACATGATTATGTGGCTGCCACATAATGTCACGTGGGGTGCTGTTTTTTACGTCATTAAAAGTCCATAGACTTGGCTGCCATATTTCCTAAAGCCAGACGTTGGAGAGGTTAGCGCCCCTCAAAAAAACACAGAATGATAGTATATAGTATAGTATATAGTAAAGAGTGTGAGAATGAGAGAGAGAGAGAAGAGAGAGATTGATTGAAGGAGGAGGAAACCAATGAGCTGGAGAGATACAGTATACAGTACGCATGTGAAGCCGATCTAACCTGGATACGACAGGGAAGGAAATGAGAGAGAGAGTAAACAGGAGCCAGATAACATCTGTGAGGGGGGGGGAGTTTGTAGAGAATGAAAGAGAGGAGAAGATGCTGAGGATGAAATGATAACCTCATCAAAGCAAAGCAAAACAAAGAGACAGAGATAGATCAGGGAGAGAGAGAGAGAGAGAGAGAGAGAGAGAGCGAGAGCAGCGTGTATAGAGCGAGGGCGGTATGGAGGTTTATCCCAGGCCTTTTCACTGATGTTAATTACAATAACGATCAGTTAGGACAAAAAAACCCTGGTGTCTGGACCACAGCCAACAGCTGACAGCACCTGAGAGCAGAGGAGGAGGAGGAGGAGGAAGAGGAGAGGATACACAAATAGAGTGAGGTGAAGGGAAGGGGAAGGGGGGATGCAGTGGATGCATGGGGGAAACAAAATACAGGATAGAGTCCAGAGCCAATGCAGGGGGGAAGGCAGAAAGGAAGAATGCAGTGTACTGCCAGGAGGGACATGGAGGAGGATGGATGGAAGGAAGAGAGGGGAGGAGAGGGGGGACAGATGAAGAAAAACAAAAGGGGCGAGAGGAATGGTCCATGGGGCTGTGGGAGGAGTGAGTGAATCAGCAAAGACACAGAGAGGAGAGAGAGAAAGATTGAGAGAGGGAGAGAGAGAGAGATGGGGAGAGGGAGAGAGAGAGAGAGAGAGAAAGGGCAGACAATCATGAAGGACGGACAGACCTCTTCCCAAATCTCTTCCTAAATGCTGATTTATACTTCACCATACAACCATGTCGCTCCATGAAAATAACTAATTTGAGCACTCACATATTAAGCCGTTTGCATCCTACCTACAGTACCTTCCCTCATACTCCCTTCCTCTTTCGCTACGAGCTCGGCTTCCTTCTCTTCCCCATCCCCTTCCTCTTTCCAGTTCCTCTTTCTACCTCTTGGCGGTGAGCTGGCAGGAAGGCACAGCAACGCGTCATTTTATCTCAGGCGACTGAAGAAGTTTGGCATGGAGTCAAAAGGTTTCTATCAGAGAAACAACCCTGACTGTTGCATGATTCATTAGTGCCTGCTACTGTATATGGGAACTTGCCCTGAACCACAAAGTAATGCAGGGAGGGTCATGCATGCTGACAACTGAGCGCATGCAGCGGATGTGAGCCTCCCTCCATCCAGGACACAATACTGTACGACAGAAGTTGTTTCAGCAAAGACCGCAGGCTTCAAAGCTCCTACCAATCCCATGGAACCATAATATGTCTCAGATGCTAGCATGTGGTAATATGCCTTCATAGACAGGAAAATGAAAGGTTGGGAAACGCAATAGCATGCCCCCCCCCACCCCCCCCCCCCCACTCCCCATCTGTCTGAGGTCAGAGGCAGTGTGTTAAACAGTGGTGGAAAAGTATAACTCTAAGTAGATTTACTTAAGTACTGAAATTGAGTACACTTTTGAGGTATTTGTACTTTACTTGAGTATTTCTAATTTCCGATACTCTCCACTACAGCATCTCAGAAACTTTAGTTACTAGTTACTTTGGAGATTTAAATTTTGATTAGAAAACATTAACCACTTATCGGCTATTTTCAGAAGATTTTGTACACATTTTTGAGCCCTCCTATACAGGTTTAAACACCATTTGTTTTACATCACCATTACATCACCTAATCAACATAAGTTAGACTTTAATATATTAGCACCCCTCACTTCACACGGGTGTGATTTTTTTAAACTTGTGAAATGGGACATTCTGCAATACGAGTACTTTCACTTTTAGTACTTTAAGTACATTTTGATGGCGATATATTTGTACGTTTACTTGAGTACATTTTGAATACGGGACTTGTACTTGTACATCTACATTGCAGCATTGATACATTTACGTACCTAAGTACAACATTTGAGTACTTTTCCCCACCACTGGTGTTAAACTGAGGCAGGTCTCTTTACAGCCTTTAATAGGTTTATAACGTCAAGTGAGAACCTTGCACATTCAAGTAAGCACCTCAAGTGATGACCAACATGCCGCCAAAACCTTGTTGATCTTGGCAACTCTCCCTCTGTCCCGCCATCCCTCCTCCATCCCTCCTCTCCCTCTCCCTCCATCCCTCCTCTCCCTCTGTCCCGCCATCCCTCCTCCATCCCTCCTCTCCCTCCATCCCTCCTCTCCCTCTGTCCCGCCATCCCTCCTCCATCCCTCCTCTCCCTCTCCCTCCATCCCTCCTCTCCCTCTGTCCCGCCATCCCTCCTCTTCCCCCGCAAGGTCTCTTGTTTACTCCTCATAAAGCTCCCAACTACAGTTGGGTGCCACCGATATTGTCCCTTATCATTTGACCCATTTAGGCCTGACCTCAACATTTTTAAAAATCCTTCTAAATCCTCCAGTTTTCTGAAATAAATATTTTCACGATTTAAAAAAAATAGCAGACCTACAAGCTCGTAGCGCGCCACTCGGTGGCGCGCTATGAGCTTGTAGATCTGCTATTTTTCAATAGCTAAATTATAACATGATGTTTAAAACACCAAAAGGGGTTCCCGCCCAAAATGGGTTAACTGTCCTTTTGCGCAGATCACGCAAACCTCAGCAAAAAGAAAAGGACAATATCGATGGCCTCCAACTGTATCTGTCATACCCTCCGTATGGCTTCTTCATCTCTCTAATACTCTATGTCCTCAGGTCTTAGTCAGCAACTCCACACAACTTTCAGGAAATTAGCCACGTCATAAACAGCATGTCGCCGCTTACTGCAAAGTGGTGACCTTTACAGAGATAAATACAGACGCTTCCTTACATAAGTGCTATTAGAGGCAAATACCAGCCAATTTCCTGTCTGGGACTTCTCTGGATTACACTTATTATACCATAATAATTCACTGGAAGTGCAGCTTGGAAATACCTACATCTCCAGAAGCAGGGTTTATTCTCCCATATTTTAGGGATATGTATTTTCGCTACGGAGTTTTGTGGGAGGTTGACAGGAAAGATACGCATTTCTTTGTCACTTCTCTAACCCAGGGAGAATTACAAACAAAGAATAAATATACGGGTCTGGAAAAAGGATTTCCTCTCTCAAACCTAAAATACATCTAGCTGTCACAATACAATACACATAGCCTGCGTTATAACTTCAGTCAATCAGTTTCCGTGTGAAGAGGGGAAAATTAGCAGCAGTACTGGAGCAGAGGGTACCATAACCTTGTTGTTATTATGCAGACAAACATAATCTACTTATTAGGCTCACTATGTATTTAGATGTATGCTGACTATAACTAAGTGCTATGTATTTTTGTGATGACATGTAAATAATAGAAAGACACAATTCTGTGAAATTGCAAATGTGGTTTTCTTGAAGTAAGAGTGGGCTCGAATAGCTCGCTATACAGGTGATGATGATGTCCCACTAACAAGTCACAGGGGGCGGAATAATAAATAACAAACTTTTTGGGGGTGCACGCTACGTTCTGAGCTTGCAGATCTGCTACTAGGGCCGGGCCCTAAACCTGCCCTCTTCTGATTGGCCGGGCCCATAAACCTGCCCTCTTCTGAATACGTATATGTCATTTTCGATACTAAACAAAATATTGCAGAGCCATTTAACCCATTAAAACCGGGAATAGCTCGCTACGATGATGATGATGTTACACTCACATGAAGTCACAGCGGGCGGAATAATAAATAACAAACTTATTGGGGGTGCACGCCACGTTCTGAGCTTGCAGATCTGCTACTTTTGGTAGGGCGATAATTTACCAAAAAAGAAAAAAAAGAAGGAAAAAAAACGGTTGAACATGTACAGTAGATAAGAGGTTGAATTCTGCCCGACAGCAATGATACAAGATGTCCTCACAAGTATACAAACGCGTGCGTGCGTGCGTGCGTGCGTTCGTGCGTGCGTGCGTGCGTGCGTGCGTGCGTGCGTGCGTGCGTGCGTGCGTGCGTGCGTGCGTGCGTGCGGCCGGTGTTGACAGAGATGGATGAGGCAGTGCAGCCTTGCGACGGACTGGTGTGTTTTCGCCTCGGTGACATTTGACCCCGGTGGGGCTGGCAGCAGTGGACATGCTCCCCCAGTGTGCTTTAGTTAATGACCGCTCACAGTCTGCCTGGCACGCACGCACGCACGCACGCACACACGCACGCACGCACGCACGCACGCACGCACGCACGCACGCACGCACGCACGCACGCACGCACGCACACACGCACGCACTCACTCACTCACGATCTGCAAGCTCACAACACGTCACACACGCACGTGCCTGTGTGTGTGCGTCCAGGTGGGTAATGGGCTGGTGGGACAGTGAATTGACAATGACTTGACAAATTTAAACGATCTACAAAATTAGGCCCCCAACTGACAACTTGGGTATGCTGCAAGGACAGGACATCAAGCCTCTTTGCTTGTCTCCGTTGCGTGTGTGTGTGTGTGTGTGTGTGTGTGTGTGTGTGTGTGTGTGTGTGTGTGTGTGTGTGTGTGTGTGTGTGTGTGTGTGTGTGTGTGTGTGTGTGTGTGTGTGTGTGACGTGTGTTCCGTCACAGCCTCAGACACATAGCTGAGACGGTCGCCCCGTCAACGGCAACGCCCAGGAGAGGACGAAGGGATGGAAGCAGAGAGTGAGAGATCGAGAGAGAGTGAGAGATCGAGAGAGAGAGAGAGAGAGAGAGAGAGAGAGAGAGAGAGAGAGAGAGAGAGAGAGAGAGAGAGAGAGAGAGAGAGAGAGAGAGAGAGAGAGAGAGAGAGAGAGAGAGAGAGAGAGAGAGAGAGAAGAAAGCCAGGGTTGAAAGAATGTCAAAAGGAGAGCATCAGCATCCTGATTCCTGACAGTTGTTTTATTAGCACAGACAGACAGACAGACAGACAGACAGACAGACAGACAGACAGACAGACAGACAGACAGACAGACAGACAGACAGACAGACAGACAGACAGACAGACAGAACTTCTTCCGACAGCCTAATTGCTAATCTTTTTAGCACACTCTCTTATCTCTCTCCATCTCTTTCTTTCTTTCTTTCTTTCTTTCTTTCTTTCTTTCTTTCTTTCCTACCTCACTCATCTATAAACAAACATACCTTCCTCTTCTCCTCTGCCTTTGGCACAGTGCTGAGACAGCGTTTCTCTCTCTCTCTCTCTCCTCTCCCTGGTGGTGAGTGGAAGCCACGGCAGTGGAACATGGAGCACCATGCTAATCAGCTCTCCCTGTTGTACCAACATCTCTCTCTCTCTCTCTCTCTCTCTCTCTCTCTCTCTCTCTCTCTCTCTCTCTCTCTCTCTCTCTCTCTCTAAAGAGTGTCAGGAGTCGTCGAGAGCAGAAACAAACATCTCCTTTTTTTCTCCCCGTTGATTGATCTGTAAGACATTGGTTCTCAAACATTTTACTTTCAAGGACCTCCTATAACTCTGAGCGTGTTCAAATGGAACCAAATGGACCCGACCTGCAAGGTTCCATTTGGAACTCCATCCTCAAGGAAGGCTGAGGGTCCCTGGACCCCACTTTGAGAAATGACAATGCAGTTGGATGGCCTATTAGCCCCGTCTGCGCTGTGGGTAGCCTATACTCCGCCCCGTTTCCCGTCTCGAAAAAAGACAAAGGTCTCCCAACCCCAAACCTCACATATAGGCCCATGGGATTTCGGGATGCACACGTAGACTAGACACACCAACGGACTGACATGCGCTGCTCCCGTGCTTGCAGTTAGGAGGTTGTCGGGCTAATGACATGTCGGACCAATAGTATGTCTAAACTAAAGCCTGTACCTGGGATTTCATTGCTACCATGTGCCATGATGTGAAGGTCTTGGGGTTTCTCTGGCGGGGAAATACTCACAATGACAAAACAGTTGCGTCATGTCGTTATCAGTATGCAAAGTGTCGCTGTTTAGACTTGTAAATTCAGCACATAGCAGGACAGTATGTTGACAGACTCAAGCCACTGCATCCAGACAGCATGTGTGCGTGGGCACTGTGCACGCCTGCGTGCGTGTGTGCGTGCACGTGTATGTGTATCAGCCCTTTCCCTCTGACAGTTGTGTAGCAGCATCTTGCCACCATATTCTGTGTGACACCGCTAATTAGAGACAAGGTGACAGACAGGCTGCACAGCCA
>NC_136802.1:24816925-24846925 GCF_951216825.1 Electrona antarctica | reverse complement strand
GGAGGGGATGGGTGGAGCGGAGGACGCAAATCTCGCAACTGTTGGATGGATCCCTCTACAGCAGCGGTTCCCAACAGTTTCTGTTTCAGGGCCAACTTGAAAATCTTGAAAGCGTTCGCCGGCCCAACCATCTGGTCTGCACTGGGCCAGATGGTTGCATGTTTGTGGACCTCTCTAATCCTCAGGTGTCTGGTATTTTGCTTTATAATGCAATTTTGGGTCGTGGGTGGGATTTTAACCAAGGAATCACTATAGTATTATATATACTAACTATATAAGTTGTTATTGGTATATTTCATTAAGGTTTCAACGGTGGGGGAAAAACATGCCATTTTTCCTAACATAATAGTTTCATATTATGGTTATATCATAAACATCTCAGTGTTTTGCCAGTTGGGCCCCAGCCCACAGCTTAAGGAATCATGTAAGGCCATAATGGCCGTCATCAAGCCAGTCATTACTGCCACGCAACGTAGAGGGAAAACATGAGTAATTGCTTCCCGTCTCCAGTCCCCACGGATTTAACACAACCCAACGGCTCCCCCGATGCGACCGACAGTAAGGATGAAGGAAGGGTTGGGTGGGGACAGGGGGGGACAGGCAGGTTTTCAATAAGTCCTTCGACTCGTATCCCAGAGCCCCCCACCGCGCTGTGAGTTCCCTTCGCCATCATTCCCTTCGCCATCATGGCCTCGCTGCTTTAATTGAGCGAAGAAGGAGTCAGTGATGGAGGGAATCCTCAGCCATTTTGTCTTCTCTAATTGCGCCTCGGTGTGGAAGCGCCGTATTGGTAATTAACACTAACGGTACGTCCAAGCTCCTTCGGGCAGCAGGGACGATAAGGCAGAGGAGCTGCGTCTATACGCCGGACGGGAGGGTGGGAGGCTTAAAGGACAACTTTAGTTTTTTTCAACCAAGGTTCATGTTTTAGGTAGTTATTAGAGAAAGTAAAAGATGAGTGTTGTTTTTTTTTCATTTGCTGCTTTCTTTTGTTTTAGGGATTTTAGCTGTTTTTGACAGGGGGCGGGGGCATTCGAGCATGGGGCTAAATATGTATTTTTTTTTTTTTTTTCAGTGTCTTGCTCAAGGACACTTCGACACTAACTCTGGGGTTTGAACTGGCAACCTTGCGGTGACCATCCGGCCACTCTACCCCTGAGCCACCGCTCAATACGTACTTTGCTCAGCCAATCAAATCATCACTATGGGGTGATCAGCCAATCACAAGCCAATGTTTGTGTTCACACAAATCCGGAAAGCTGGGTATAGGTGGGGTTATAGCGCCCATCAAAAAATAATCTTGAAAAGTAACAGTTTTGGTTTCCACCCGACAGAGATGATATCGCAATTATAATGTGTGTTTATCCCAAAATCCCACGGCACATCACCGGGAATAAGAGTAATATCAGTGAAGTATTCACGTGGGTGAACAATGAAATGAACAATGAAATGAACAATGAAATGAACAATGAACAATGAAATGAAGTTGGCAGGCCTTATAGGATGGGTGTGGGTAGTGGTGGAAAAAGTACTCACATTCTTTACTATTAAGTAAAAGGAGCAATACTGCAATGTAGATGTACTCTACAAGTAGAAGTTCAAAAATGTACTTGAGTAAAAGTACAAAATCAAATGTACCAAAAGTTTTCAAATATGTAACAATGTCTAAAAATCTTGCGTCGCAAGATTGCGTCGCATCGCGACACATTGTGAGCTTGTAGATCGGCTATTTTCAAAAGGCCGAAATGTATGGCTGAAGTGGTTTAGGTATATGTTTTGTAATAATAATCTAAATCTACAAAGTAACTAGTAACTAAAGTTGTCAAATAAATATAGTGGAGCAAAAGAACAATATTTGCCTCTGAAATGTAGTGGGGTAGAAGTAAAAAATACA
This sequence comes from Electrona antarctica, assembly GCF_951216825.1. Classification (NCBI taxonomy): domain Eukaryota; kingdom Metazoa; phylum Chordata; class Actinopteri; order Myctophiformes; family Myctophidae; genus Electrona; species Electrona antarctica. The sequence continues at coordinate 24,845,031 of NC_136802.1, read as the reverse complement.
GAAAATTTGACATACTCATAGTAAAGTACAAATACCTCGAAACTGTACTTAAGTACAGTACTTAAGTAAATGTACTTAAGTTGCTTTACACTGCTGGATGTGGATGTGTTTCCGTGAACGCTCAGCCTTGTCACACGACGCAACCACAGGCAGCAGAAGCCATTTGTCTTCTGGATGTTTTATCAGACAGCCTGAGAGGAGCGCAGAGGAGGCAGAAAAGGTGACCTTGTTGGCAGGAACCAGGACAGAAGTCAAACAAACAGTATGTAAAGTCCACAAATTCACTTTAACACCCCAGGGTCAACAGAGCACCTCTAGGCCCTACATCTTTTTTTTCTTTTTTTTTTACAGGGTCCATTTCTTTTTTTTTAAATTATGTTTTTATTTTGGTCATTGTGTACGAGCATAATGAACAACTTCATCATGAGAATTACATTACATTCATACATATACAGAGATATATTTTCCACGTTCTCAATAGTGACCAAAGTTACAAACATTTTTCTTTTTCTTTGGAGCAAAAATAAAAACATACAAACAAGAAAAAACAAAAAAAAGACGAACATCTGGGCAGCTCTCAAGGGAAAAGGGGGGAAAGGAGACGCTTTCACATATCTACATTACAAATTATTTGTAAACAAGTACAGGGTCATACATTCAGCAAGTTACAATAGAAGAAAGGAAATGAGAATAAAACATAAAAAACAAAAGAGGCATAGGACGAGCGGTAGCAACACAATACTTTGTTTTCCCTTATTCAGCAAAAGTCTGATCGGACAGGTGCGATATATTCAGTCCATTTAGTCCAGATCCAGAAGAACTTTTCTTCCTGTAATCTAAGTGAGTACGTCAGTTTTTCCATCTTGTATATATCATGAATTATCTCGATCCATTCCTCTACCGTGGGTGGTTGTGGTTGCATCCACCTCCTAGTGATAGCCTTCTTGCTAGCCACCAGGAGGGTCAGAATTAATTTTTTATCGTTACTATCAAATAAGTCATGTGGGAGGTTTCCTAGGTATAAGGTATCAAAACGGAAGGGGATGTCGATCCCAAACACCGCTTCTAAATGATCATGAATTTCCTTCCAATATGTATCTAGAACTGGGCATTCCCAAAACACGTGAAAATGGTTCGCTGCATTATGATTGCATGACCTCCAGCAGTCTACTCCTGTACCTCTGTATCTTTTTTGCAGTGGTGTTATAAAATACCGTATATGATTTTTCCAATTAAATTCTCTCCACATATTTGAACATGTTGACTTCCATAGCGATTCGCAAGTTTTCTCCCATTCTTCTTCAGTTATAGTGAAATTCCCTTCTCTTTCCCATTTTTCTTTTACATATATCGTATTTTCAGTCGTGTTCTGCTGGAGACCATTATACAGTCTAGAGATAAGCCTACTGCATGTAGGAGAGTCTCCTGCTGACAAAAACACCCTCATGAGGTCTGAAGACTCCAAGAACAAGGCACCACTCAACGTTTGGTTCATGTAGTTTCTGAGCTGCAAATATCTATAAAAATCACATTTTTCCAGGTTAAATTTCTTCTGTACAGATTCAAAGCTCTTGAGTGCCCCCTTGTGTACAAAAGTGGTGTAGTAGTTGGTTATGCCTTTCGAGACCCATCTCCTAAATCGACAGTCAGTTCTGTTTGGAATAAATTCTGTGTCATACGCACACCATCTCAGCATTTTTGCCCCATTTTTAAGGTCACGTTTTTTCAATGTTTCTTGCCAAATCTTTAATGCTGTATTAATCCAGGGGTTATTTTTATCTTTCATATTATTTATTAACCTATCATCCCCAATTATGGCGGCTAGTGGTATCCCCTGAGCCCATGCCACCTCAATATCTTTCCATCTTGCCGAATATGAAGGCATGCACCAGTACACAAGGGTCCTCAGCTGAGCGGCACAATAGTAGTCAAACAAGCAGGGGAGGCCAAGTCCCCCTGCTTCCCTTTTTAATTGTAGAGTTTTATATCTCACTCTGGGTCGCTTGCCCTGCCATATGTACCTAGATATTAATTTATCCCATTCTTTAAAATGGTTGGGTGCCACCTCGACTGGGAGGGATTGGAATAAGTACAGTAACCTTGGTAGGATGTTCATTTTAACAGAGTCTATCCTGGAACTAAGGCTCAAAAAAGGAACGAGGCTCCAACGTGCCAGATCGTCTTTTATTTTTCCATTCAGGGGGCCATAATTAAGATCCGTTATTCTAGACAAGTCTTTGGGCAGAACAATTCCCAGGTATCGTATTGAGTCTGCGTCCCACTTTAGGTCATACTTCCCTAGTATAGTCTCGGGCGGGTTGTAGTTAAAAGTGATAACCTGGGTCTTTTCGATATTAAGCTTATAACCCGAAAAAGATCCGTATTTCTCTAGTCCCTCCATTAGAGTCGGAATTGATTGTGTGGGCTGTTTTGAATATATTAACAAATCATCTGCGAATAGCGCCAATTTGTGTTCACCGTCTGCCATGTTTATACCTTTAATATTTCCATTTTGTTTTATCATTTGGCTTAATGGTTCAATGAAAATCGCGAAGAGGCTACAAGAAGCGCTGCAGCCCTGTCTGACACCACGTTCCAGAGTAAAAGATTCCGTCAGGTCACCATTTATTTTTATTCTAGCAGATGGATTTTTGTACAACGCCTGAAATGTCTTGATAATAGACTCGTGAAACCCAAACCTCTTTAGTACCTTAAATAGGAAGCTCCAAAATACTGAATCATAGGCCTTGTGAGCATCAAGGCTTAATAGAGCTGCCTCCTCCCCACTCTGAACCATTTGGCTAACAATGTGTAGAGTCCTTTTAATATTATCTTGCGTTTGCCTTTGACGAATGAAGCCCGTTTGCTCTTTTGAAATTATGCAAATTAGAATCTCATCTAATCTTCGTGATAATATGGACGTGAATAATTTGTAGTCTAAATTTAGTAAACTGATGGGTCTGTAACTGTTACACTCGACTTTATCCTTTCCTTCTTTCGGAATGACTGAGATTATTGCTTCTTTCCAGGAGGATGGAGTCTCTCCGGTCTGCATTACCCAGTTAAAGGCTCTTAATAAAGTGGGTACCAAAACCTCCCTCAAACCCTTATACCACTCAGCCGTGAAGCCGTCTGTGCCTGGCGATTTACCTCCCTTCAGCCTAGAAATTGCTGCTTCTATTTCTTCCATTGTTATTCTGGCTATTAAATCTTTGTTTTGGTTTTCCGTGACGGTAGGCAGGTCAAGAGACGCAAGGAAAGAATCAACCTGAGGTTCATTATTAGTTTGTGGTTGGGAGTATAATTTCTTGTAGAAAGTGTTAAAACTCTCTTTAATTTTCTCTTGGCTAGTCTCTATTACCCCAGATTCAGGATTCTTTATCTTTAAAATAGTGTTGTCCGCTTGTTGCTTTCTCAACTTGTAAGCTAGTAGTCGCATTGACTTTCCTCCCACCTCATAATAACGTTGCTTGGTGAACAGCATTTTCTTTTTTATTTCTTGTGTTCCCAAATCCTCCAAATTGTTCCTTATTTCCTTCATCTCCTGCCTTACCCCGAGGTCCAGGCTATTGGCATGATTTCTTTGTAGGTGTTTCAATTTAATTTCCAAATCATGTGTCTGTTGTCTCCTCAGTTTCTTGGCTTGGGCAGTGAGGGAAATAATTTTGCCTCTCATAACGGCCTTAAGGGCGTCCCAGAGCACTGATGGTGATACTTCTCCATTGTCATTCAGCTCAAGATATGTTTCAATGTCTTTTTTTAGATCAGCTTTAGTTGTTGGATTGTTTAAAATACTTGAATTAAATCTCCATAGTGTGGACCTCGGTTTCCCATTAAGGCATATAGTCATGTAAATAGGGCTATGGTCTGACAAAGCTATTGGGCCTATGCTACAATGCTTTATCTTATTAAAGTCTCTATTGAAAACGAAGAAATAGTCTAGCCTAGAGTACACCGAATGCGGAGCACTGTAATGAGTATAGTCCCGGCTGGTCGGGTACATTTCTCTCCAAACATCTACTATTCCTACCTCCTTCATCAATGCAGCTGCTTTCTTGGCTATGGGTTTGGGTTCCGGATTGCCCCCAGAAGCATCTAAATGTGGTACTAACCGAAAATTATAATCAGCAGCATTGATGAGGATGCCCTGTGATTTTGTCACCATTATATCAAATATTTGTTTGTAGAATGACCAGTCGCTGCCTGGAGGGGCATACACATTCAGTAAACTCACTATGGTTCCCTCTATTTTCCCTATTATCAATACAAATCTGCCCTCCTTATCCTTAACCTCTGATATGTGTTCATAGTTCACTGTGTGTGATATCAGTATGGCTACCCCTCTCCTGGGACCGGACTTGTAGGAAGATGAGTATACATGTTTGAAACCTGACTTGTTCAGTTTGGCATGCTCTGTATCATTGAGGTGAGTCTCTTGTAAATATGCTATTTGAACCTTATCCCTTCTCAATTTCGAAAGTATCCTTCCTCTCTTATTTGGATTGATTAAACCATTTACATTGAATGAAACTATTTTTATATCCTGCATTTAGGTTATACCCTGCACATTATTCAACATGACAGTGAAAAGCGTCTCCTTAGTTACCCAAACAAGCTGCAAACAGACAAAAACACACACAACAAATAGAAAAAAATAGAATAAAATGAAAAGTGCATCTCCAAACTCCAGGGTAGAGGTCTCTCGTGCGACCCTACACCAGCTCAACAAGGATAACCCCCCCTCTCTAGGCTGGCAGGGGGGGGCCTTAGAGTTAACAACATAGTTAGGTATCATGTTTGTCTTTCCCGACCTATTAGTATTTTCTCCTTTAGTAGATTCTTAGGCTAGGTAAATATATATGCATCTGAAATATTTCCCCTGCTTTTCTCCAAAACAAAACGAAGAAAACATAGCAGACCCACAAGCTCGCAGCGCGCCACTCGGTGGCGCGCCACGAGCTTGTAGATCCGCCACATATTGGGTATAGATTGGACTCACCAGACCCAGTTTCAGGTCTAAACCGTGCGTTCATCACGTTCTCATCTCACCGACCATTACTTAGTGTTGTCAGTGTCCTCTGCTTCTTTGGGTGGTGGTGGTGGTGGTGGTGGTGGTGGTGGTGTCGTCTCTTTTCTCCTGAAGGTCTGCAGCTTGTCTTTGAAGTTCGCGTTGCGTCTTGGGCGGAGTTCTCGTCTGTCTCCACGTCGGGTGTTTTTCTGCCATGTCAGTTGCCTCAATTGCTCCATCAGTGTCTCCGGGGTTTTAATCACAGTGATGGAAAAGCCCTTCTTCGCCATGTCCTGTGTGGCCTCCTCCGCCGTGTCGTATATCTTGGTTCCCTCGCTGTAGTCCACTCTTAAACGGGCTGGATGTAGAGTTTTAAAAGGTATGCTTCGGTCCTTCAATAAATGGCGTGCCTCTGCATAATCTCGGCGTTTTTGGAGAACGCGTGGGGGGTGGTCTTGGTCCAGATTAATTCTGTTGTCTTGCCACGTGAAACCTTTCTTCTGCCACGCCGTTCTGAGCACCATTTCTTTGGTTTTGAAACTGAGGAATTTGGCCACGATAGATCTTGGCGGAGCCTCCGTCGGTGGTTTGGGGCCTAGGGAGCGATGTGATCTCTGTATGTGTAGGGGCTCTGTGTTCGGCAACCCCAGCCCCTCTTGTAGTAGTTTCTCCACGAAATCGTTCATTGATGTGGGGTCACTTTCTTTCCCTTCTGAGACCCCGTAAATACGGACAGATTCGCGTCGGGAGCGACAATCTTGATCAATCATCTTGGTATCAAATTGAGCTAACAGCTTTAGCATCTCCGACGTGACGTCCTCTGTGTTCTGGATTCTTTCCTCCGCCTTCGTGATTCGACCCTCTGCTTCATCCATTCTTGTGTTTGTTCTCTTTATTTCTTCTTTGATACCTTCGAGTTGCTTTCTGTTATCTCGTCTGAAGTCCCGCAGTTCTCTGAGGACTGTAGCCAAGTCTGCGTTCTTTTCCTCTGTGCGGGCTCCGCCATCTTGGCTCTCGTGGTATTCCGGAGAACTACTGCGGCTTCTCTCGCCCTCACCAAGTTTGTTCTGAGTTTTGCTGGGTTTTTTGTTACGGCCTTTGTTGTTAGACATTTCTGCCCCTCTCTCGTTGTTTCAATTTATAAGTTTGAAAGATAAATTCACTGTTTGTGGGGCTTTCTGTCAATTTCTGGTCGGGAGCTCCTTCGCTATGCTGTTATCCTGCTGGCGTCATAACCGGAAGTCTACAGGGTCCATTTCAACACTTTCTTTATACATAGATCACTGGGTTTCTAAGTTTTGTTTGTATTTGGGTGTGACCCTGGCACAATATTTTGTGCCAGGGACCCCCATACAAGACTTGAATGTAGCATTTGTAGCATGATCTGCCTCTACTAACTGCCGCCCTAGGCAATGGCCTACAGTATGTGGCCTATATGCACACACCGGTGATGATTGGAAGTTATGACACAAATAAAAGAGCAGACAAAATTGGAACTGGAACACTATAAACAAATGATGATAAATGGCTACTTTCTCCTGAATGTCTGAAATGTCACCTACCTAAAAGTGCATTTTCTGTTTATTAAACAGATGGAGAAATAGGGAGACCCCTGTGACTGAACAAACACTCTATAGCAGGGGTGCCCACACATTTATGACGTGAGATCTACTTTCAAAATGACCAGCTCAACAAGATCTACCCACTGAAAAAATAAGTGTACCATTGTTGAAAATAGTTTAAATATATAATGTACCTGGGGGGGCTTTGGAATAGGGAGGGGGGAGATAATATGACAGGCAGTTTCTGCTGTCAAAATATGCCGTATTTAACTTAAACGCCCAATGCATTCTCAATGGCAATAGCACAAACTTTGCCATGCTACTAGTCCTACATACTTACACCTAGAAACCCCATTCAAACCTATTTAGGTTCATCTTACGGTGGACATGTTTGCCTGAAAAGAAATCTTTGAAATGTTTCATAGTTTTAGAAATATAGTGCTTTCAAATTTGAGAAATTTATAATGGGGCTCAATGGCAGCTCTATGGCACGTCAAAACATTACTTTCACCTAGAAACTCTATTCACACATTTTATAATTCAGCTTACTGTGGAGACACATGCTGGAACTTTTTACTTTGAAATGATTTGTAGTTTCGGAGTTATTTAACTTAAACGCCCAATGCATTCTCAATGGCAATAGCACAAACTTTGGCAATGTTTCATAGTTTTAGAAATATATAGTGCAAGGACACTTCGACACCAACTCTGAGGGAGCCCAGGTTCGAACTGGCTCCTAAGCCTGAGCCTGAGCCACCCCCTGAGCCACCGCCGCCCTGTTTTGGTTTGGTTTTACTATAGTTTATGACAGAATGGAGAGAGAAAGCTAAATTCATTGACAAAGTACATTTGGAATTTGTCACCCATCCTACACACCCTATAGCAATGATCAGCAGAATATAGTAATATATATTCTAAATATACCCCCATAATATGACATATTCTAAATGTCCTCCATGATGTCCCTGGCAGAGGGACACAGTGGACATATTCTAAATGTCCTCCATGATGTCCCTGGCAGAGGGACACAGTGGACACTGAGCTGTAAATGTCCTCCATGATGTCCCTGGCAGAGGGACACAGTGGACACTGAGCTGTAAATGTCCTCCATGATGTCCCTGGCAGAGGGACACAGTGGACACTGAGCATGTTGCAGAGCAGTGTGAGTTGTACGTAACGCTATACGAGGGGCAGAGGCGTGCGTCATGTGCATGAACCCGGTGTCCGATGTTATGCCACACACTCAGGGTACGATCAATCTCTTTCCTGTGGAGGAAGGACACGCGCAGCGGCGGCTGCCACTCGCGTCTTCTTTTATTTACCACCCATATGCTGGCCCCGTTCCCAACGTGACTCGCTATGCGTGCACTTTGGCTTTTAACGCTCCGCTGTAACGCAGCGCGCGCACACACACGCACGCACGCACGCACGCACACGCACATGCACACGCACACGCACAGTACACATATACAGATCAGCGTTCCCTGGCTCCCTGATTACCATCTAACATTTATACCACCATGCTGAAAAGCTCACAACACGTTACAGAGCACCGCTCCAGGCTGCATGTGCGTGCATGTGTGTCCAGTGTGTGTGTGTGTGTGTGTGTGTGTGTGTGTGTGTGTGTGTGTGTGTGTTTGGGGGGGGGTCATTGTGAGGACAATTTTTATATATATATATATATATATATATATATATATATATATATGGGGAGTAAGGTTTACAACTGGGAAGAGATTCAGGTTGGGATTAGGGTTAGAATTAGATAGATTTGGCTATTCTGAGTGGCCAAACAGCATTGACCACGCCTCCAGGTCTTAAGTTAAGTAATAAGACCTGGTACTTAAGACACGCATAATACTGCCCTAGAGGCTAGATTTAGAGTTTGGGGTAGTAGCTGCTTTGCCTGATTTATATAGTCTCGCAGTTCCGAATTGCACGCAACTAACTCAGAGGATGAGGGTAAAATGGCAATCAGAAGAAGCCATTCATAGAACTGCCTCCGAAATGTTGATATCTTCACAAATACAGTAATACAAGTTATACAACTACATGTGTGCGTGTGTGTTGTGCGTGCGTATGTGTGTGTTCATGCGACGTGTGTAGTACTGCACTGGTTAATATTTGAAGGCACGCGCACACACGCACACACACACACACACACACACACACACACACACACACACACACACACACACACACACACACACACACACACACACACACACACACACACACACACACACACACACACACACACACACACACACACACACACACACACACACACACACACATCAGACAACCAGACAGCAGGCAGACCAAGCACACAGTATTTCACTTTGAGAGGCTACAGGGGTTTGAAGTGGATTGTTAACAGAGATAGATGTTCATTCTGTGAGGAGAGACACATCCTTGTCTGTGATGGAAATGGAAAGCAACAAAGTATATTCATTTATTCAAGTAAAGAAAGAATAAGTTTTACTTTTGTGTATAAACAACGAGGGAGGGTAATGTGGGGATCATATAATGGCAAATACAACCATCTGACAATAAAGTCACAATACCAACCTTTAGGAGTAGCCCATTTGTTTAAAAAATATATAATTTTCAGAACAAAACACATTGTTTTTTCATTTTAGACTATAGAGTTAGCTTGTTTCTGCCCGACAGCAGATATATGAATCACTTAGCCCTATTTTATACATCTATACTACTCTATATAATACTACTTTATAACTGCAAACTTGTGGATCAGGAAGAAGCGTTAAAAATGTTGAAAACATTTGAGTGCATTTACTTTAAGCATTTTTTTATGTCAGTACTTTTGTACTTTCACTCAAGTAACATTTTGAATACAGGATTTATTACTTACATGTAAATATTTATATTGTAGTATTGCTACTTTTACTTACGTAAAACAAAGAAAAGAAAATCTGAGTACCTCTTCCATCACTTGCTAGTCGTAGTGCAACGGTTAGACATTGCAATTCGGTACACATTGACTCACAGTCTTACACACTTGTTAAATAAGGATATGAGCAGCTTCCAAAGTGCTGATCCCTGCTGATACCCGGGATTCAGTTCATTTTGTTTACAGAAGCCCTTTGCTTGTCAGATGGATGTTTCTTTCTCCTATATTATCCAGTTCTTTGTGTTCTCTTGAGGTGTGATGTGTTTATGGGCACGCGAGCAGAGGTTTTTTTTATGTCATCTAACGTTTGGCAGATTGTTGTTTTGTGTCTCATCTTGTATCGTGCCCTTTCATCGTTTTACACGCTGTATCCGTTCTGTTATTGATTTACTGCTGCTGTGTCCTCATGTGATGCCACTGCACTTATGCAAAAATACTTTATTATATCTTTGGTCAAAATGCATAGCAGGTGATTAAGAGTTTGTTTTGGCTGTGAACAATCCTAACTTAAAGGGACATTCTGCCGCTAGAAGAAACTCTAGTCACTCAATGTTATTAGTATTTGTAGTAGGCTAGATAACACAATTTGAAATTTGCACCCTATGGCCAGAAGAAATAATGTAGTCTGTGTGTTTGACTAGGGTTTGACTGGATGGCTGGATTACTACAATGACCATAATGCCTTGGTGCACTCACCCTACCTTGTGCAGAGGGGCAGGGCTTGTCTTACTGAGACATACTAGTCTTACTAGTCCAGGAAGGATGTGAGACCAGTGTCAGTGACATCATAGACACTTTGATACTAACATATCTAACATATCTAAAAACTCATTATTACCCACATAAACCCCCCAGGAAAGTGTTTCTTGTCTCCCAGACATAATTAAAATAATATCTGGTTGCAAAAGGGATGATAATATAAATATAGTTCCTTGATCAGGGTCCCCCAGGGTTCCTTTGTTTTTTTGTCACTCTACACCAAATCTCTTTGTCACATTGTAAGATGTTGTGAGCTTGTAGATCTGATATTAATGCCAAGTGTTCACCCATTATGACATGCCCAGAATAGAGACTTTAGGGTACAAGTGGTTACATTATCATTTCAACCTATTTCTATCCTATACCATGAAGTTTCAGCTATCCAGCCTTCATCAGTGTGGACCGATGTCGGCTGTAGAAAATAAAAATAATTTAAATGTACTCTTGCCACTGCGTGATCCATCACAATTAATGATGTTATTCATGATGTTATTTGGAGTGGATAACGCACCAGAAGTCAGAGCACGGTGGTCACAAGAAAAGTAATTTATCCTAACATGAAGACATACGGTCAGTGTTTCCCAAACGTTTTAGCTTTAGACATAAAAGAAAGATTTGCTGTCTTCCCAGGACTTGCAACGCATTGTGAGCTTATAGGTGGTAGCAGCTATTTTAATGAATTAAGGACCTTCTTGTGTGTGTGTGCGTGCGGTCGTGCGTGCATCACTGTTTGAGATCTGGTTTAACTTACACTAAAAGCATAATACAGCCTCATAGGCCTACTGTACATCTCTTTGTGCACAGATGTTGATGGACGTTCTATTTTGATTGAACTGAGCGTTGTCTTTGACACCTACACCTCTACTCATAACATCTCCCTCTGTGAGTAATCGCAGTCTGACGTCACTGCTCTTAAGTGGTACACTTAATTATCATTTCCATGAGCATGTTCTATAACTTTCAGAGCAATTTAGCAGCTGTGGATTGTGGAGCACCTCAAGGCTCTATCCAGGGCCTGCCTGCTCCCATGAGTCACAGCTGATGAATTGTGGCCTTTTACAGCTATTTTTTTGTTTTGTTGTTAGACAAATAGGCTGCTAGCCAGACTACGTCCACAAAGTACACCCTGGATGATGTTTACATGCTCTAAAAACACTCACTGTGGCTGTCTGGCTGTAAAAAGGGAGGAGGACCTTGCCTAAATTTAGCCAAACAAGTGCTGCTTGACTGAGACAAGTTTTTTAATTACATATTGTAACTTTCACCATCAGGATTAGACTAGTTTTTAGTCTAACTAGAGCACTGCTTCCCAAACACTGGGTCAGGACCCAAGGTTGGGTCGCAGAATAGTTTTATGGGTCCTTTTATTTTGTGTTTCCTACATTTTGTTTTTCATTTCATTTTGTTGTTTCAACTCACAACGTGGCGCGGCGCGCTGTGAGCTTGTAGATCAGCCATTTTCAGTAGTGTGGGTCCCGGAGGAAACATCTCATTTTTTATTTTGGGTCACAGGCTAAAAGGTTTGGGAAGCACTGTACTATAGTGGATGTCTGTCTCTCTTTCTCTCTGTCTGTCTGTCTGTCTGTCTGTCTGTCTGTCTGTCTGTCTGTCTGTCTGTCTGTCTGTCTGTCTGTCTGTCTGTCTGTCTGTCTGTCTGTCTGTCTGTCTGTCTGTCTGTCTGTCTGTCTGTCTGTCTGTCTGTCTGTCTGTCCATTCCTCCCTTCGTCCATCTCTCTATCCACTACTTCAACCACTCAAACCACTCAAACACTCAAAGTAAACTTACTTAGTAAACTGGACCATGAGTTTGCACCAAATCTCTTATCTCTTTCTCAAAAATAGCCTCCATCTATAAGAACATGCATGGTGAGTTTGTAGATCAGCTTATTTTTGCTGTGTTCCTCCCAGAAGTAACAACATACTGTATGATGAAAACTACTGGCTGCCTGCCGTGCCTGGATTGCCGTGACATTTTGTGTACCTTCGTGATCCCAAGCAGATTACTGCTGCTGATGTTAGGGACCCTATGGCGTCCCTTCTAGCACCACTCTACCACCTAGGACCCTATGGCGTCCCCTCTAGCACCACTCTACCACCTAGGACCCTATGGCGTCCCCTCTAGCACCACTCTACCACCTAGGCAGACCCTATGGCGTCCCCTCTAGCACCACTCTACCACCTAGGACCCTATGGCGTCCCCTCTAGCACCACTCTACCACCTAGGACCCTATGGCGTCCCCTCTAGCACCACTCTACCACCTAGGCAGACCCTATGGCGTCCCCTCTAGCACCACTCTACCACCTAGGACCCTATGGCGTCCCCTCTAGCACCACTCTACCACCTAGGACCCTATGGCGTCCCCTCTAGCACCACTCTACCACCTAGGCAGACCCTATGGCGTCCCCTCTAGCACCACTCTACCACCTAGGACCCTATGGCGTCCCCTCTAGCACCACTCTACCACCTAGGACCCTATGGCGTCCCCTCTAGCACCACTCTACCACCTAGGACCCTATGGCGTCCCCTCTAGCACCACTCTACCACCTAGGACCCTATGGCGTCCCCTCTAGCACCACTCTACCACCTAGGACCCTATGGCGTCCCCTCTAGCACCACTCTACCACCTAGGACCCTATGGCGTCCCCTCTAGCACCACTCTACCACCTAGGACCCTATGGCGTCCCCTCTAGCACCACTCTACCACCTAGGACCCTATGGCGTCCCCTCTAGCACCACTCTACCACCTAGGCAGAAATGCATTCCTGCATGGCTGAAAATGTAATGGGTGGATTTGCCATGAAACACGGATTTGCATGACACGCGCTCACAACACTCCAGCGGCGGTGCGGTGAAAAAAAAAACAGAAGTAAAGATTCCACTGGCTTATGCTGGTTTTTAGAATCGTAATATCTCGGATTCTTCTTTTTGGCTCAAAACAAGCTAGATTTGCGGCTCATTTCTCTAAACGATATGATCCTCAGGTACAAAATGTATGTTTTGGGTGAATTAAATAACCATCGAGGCACCCGTTACATAGCGATAATTCACTGCACTGTGTGAAACAAATGTGAAACAAGCGTCTCTCTTCCATCTGGTGGAGTCAGGTTAGGTCCATGGCCCTAACGCATACCAAATATATATAGTGCTCCTTGAAATGAAAGCTTGAGAACTACTGCCATTGACTATTGATAATATGAGAAAGTGACTTACAGATTCCTTGTACATTAAAGCAGTGGTTCTCAAAGTTTTTCATGTCAAGGACCCCAACGTTGACATTTATTAGCCTGTGGACCCCCATTTGTACGGCTCTAGCAGTCGCTTTCAACAGTTTTCATTTCATGTCGTAGACATGCATAGAGCAAGGTCAGTCAGGGAACCTCAGTGCAGTTGCTGCCGGCCGTTAATTGGGCCGCCTCAGCATCACGCTCTCATTCACATGATTCACTCAGCCAATCACACACTCACTCCATCTTCATACCGGCTACTTTAACCAGAGGTTTGCATTTCTAACCCCTGCTTCCTTCCTTGCTGCTGCGTATCAGCGCGCTGCTGTATACAAACCTGCTGCTCACCCACCTCCACCCCAGCTACCACCTGTCGTTTTGGATCTACTGTTTAGGTACGGGGGATTCAGAGTCCCTATGGTCGGGACTGATGCGCTTGATCTGAGTACCTAAAACGCAGATCCAATACATCGCCAAACCATAATAAATATATTGCTCATCTTATATTCAATAAATGTATATTCCATCCATTCTTGAGTTTTCCTGACTGAAATGCATTAAGCTACGGAAGCCCATTTTAACAGCATTTCGATCTCTGGGACCCCAATTAATATTGTCCAATCGATTTAACTCAAATGGAGTGTACACTCTCTGAGTTACAGACCCATAAGGGTCCATTTGGACCCCTGGAACTCCCTCAAGGACCCCTAGGGGTCCCCGGGCCCCACTTTGGGAACCACTGCATTAAAGGCCATAAACAAATATGGGTCAATTAAAGTGACAATTACAATTTCTGAAATAAACAGATTTAAACGACTTAATACGTTAAGCACAAGGTTGCACTGGCCAAACGATGCGCTAGTTTGCAAGTCAGCTAAATAAAGTCTCAGAAAGTTCCCCCATTTCATTACATCCAGTTAATGGATGAAGCCAAGCTCCACTGAACTGTCTCCAGTAGTCAGTGCCTGTGAATTGATAGGATGCCATCCAAAAAAACCTTTCAGTTTGGGGAATAATGTAAAAATATGAGGCATGCAGTATGCATTAGGCAATTTCATGTTAGCTTCTGACAGCCCGTTAGCATACAATTGCCCGGGGACAAGGTTATGCTTGGACTTAAGCGGTTTAATGTGGTGCAAATGTGTGTGTGTGTGTGTGTGTGTGTGTGTGTGTGTGTGTGTGTGTGCATGCGTGCGTGCGTGCGTGCGTGCGTGCGTGCCTGCCTGCCTGCCTGCCTGCCTGCCTGCGTGCCTGCGTGCGTGCGTGCGTGCGTGCGTGCGTGCGTGCGTGCCTGTGTGCGTACGTGTGTGCGTGCGTGCGTGTACTGTATGCTCTGGCTAACGCAGTGATACTGTCATTGCGGGGTGCAAGGGCATCGCTAAGAGGCCCTCTTTATGCAAATGGGGCATAGACGTCGGTGCGTGTGTGTCAGAGGCAGGACAATATCTCATAATGATAACTTATCGCTCACAGCAGATATACACGCCTGATATGCAAAATCACACGGGGACACACGGGAAGTATTGGTGCTTCTCCCACGTTCACCACACACGCAATTACACACGCGCGCGGACGCGCACACGCACACAAATACGTGCACACGTTTGTATTGCTACTTGTGTGTAAATCCACATTTCAAAGGGGCGATTTTACGAATAGCATTTTGACAATTTTGTGGCATTTTTAACCCCAAACCTTGAAGCTAGAAATAGCTGATCTGCAAGCTTGCGAGCTTGTAGTTCGGCTATTTTCGGTGCATGACACCGGCACCCGGCTATAGGGGAAATCCAACCCTGAAGATCTTCCTACATTGTAACCATAAAAACAAACCTCTTAGAAGTGAAACATATTGTCCTCACAGTGTCTGTTTCTCCTCCCTCAGAAGTATCGGCGCACACACACACACACACACACACACACACACACACACACACACACACACACACACACACACACACACACACACACACACACACACACACACACACACACACACACACACACACACACACACACACACACACACACACACACACACACACACACACACACACACACACACGATTCCTAACACCGTGGTCTACCCCAATGCAGATCCATGTGACTCTCTCACTCTGTCTCTCTCTCTCTCGTATCGTGTCTCTCATATGGAGTGTTCATTTCACACATTTATTAATGGCCTCTTAATTATGTCTGCTTATCTCTCTCTAAAGCACCAGAGTTGACCCCAGACTATGATCTCAGCTTAACTACACACACACACACACACACACACACACACACACACACACACACACACACACACACACACGCACGCACGCACGCACGCAAACAGATACGCCACACACGTGCATGCACACACACACACACACATGCACACACACACACACCCACACGCGCGCATGCTCTACACACATGAAGACAGCCAGGGACATTATGCAAGTGCACATTCGTTCACAGCTATAGGAACGTTCACTCAAACACAATTATCTTCCTCCTGTCTTTATCCTTAACCACTTTCGTCCCGGTGTGCCTATTGTGGGCATGTCATGATAGACATAATACATTCATTAATTTAAAGACATTCTTAAAAACGTGCCGATTTATAAACTCACTACGCGTCACATTGCGACACTTTGCGAGCTTGTATAGATAAGCTATTTTAACCAACCGTCGTGCGACAAAAGTATGCAGGGCTTAAGTGGTTTAAGGTATTTTCTCAGCGCTGCTTTATCGTTGACAAAGGAGCTGCAGAGAGACCAGAAACCAAGGGCAGAGACAGAGGAATGCTGTCTATGTATGTATTCTCTATCCTCTCAGAGGATATACAATATGCAAAATGAGACCAGAGTTGAGTTGGAACTTGGGCGTCATCACAGCTCACATGGAGCATAATGATCTACAGTATGTCAGTGGTTCTCAAACTGGTGTCCAGGGACCCCCATGCAGGGGTCCTTGAGGGGGTCCCCAGCTAAATGTGTTAATGCATTAACCCCTTTATCCATATTTTATATGTTGGGTATTCAAAAATAGCTGATATACAGTAGAAGCTCACAGCAGGGCACGAAGTGGCACTCTGTGAGCTTGTACATCTACTTGTACATCTGCCTTTTTACCATTTTTTCTTGTGTTTTGAACATATACTGTATCTTCTATATTCAAATTCGACACACGTGTTCCACACCACTACAGGGAGTGCAGTGCTCTGCAGTGCACTCTTTTCAAACAGCTAGGTGAACCATGCTGTGTCGTGCCGTGAAATGTATTTCTCGGGTTCTGGGTTTGTTTCCATATAAGCTACGGCTCGATTTCAGATAAAGTTCTCAGAAGCTAATTCTGCCGGCCCGCCCAACCCATATGTCCATATAATGGATGCATTAATGGATATGCAGTTGTCCTTGTCCAGAACCACCGATCCAACCAATATGCCCATAAGGACATGACAATCAACAAATCCATGGAGGGGCTCCCTGGGCGCAGCCATTACTGAGGTGTACAATTAAGCTGATTAGCTACACCAGGTGTAGCTACCAGGTGTAGCTTGGTGTAGCTTAATCAAACACCTCAGTAATGGATGCGCCCACGACACCCTTCCGTGGATTCGTCTATATAAAATACACATTTTCCAATGCGTTTCCCCAGGGAAAAGCCTGGGTACCGAGGCTACCGACACAATGACTCAGACATATTGGTAGGCTTTGTAACGTATAGGTGTGAAGGCCTAAATTATCAGTGAAAGCTATAGGGTCCATTTTAATTCTTTACACTTAAACTGGCTCTCAGGGTTTCGCAGTGCAGCTTCTCCCAAGACTCTTCCTTTTTCTTTTAGTGACTTCCATCCACCTCCCTGCACTCCTCTGTCTATTTCTGTCTCTCCTGGAACTTTTAACAGTCATCCCTGCACCCCCCCCCCCCCCCCCCCCCCACCCTCCCAAAACAATACAAGGCCTCACCTCTCTCTATCCCTACTCCTCGTCAACATCTCTCTTTTACCCTGCTTCCTACTCCTCCCATGTGCGGGCTCACATGCACCCTCTATCTGCAGGTGTGCGAATTAATCCATCAACTAATCCATTCATTCAATTATAAAATAAGAATAGATCATTTAATAAAATAATTGTATTAATAATCAATGCCTATTTTTCTACGAAAATCTACAAGTTTTGACTATTTCGGTTCAACTTCGGTGAAGAGATATTGGTGTAGGCATGCAGAAAAAAGGAGAAAGTACCCTATACAGCCCTAGGATATAAGGTTGAAGTGGTTCGACCCCTCTTTCCCCCTCCAAACAAAAATAACAAAAAACTAACAAATCAAGAAAAAAACTAAACTGCCAGGTCAACAACCTTTTTTTTCTTTTTTTTGTTGTTGCTCACAGCAAGCATACACTGTTTTTATTCTCTTTCTGTTTAGGACAAAAACACTTGCACACACTGTGCTGTACTTTGCACTATGTACCATAACTTTTACTGCATATTCTGTATATTTGTTTGAGTACCTGGAGCGGACCTGGTGAGACGTAGCAGGGGCCCGGACAGGAGTCACCCCACAGAGCCTAGTCCTTCCACGCGCCGGAATAGTGGCTCCCAGTCCCGGCAGAGTAGTTCAGGAGGAACGAATTGTGTGGCCCTGGTTTTTCCCTAATGGGGCTGATCGAGGGTAGCTACTGGGACGCAAGTCGGGACTTGATCACCCCGGCTGGGTCACCTGAGTGAGGGGTATGATGTTGGGAGACCCGAAACCCCGATGACCTTGGGATACATCACTGAGGATACGTCCCCAGGTGCATCCATGCGATGTATTTTAGTTTTAGTTTTTTTATGTCCAATATTAGCAGTCTACTGACCTACCAAGATCTCAGTAGGCTGCATTCTGTGGGGTTGATCACGGCTACTGGTTTGACAGACGCACATTGTCAACCGACTAGTGGCTGAAAACTGGTATGAGGTTATAGGGGACTTACAGTACGTGGCCGGTTAAGACTGAGGTTAGGTTAGGGCTAGATTTACTGTAAAGCTGCGTTCAGACCTGAATATATATATTCACCTCGGTTCGTCCCGCGCCGCGCCCGTTCGCGCAATTCTCGTCTTTGTATTCACTTTGTATGTAATCGCGCCGCTCTAACCTAATCCAAGTCTGAACGCTGCACCTTTAGGGTTAGTAATGTCGGACAACGCGTGTCGTCCCTGTCATGCAGTAGCCGTGATCAACGCACAGATTGCAACCTACTGAATTTCTCCAAAACAATATAACGTTACGCGCTGGAGACGGTTGCGGTACAGTTGGAGGCCATCGATATTGTCCTTTTCTTTTTGCTGAGGTTTGTGTGATCTGCGCAAAAGGACAGTTAACTCATTTTGGGCGGGAACCCCTTTTGGTGTTTTAAACATTGTTATAATTTAGCTATTGAAAAATAGCAGATCTACAAGCTCATAGCGCGCCACCGAGTGGCGCGCTACGAGCTTGTAGGTCTGCTATTTTTGAAAAATCGTGAAAATATTTATTTCAGAAAACTGGAGGATTTAGAAGGATTTTTTTAAATTTTGAGGTCAGGCCTAAATGGGTCAAATGATAAGGGACAATATCGGTGGCACCCAACTGTAACGTTACGCGCTGGAGACGGTTGCGGTAGGTCAGTAGACAGCTATGAGGGCATTCAATGCTCTGATTACATGTGATTTTGTCCCTTTGAACGCATTGATGGCATTTCAAC
Organism: Electrona antarctica; assembly: GCF_951216825.1. Taxonomy (NCBI): domain Eukaryota; kingdom Metazoa; phylum Chordata; class Actinopteri; order Myctophiformes; family Myctophidae; genus Electrona; species Electrona antarctica. The sequence goes on along the minus strand of NC_136802.1, from coordinate 24,825,850 downwards.
GCATTGATGGCATTTCGCTAATGTGTCCCTATTCTGTCTTCCTCCCTCTTATCTCCATCTCTCTCCACAGAGCCATCGACAGTGACATTTTGTCAGTCTCCATCAGGCGTCTCTTCAGAGTGACACCGGGTGACACAGACGGTAAACCGGCTGTGAGGTGACGCCCAGTCGCCCACCACAAAGCTAGTCATACACAGTGGAAAAGCAGAGTGTTGACTCTATTAACAGGAGGGTTGGCGTGATGCGTGATGCATGCAGCGGGTGGGCGATCTGACAATTTCCGGAGGTGATGTGGTGTGTGTTCCCCCCCCCCCCCCCCCCCCCCGCCTGTGTGTGTGTGTGTGTGTGTGTGTGTGTGTGTGTGTGTGTGTGTGTGTGTGTGTGGTATTTTGAGGGCCTGTGTGGGAGGAGAGGTGCAGTATAGTCGGGGTGCTGTTTGCAAAGCAGTGGCACACTGCAATTTGGGGGTCAACAAGTGGCGGATTTGCGCAGCCCACAGCTCGCGTGCATTGTTATAGGCTCCATTGTTAGTGCTTTACAGCAAACTGGTGCTGTGGGGGAGCCAACAACACAGGGACATCCATCACAAGGTCTATATTAGTGATTATTCTCTCCATAACTTTTTAGATTCATTCAAATAATCAAGAAGGGCATGTTTTTATGTATATTTTCGTGTTACACAATGGTGTTGTGCAAACATTTTTAAACGAGCAGTTCTACATACTAGCTCGCAACGTAAAAATAAAATGTAAAGATATTGTAAAATATACTTTCGTGAACGGACATGGCAGCTTCCTTACTCGAATTTCTGGAGGTGTAGTTCCAGACTCTATATAGCATTTGGAGATAGCATAGTGGAATAGTTGTCTGGCTACGCGAGACTATACGGACCCCAACGTATACTCGGTGTATATAATGGTTGAGCCCCACGGCAGCTTTTAACACATTCAGACCGTACGACGTGTGGGAACGTCATAACTAATCCAACCGACGGATCCAAAGTACGTATACACACGTCCTAGCGCATTTTCATTGATATCAAACGAGAGATTTTTTTGTTTGTTTTTTTGGCCTCCAAGGCCACCATACTCCTTGCTCTTCGCACTTGCGCGGTCCCGTTCACTTCCCCGTTTACCGCTGCGGAAAGAATCCCTCTTATCTCCTAATCTAGGGAGCTCTCCATGGGGTTGATCAGATGGATATACTTCCACCCAGGTTCACACAGCAGTCATGTTGCAGATGTCTGTCCATGAATTTGACTTTAAGTTTACACTGAGAGAGGCTTCTCATAAGACCCGTGCCAGGTGCATTTAGCTGCATTTATTTTCTCCCAGGATCATTTGACATCATCTGCTCTTGGCAACATCACTTTGATTTTGGGATAAATTAACTTTTCTGAGGCTTTCCTGTGGTGCTGTGCTCTGCTCTTAAAGGTAGTGAAAAAAGCAACAATCTGATCCTAATCTAACCAAAAATATATTCATCCTAATCCAATCCATATATACTGTATATATTACACACAATATGTTTAGATTGTTAGGACCCAAATGGATGCGACTGTAACTCAGACTGTACAAATGGAACCAAAGGTCCAAATGGGATTTATGACGGTCCGTGGTCTGATGCATACCAAACTGGGGGTCCTTAGTTGAAATGTAAAAGAACCCCCTGCATTGTGTGTGTGCGTGGGCATGCATGTACGTAGGTGTGTCTGGGAGAGAGTGCCAGGAAGCAGTTTGAGTGTATGTGTAAAATCAGACCTTTCCTCACAAAGGAGTCTGTTCAGTTCCTTATCCATAAAATTCATTCCCTGAAGAAGACCTCCTAGGTCGAAACGTTGGATTCTTGTCAATAAATATACAGCATCGTGGCTACGTGTGTGCGGCCTTTTTCTCATTTTTACTGATTTACTGCCTTAGGCCAGCACCTCACCAACCCTTTCCTGTTTTGTCTACCAGTTCCTTATCCATGCCACAGTAATCTCCAGGCTTTGCAACTCCCTCCTTGTTCAGTTGGTCTGCCTGCATGCTCTTCAAGCCCCTATACAACTAATCCAGAATGCTGCAGCACGCCTCATATCCGATCTCCCAATATTTTCACGTCTCCCCCTCTACTTTTGCATTCCCTTCACTATAGCTTCTGGTTGCTGCCGCACCCTGTAGCCTACAAAACACTGGTGATGAAACTACCTACAAGGACATCAAAGGCATGGTGATGACCAGGTACCTTCATGATCCATCCCTACACTGCTTTCCACACACATTAGAGCAGCAGACACATGACTTATGTGTCCCTACGAGACCCCTGACCAACACCGCACACACTCTAGACTCTTCTCTGTCCCTCCTGTCCCTACGAGACCCCTGGCCAACACCACACACACTCTAGACTCTTCTGTGTCCCTCCTGTCCCTATGAGACCCCTGGCCAACACCACACACACCGAGACTCTTCTCTGTCCCTCCTGTCCCTACGAGACCCCTGGCCAACACCGCACACACTCTAGACTCTTCTCTGTCCCTCCTGTCCCTATGAGACCCCTGGCCAACACTGCACACACTCTAGACTCTTCTCTGTCCCTCCTGTCCCTATGAGACCCCTGGCCAACACCGCACACACCGAGACTCACTCATCCATACAGTAGCATGTTGTATACAGACATGCTAGGTTTGACCTGCCATTCTAATACTTTGTAGCACTTGCGATTGTTTTCTTTGCACTCTATGTACATGACCATTTCATTTGTCGACTACAGCTCAGACCATTTACTATGATCGTGCACTGTCTAAGTCACTCAGAATAACAGCGTCTAATAGCACCAACACCTGTATCTTTGTTTCATTTAAATGTCTAAATTGTAAATTGTACCGTGTGAGTTATTCAGAGGAAGTGTGCAAGTAAGTATTGTTTGCCCTGTAGGTATGTGTACTTTATTGTTTCAAGATTATGCTCATTAAATAAGAAATCAGCATGCCTGTACGTGTCCTCAGGGCATCTTTGAGTTTACGATGTGTGCTGTACCCCATGCTGTTATCCTCCTCAGCATGTGCGCATGCTGTGAGGCTGTGTGGTATTGTTGTGAAAAGAATCATGATGTGTCCGCACAGTACTGTAGGCTCAAATAGAGATACCCAGATATAGTGTAGGTGTTAAAGTTAAGGCTTTCCCAAAGTTTCTAAAAGCATCATGTTCAGCCAGGCCTGACGGAAAGTCAATATCTCCTAAGGCGTACAAAAAAACTAAACTACAGTACAAACATAGTAAGCTCTCCCAGGTCAGATGTTAAGTCATCTTTATACTGTCTCCATACTGTCTTTTATATTACTTTCTTTCTGTACAGAAATGTACTTATCATCTATCCTTACCTTTACCCTTTTTCATCCTTTCTGAAGTGCTGCTATATTATGACTGAATTTCCCTCAGGATTGATAAAGGTCTATCCTATCCTATAGCTCCAACATAAGCAGCCACACCCTAACTTCAAGATTTTCGTAACATTTGCCACCAATTACACAAAGTAGTGACTTATGATTAGTTAATATGATGATTTTCTTGCCAGTGTTTTTCCAGCTGTGGGACAGTAAAGGCTATCTACCACTGTAAGCCACATGTTCCAGCTGTGGGACGGTAAAGGCTATCTACCACTGTAAGCCACATGTTCCAGCTATGGGACGGTAAAGGCTATCTACCACTGTAAGCCACATGTTCCAGCTATGGGACGGTAAAGGCTATCTAACACTGCAAGCCACATGTTCCAGCTGTGGGACGGTAAAGGCTCTCTAACACTGTAAGCCACATGTTCCAGCTATGGGACGGTAAAGGCTATACCACTGTAAGCCACATGTCCCAGCTGTGGGACGGTAAAGGCTATCTACCACTGCAAGCCACATGTTCCAGCTGTGGGACGGTAAAGGCTATCTAACACTGTAAGCCACATGTCCCAGCTGTGGGACGGTAAGGCTATCTAACACTGTAAGCCACATGTTCCAGCTATGGGACGGTAAAGGCTCTCTAACACTGTAAGCCACATGTCCCAGCTGTGGGACGGTAAAGGCTATCTACCACTGTAAGCCACATGTCCCAGCTGTGGGACGGTAAAGGCTATCTAACACTGCAAGCCACATGTTCCAGCTGTGGGACGGTAAAGGCTATCTAACACTGCAAGCCACATGTTCCAGCTGTGGGACGGTAAAGGCTATCTAACACTGTAAGCCACATGTCCCAGCTGTGGGACGGTAAGGCTATCTAACACTGTAAGCCACATGTCCCAGCTGTGGGACGGTAAAGGCTCTCTAACACTGTAAGCCACATGTCCCAGCTGTGGGACGGTAAAGGCTATCTACCACTGTAAGCCACATGTCCCAGCTGTGGGACGGTAAAGGCTATCTACCACTGTAAGCCACATGTCCCAGCTGTGGGACGGTAAAGGCTATCTACTGTAAGCCACATGTCCCAGCTGTGGGACGGTAAAGGCTATCTACTGTAAGCCACATGTCCCAGCTGTGGGACGGTAAAGGCTATCTACTGTAAGCCACATGTCCCAGCTGTGGGACGGTAAAGGCTATCTACTGTAAGCCACATGTCCCAGCTGTGGGACGGTAAAGGCTATCTACTGTAAGCCACATGTCCCAGCTGTGGGACGGTAAAGGCTATCTACTGTAAGCCACATGTTCCAGCTGTGGGACGGTAAAGGCTATCTAACACTGTAAGCCACATGTCCCAGCTGTGGGACGGTAAAGGCTATCTAACACTGTAAGCCACATGTCCCAGCTGTGGGACGGTAAAGGCTATCTACCACTGTAAGCCACATGTCCCAGCTGTGGGACGGTAAAGGCTATCTAACACTGTAAGCCACATGTCCCAGCTGTGGGACGGTAAAGGCTATCTAACACTGTAAGCCACATGTTCCAGCTGTGGGACGGTAAAGGCTATCTAACACTGTAAGCCACATGTTCCAGCTGTGGGACGGTAAGGATATCTACCACTGTAAGCCACATGTTCCAGCTGTGGGACGGTAAAGGCTATCTAACACTGTAAGCCACATGTTCCAGCTGTGGGACGGTAAGGATATCTACCACTGTAAGCCACATGTTCCAGCTGTGGGACGGTAAAGGCTATCTAACACTGTAAGCCACATGTTCCAGCCATCGCAGGTGGCGGCGTTTGATTTCCGACACAATTACCGGAGCGCCTGCGGTCATCCGCTGTGCTTCTCAGGCCAAAAGATGGGGTAGATTTTACAGAGGCATCCATTGTGGAAGGCATTGATCTTTTGCATATCGTTACTGGCATAATTAAATCAAGCTCATTTGTGTTTTGTACAGTCTTATCTGACATCAGAGAGGCAGCAAATGAGATGGGGTGCTTTTGGACAAGACACAATGGCAATGGTTTCATTATTTTTGATAGTGTTAGTGTAGTTTCATCCACTGAAATCATAAAATATAAATTTAAATATCCCCATGACACACAATAAGGGTTACAAACGTCTTCGTCAAAAGTCAGTACCGTTATATTCCTCAGTTGTCTGTCTGTCTGTCTGTCTGTCTGTCTGCCTGTCTGTCTGTCTGTCTGTCTGTCTGTCTGTCTGTCTGTCTGCCTGCCTGCCCCTCTCCCTCTCTCACTCTCTCTCTCTCTCTTTATTGCCAAGTCCTTAGCCATTACCTCTTCCTGGCATGTCCACCCCTTTCTTTATCTCGCCATTGCATCTTCTCCTCCTCCCTCTCTCTCTCTCTCTCTCTCTCTCTCTCTCTCTCTCTCTCTCTCTCTCGCTCTCTCTCTCTCTCAGTTAACTCTCTGCAGAGGTCAGTCTTGGTGTGTGTCCTCGTCTCCCCTAATCACACCATCTACCAATTCACTTTCAGCCCTGCAGAGAGAGAGAGAGAGAGAGAGAGAGAGAGAGAGAGAGCAGGGTGCGTGTGTGTTGGGGGGGTTCTGCTATGCTTCGTTATCTGCATTTATTTCACTTACAAAGCAAACAAAACAAAGACAGAAAATCCTCTAAACATTATTGAGAGACGATCGCTCACATTCAACACACATTGTTCTTGGCACGTTGTAGCAGAGACCAACATATGCAACACATTGTGAGCTTTTCCTTTTAATTTAAATAGATGCAATTCTGAACAATAGCCAAGTAAGATAATGTATCCATTGGCCAATCATACGGTTCACTGCAGCTCAACAGTCAGTGTGAGGGTTGGTCAGGAGATAGTCGTATAGGCTCTATGCATACATGCCATTTGGAAAGAACTTGGGCCACTTCCTTACTTCCTTCGCAGGTGTTACTGATGATACTAATGAAGGTCAAACAGAGTCAGGGTGCTGCTATTGTTCGTGTTGGCTCACTGGAAACACTCTGCTACCAGTGGGTCTCAAAGTGTCCTTGAGTGGGTTCCAATTGAAATGGCCCTGTACAGGTCTGCAACTCTGAAACCTTGAAATTAAAATGTTTGAGAACTACTGCCTTAGAGTATATATTAATAGAGACGGCACCCGGAGGAAACCCTGAGACGAAATGGACATAGTGGCCGAATTGCAGTTTTGACCCAAACACATGAAAGCGCTGGTCCGTTGACTATCATTGCGCACGTTCATGATGACACGTGAACGCTGTTTCATACGTGAACGCGTGCAATGATAGTCAACGGCAGCGCGTTCATGTGTTTGGGTCCAATCCATCCCAGAATGCACTCTGTTCCTACCCGGAAGGAGGAGTGAAATCGCCTCATGCGCTTTTGAGCAACTTAATGCAAGTGGATGGGAGGAGAAATCCGGTGCCGTCTCTATTAATATATACTCTAAGACTACTGCACACTAAATGGAACAGTCTTAATTAGTATCATCGGTAACACCGAAGGAAGTAGGGAAAGACAAGACTAATCAAGACTATAGTTCATTGGGAACGCTGGTTACAGCCGACGCACTTACAAAATTGATTGTCTAATCTGTGTTGTGTTCTAATGTTCTGGTGGCAGGACTGGTAAACAGGCAGTTGAGTCACTATATTAAAAATGTATCTATTACGAATCAAAGGCGTTCATCCCGTCAGTGCCAACGATGAAGCAACAAAGGACTTATTAAACGTATTAGACGCATTAAAACTTTTTACTGACACCACGGGGGAAAACAAATCGCTAAACTCAGACAAACGACTAGCCTTCCAGATCCGGTTGTTATAAAAACCTTGGCAACTTCATGCCCAGTTGCTTAACAGGCCTTTTAATTTGATTGAACTGGTCCAGTAAAACATATTAAGTGCCTGCACATCGGCTGGCTGTGGGATGATGGAGATGCACACGTCTGTGTCGAGTTGGTTGGGACAGCTAGCAGAACGCATCGCTGTGCAGTTTGAGCAGCAGTTCTTGTACTTTTTCATTTCCAGGACCCTCCTATAGTTTGTGACACTGTGACTGTTCCGCACACTGCAGGCTAGGTAGGGTGTATACGGCTTGTACACTTACGTTTTTTGCCTATATGCATAACAATAGTTCAACTAGCTACAGCCACACGTTGTTAGCTTGTAGATCGGTTGTACTATTTTAAAATGTTTTAAAATAGTGAAAAATGGCAAATACGTTTAGGGATAAGGGGCAAGATATAGGGCTGTGTGTATTTGCTTCTGCATATTGCAGGCATAGGCCTACCTACTGATGGTGCTTCTGCATATTGCAGGCATAGGCCTACCTACTGATGGTGCTTCTGCATATTGCAGGCATAGGCCTACCTACTGATGGTGCTTCTGCATATTGCAGGCATAGGCCTACCTACTGATGGTGCTTCTGCATATTGCAGGCATAGGCCTACCTACTGATGGTGCTTTTGTGATGTTAACATCCCATGCTTCCAAGTTTTATTTTTCTTCGTATAGCTACTATTGCTGTATCTTGACTTACAGCACTGCTTCCTCTGGATCTCTACCATAACTGTGGTGCTGCCTCTGGTGACTGAATTTCCCCCCTGTAAAGGTCCACTTGGTTCTATTTGTACACTCCCGGCCGGAGCTACAAACCTGTGAGGTTCAACTTGGTTCCTATACAATCAATAATTTAGCTGGGGGACCTCTGGGGGTCCCAGGACCCCACTTTGAGAACCACTGAGTTGCAGACATTGACTTATAATAGGCTGAAGAGCTACAGTACAGTATATGAAGAGTTACATAACAGAGGTCACAGTGTCTTATGCTGACAGCTGCTAAACAGACAGACAACAGCAGCCTATGACAAGCCGTCATCCTGTTGTGCTCTGTGTGGACCAGCATGCAAGTGACTTGTTTCATTGTCTCCCTCGCTCCTTATCTCTCTGCGTGCTAAGATGGCCGCCTGCCACAGTGTCCATGTTCTCTGAGGCAAACACCCAAGGCATTGGCAGAGTTCTACTACTGGCTGAGCTTAGGCACTTGCTTGGGATTCGTTAGTTTCTAAGACGTGCTGATGTTTCTGATGCATGAACCATTATAAACTCTTTTTTTGTACTAGCTGCCTGAGGAAAGGGGTATATAGGTAGGTATTATATGACACTTTTGTCAAGATAAACCATTCATTGCAATGATATTACATTTGATGCTGTGGCTTGTGCGGATTTATCCCCACTGAAGCAGAGGCTAACCGTTACTACAGTGCGTACTTAACATTGAACCCTTCAAAGGCGTAAGTTAAAATATGCACTTGTCAGTATGTTAATTATATGAATTTCTATAACATCATATGTGATACAATCCACAGAAATCCATACAAATTAGCACATGGTAAAGAACTAAATGCCACAAGGAGGAGGCTATAGGGAAGAGATGCTGTGATCTATGCTGAGGGTGTAGTATGGAAGGTGCTTCAACCTAGAATGGACCATTGATTGAGGGCACTTACGTGTCAACCGGTTAGCAAATTAGATTGAAAGGTGACTCAATCAATGTCTCAACAGCCTGACC
>NC_136802.1:24781925-24811925 GCF_951216825.1 Electrona antarctica | reverse complement strand
TTCAATCGTGATCAGGATTTTGGCCTCGCACGATTTTGGGAGGTGTAGTTCCACACTCTATATAGCATTCGGAGATTGTGTAATAGTTGTAATATAGGAGACTATAGGAGTTAAGTGTCAGAGATGCATCGAGGAACATGCCCCCCAAACCCCCATCTCTCAGTAAGGTTGTGTCCTCAGCTGTGCTGCTATAGGGTGAGTGATTCTGGCTGATCACTAAAGACATCTTCAGAGGTAAACCCCAAGTTGTACACACACACACACATCCCATCTCATCTCCCGGCAAAAACTTAACTCAAAGTGAGAGCGCAGATGAGGACTCCAGTATGTGTGTGTGTGCGTGCGTGCGTGCGTGCGTGCGTGCGTGCGGTGGGGGTTGCGCTCTGGCCTGCCACCAGGGCGGTAGATTGATGGCACATTAAAGTGAAGGACACGTCACGCACCTGTGATTGTGTACCGCAGGGAGCAACAGACAGGTGGACAGGGTGCTGCAATCAGCAAGGTGCCCCGCACACACACACGCGCGCGCACGGACGCACTCGCACACAGACGCACACGCACGGACACACGTGTGCGTGCACACTGTGTACATCAGTCATAAATCCAACCTTAATCCCTAAAGCTGAACTTTAGTACCTAATCCTGACTCCAACCCAAAGTCCCAATTTGTCCATTGGGACTTTGCAACTCAAGTCTAAAAACATCTGACAACATACTCTCCTCACATTGTATATTTCTCAAATTCTACCAAATTTGTGACGGCTAAAGGCCTCCATATGGTAGAATTTGAGAAATAAATAAAATAAAAAGGACGAGCACACACATTTGAAATACCGTCACACACTGTACCGTCACTGCATGTGTAAACAGCATGCATGTCTGGATGATGTGACACCAATGTACAGTTAGTTTGTTTATTTGTCTGCATGAACGTGTTTCATGCATGTGATGTGCATGTGATGTGCGTGCGTGCGTGCGTGCGTGCGTGCGTGCGTGCGTGCGTGCGTGCGTGCGTGCGTGCGTGCGTGGGTGCGTGCGTGCGTGCGTGCAATCTGCAACATCTCCATGCTCTACAATCCGCCTATGCTAAGTCAGAATGGGATGTTGTTGGTAATGTATGTCACTTATGTATGTCATAATGAATGTGCGTGCATGTATGCATCTGTGTGTGAGAGAAAGAGAGAGAGAGAGAGAGAGAGGGGCACACTACTACGCCTGCACTTCCATGTTCTCGCGTATACTAACATCACTTTAAATGACTGTAACATGCATTTTTAAGTGCTCCACACATATGTTGAAGAACAGAGGGGGAGTGGGGGTAGATTTCGTTTCTCAATGTTGGGGTCGGAGACCACCAGGGGTTCCAAATGAATCCAAGTAGAAACAAAAAAATCACACCTGTGTGAACTGATTATTATTGATTATAGGTGATGTAATGCTGATGTAAAACAAACGGTGCCAACACAAACATTAAATGCCATTAACAATAAAGAGACAATATGACGTAAATGACACATTTAACCTAAAGGGCGAGGTTAGGTCGCATGCACACATCCGCCTCGTTGATGGGCAGACTGCTGGGCTAGCATTGGCGCTTTGGTATGGGTCAACATGGAATGAATTCTGTACTGACCATATACGGAGCATGTCTTGAGTGTACAGGGTTTGATGAGGTCAGATCAACATAATTATGGAATGTCAGAACAGGTCAGCTCCATACAGTATATGGAGATCTAAGGGTGGTAGCGGGGATATTCTCTTGAGTGTACAGGGTTTGATGAGGGCCCAGGTAGGGCCGGGCCTACATTTTTGGGCCTGTTGAGAACTCAAATTTTCGCCGGCTGCCGGGCACGCCTGCACTAATAACTAGTCTAAAAACTAGACTTCAAGCTAAAGCGCCTGGGTCTAAACTCAAACCTTTGCAGCTGGATCCTCAACTTCCTGTCAGAGCGCCGTCAGGTGGTGCGGATGGGAACAAAGTTCTCTGCCCCCCTGACCCTCAGCACAGGAGCCCCTCAAGGATGCGTTTTGAGCCCCCTTCTCTACTCCCTGTACACCCACGACTGCGTGGCTTTGTTCAACTCAAACCAAGTGGTCAAGTTTGCAGACGACACCACAGTCATAGGCTTGATCACGGATGACGACGAAACAGCGTACAGGAAGGAAGTAGAAAACCTGGCACAATGGTGTCAAGAGAACAACCTGGCTCTCAACATTGACAAAACAAAATAGCTGATCTTTGACTACAGGAGACCTCCCAGAGATCACTCTCCTATCCAGATCGGAGGTGCTGCAGTGGAAAGGGTCAGAGAGTTCAAATTCCTGGGAGTGCACATTACTGAGGACCTCACCTGGGCAGTGCAGACAGAGCGGGTGGTGAAGAAAGCACAACAACGCCTCTTCTTTCTCAGAAAACTGAAGAAAGCTGGAATGGGTCCAAAAGTTCTAAGAGCTTTCTACAGAGGCACCACAGAGAGCATCCTGACTGGTTGCTTCACGGCCTGGTATGGCAACTGCACTGACCTAAACCGCAAAGCATTGCAAAGGGTTGTGCAGACAGCCGAACGCATCAGCAGATGTGCTCTCCCCCCTATCCAAGCCCTGTACGATGAACGCTGTGTCAGCAAAGCTCGAGGAATAATGAAGGACCCAAGTCATCCCAACCGCAGTCTGTTTGAGATGCTACCACATGGGAAGCGGTTTCGCAGTCTCAAAGCCACTGGAAATAGACTACAAAAAAGCTTCTTTCCCCGAACAATCAGATACATGAACGAACTGATAAGAACCAAAGCGTATCAGGGAAAAGGAAAACGCTAGCACCCTCCCGCACCTTTGCCCCGCACCTTTTGCCCTTTGCCCTCGCACTATTGAGTTCAAATTGCACCTACTTGCACCTACTTATATTGAACATAGTCTACTGTGAAGTTAATAATAAAAGAATACTATAATAATAATAATTGTCCTACTACAAGGAAAACATGCACATGTACATATGATACTCTTTTTCTACACTTGTTTGCTCTTTTTTGCACTCTATATTCTATTTTGTTTGCTGTGTTTTGCTGTTTTGATGTCGTATTATATTTTTGCTCTTTTTTGCACTCTATATTCTTTTTTGTTTGCTGTGTTTTGCTGTTTTGATGTCGTATTATATTGTATTATATTGTCGTATTATATTATTGCTGCTGCATTGTCTGAAGGAAGCCAAACAAAAATAAGTTTTACTCTTATGTACCTGTACACAAGATGTAACAATAAAGCACAACCTTGAACCTTGAACCTTGAATAACTTTGGGGCAGGCACGTTTAGAGTTTGAAATTTGAATGGACAGGTCAAAAGGGAGACATCAAAGAGGAAGGATGGATGGGGAAGGATCAACATATGGAATGTCAGAACAGGTTCTGAAATATATCCATATATGGAGAACATTGGAGATCTAAGGTCAGATGTAGAGTTGCTGGCCAATAGTGATGACATCAGGGATCTCCATATATGGGCTTAACTGCGACAGCAGGTCGCATTTACTATGACATCAGGGTCTCCACATCTCCATCCCTGATGATGTAACATGATGTCATGAGACCTGGGCACGATATATGGTGCCCGACACACTAACTGACATACAGTGTGTCGGGCAGTATGATTACTGTGACCTTCGGTCGCAGTAATAGCCAGCACTCCGACATCCTTCTGGTACTTTCTAATCATTAAGGCCAGGGCAGCAGACACAGACACGTTTTGGCATCAAGCCTTCCTCAGCGCGCCCCGAATGGATCCCTCATGGGTCTGTAAAAATTAGAAGCACTGAGGATTTTCTGTAACCTGACTCCGCCAGATGGGGCAGCAGAGAGTACACTGGGTTCCCCCCTCCTGCTCCCATCTGGGAACTCTCAGGTAGACTTGATGCCCGGGCACAAAATGGCCTGGCCAATATGGCTTGATCCCGCCTCTAGCTGCTGCTGATTGGCCAGGCCGTTTTGTGGCCGGAGCATCAAGTCTGCCTGAGAGTTCCCAGATGGGAGCAGGAGGGGGGAACCCAGTGTACTCTCTGCTGCCCCATCTGGCGGAGTCAGGTTAGATTTTCTGTAGAGGTCCCAAAAACAAAACAAAAAAAACATCAAATGGGGGTCTGGGGCATAATGCCTATCAAACAAGTCCTTTAAATGAAAAAAAAGTCCTTGATAATCACAGCAATAGAAGGGGAGACGGATTGGGAATTTGGGATAAGTAACAGGCATGGAAGAAGACATGCAGTGTGCGTGCGTGCGTGCGTGCGTGCGTGCGTGCGTGCGTGCGTGCGTGCGTGCGTGCGTGCGAGACAGAGAGAGAGTGAGAGAGAGAGATGGAGTGAGGTTGACAGATAAGCACATAGATGATGGACAGACAGTGACAGTGCAGAGAGAGGCGCACACTAATGAGATCAGACCGTACAAAGACTGCAGGATGTGTTGTGTTGGATCCAGTTGAGCTGTTTACCAATACTGACACTGTGTTGCCCCGCATGGAGATACTGGGTTGTTTACCAATACTGACACTGTGTTGCCCCGCATGGAGATACTGGGTTGTTTACCAATACTGACACTGTGTTGCCCCGCATGGAGATACTGGGTTGTTTACCAATACTGACACTGTGTTGCCCCGCATGGAGATACTGGGTTGTTTACCAATACTGACACTGTGTTGCCCCGCATGGAGATACTGGGTTGTTTACCAATACTGACACTGTGTTGCCCCGCATGGAGATACTGGGTTGTTTACCAATACTGACACTGTGTTGCCCCGCATGGAGATACTGGGTTGTTTACCAATACTGACACTGTGTTGCCCTGCATGGAGATACTGGGTTGTTTACCAATACTGACACTGTGTTGCCCCGCATGGAGATACTGGGTTGTGAGTCATGCATCGCACTGGAAATAGCCAATCTACAACCCCGCTGTGAGCTAGATCGCGCACGCACGCACGCACGCACGCACGCACGCGCACACGCACACGCACACACACACACACACACACACACACACGCACACACACACACACACACACACACACACACACACACACACACACACACACGGCTATGAAGAACCTAGCCTCGGTACCCAGACTTTTATTTCCGTTGAAAAATGAAAGCCTGGGGGAACGAGACACATTTCCTGGTCTAGGAGTGAACTACAGTGCAGAGGGGCGTCGCTCGAAATATGGTGACGTCAGTTTTCTTCGCTGTTTTCTACCAGGGAGGGGAAGGGCGGCGGGTGCCAAGGGCGGGCGCTCAGATCAATTTATATCAATATTATACAGCGCTTGCCCCTCTAGACCAGAAAGCACGCTGGCTGGGCCAGGCTATGAAGAACCCTTTTGACCAATTGTCCTCCGCACCTGTTGGTAAATCGAACTCCCCCCCCCAACCATTCCCCAGGGGAGAAACGCTCCTCATGATCAAAGTTAATTAAACATGTAATCAGATACGTCAGCAAACACACCCGCAAGCACACACATGCACGCACGCACGTGTGCACGCACACACACAGACACACAGACACACACACAAACACACACACAGACACACACACACACACACACACACACACACACACACACACGCACACGCACACGCACACACACACACACACGTGTACACAAACACATGCACGTAACCTACATGTAGCTTTTCACAATGTCTTTGAAGTGCTTATTGAAGGAGAAAGATAGAGAGATATGGAGAGAGAAGGGTGAAACAGGAAGTGATATGATTTAATGATGTGTGGTGGCCTGTGTCACATGGGTCAGGGCCAACAGAGACATCACTCGTGTTGTGTACTGTGTTTGTGCACGTTCACGTGGCCGGCCAGGGTCCAACATATACATCAGTCTCTCTCTGACTTACTCCATGTGGCTCCATGTCGTGTTTTGGAGGTAGAAAAACCAGAAGAAAGCGCCAGCAAGGATATTTTCTTCTAAATTGGAGTTGGCAGTCTTGTTCTGCTGTGTTTTGGAGTGTTTTGGAGGTAGCACAGTGGTGTGAGTATAGAGCACTGTTTCCCGAACAGTGGGCCGGGACCCATAGGTGGGTCATGGACCACTTTGTATGGGTGCCGAGAAAATACCCTGTTATTTATTATTGTATTATCTAACTATAATGCACCAAGTCTCTGTACGTCTGTACGTCATACGTTTGTAATCCACGTAACTCGAGAATCGTTCGCCCCACCTATTTCAATTTCAACACACGCGTTCCACCCCCTCACAGGGAGTACAGTGCCCGGTGTCGAGTCCGTCGGACCCACGGTTGTCCAGAACCGCCCCAAAAAGGCCTCTGCCTATGGAGAGGCCTGTTCTGACCTCACAACACTCCATATTTGGGCATGGCTGACACAGAACTCCATATATAGCAATAAAATGGACACAGAGAGACACATACATAAATCTGACATCATTCTGACGTCGGGCATAAAAGGGACATAATATCTGTTTGGGGCATGCATTTCCAACTTGCATTATTCCAGGCCCCACGGGCACCTCTCTATTCTAAAATTCTAAATGTTTCATAAGTTAAAACAAATTTCAAACGGTTTGCAAAATAATTCCATTTGAAAAAATCCATAGAGGGAAAACTACTTTTAAGAAGTAGTGACAAGCAGATCTACAAGCTCACAACACGTTGCAAGCAGATCTACAAGCTCACAACACGTTGCAAGCAGATCTACAAGCTCACAACACGTTGCAAGCAGATCTACAAGCTCACAACACGTTGCAAGCAGATCTACAAGCTCACAACACGTTGCAAGCTTGTAGAAGGCTATTTTTGGAGACATCAAATCAAACTTGAGCTAAAAAAAAAACCTCCTCCTGGCGTCACTACTCACTCGTTCATCCTATTTCTCTATGCAGAATAATGTTGGCTCATCTTAGAATCGTGTTATATAATTGTCATGCTATTGTCATGGAGGTGGCTCGGTATCGTTCGCAATAGTCAGTCACTCATATTTGATACAAGCTGTTTCTGGTGAAATGTTTTAATTCACCGGCAGTAACGTTAGCGTTTTCTCGCCGCCGTCAGTTGATGTGTCATTATCCATATGTAGGTCGTACTCACGTGCACACTGCCCACGTGTGTGCGTGCGTGCATCAGTGCGGGTGCATGTGTGTCGCTCCCTCTCGTGTCAGCCTCTCCTCTCACATGCCGTCCCTAAGCTGACATCTCCATGTGATCCACGTATACTCCAGAGCGCTGCCTGCACGCAAACCATGCATGCGGCAAATTGACTGCATATATAAAATGCTAATGCAGGCAGGCCCTCTGCGTCCCCGGCATGTTAATGCCACCATTCCAAAACTGCAATGCATTGATTACAGCAGTGGTTCTCAAAGTAAGGGTCCTTGATGAGAGGGTTCCTAATTGATAGTTAGGGACCAAATGGACTCGTCCCTAAGGCCTCCTGTAACTTAAGAGTTATGGGGATTGGGGGTCCTCCGTGGCCCAAATGCATACCAGCCTGGCGGTCCTTGAAATGAAACAATTTGAGAATCACTGGGTTACAGGGTCAATACACCTTTAATGTATTGTCCCTGCGGGGTCTGGCTGCTGCCTTGCTTACTTTGTGACACGGAAGGAAGCAAGGAAGGGGGGCTTTTCTTTCCTTCTTTCTTTCTTTCCACACACACACACACACACACACACACACACACACACACACACACACACACACACACACACACACACACACACACACACACACACACACACACACACACACACACACACACACACACACACACACACACACACACACACACACACACACACACACACACACACACACACACACACACACACACACACACACACACACGCTGACTCGACTCCTGGCGGTCATTTGTTACACACGGGCCCCCGAGATGCGGTCGGTGTATGGCGGCGGAATGCTAATTGCCTGGTGGGCGGTATGAGAGGTGGAGCGCGGGGCAGGGATGAATGTGTGGGGGGGAGGGGGGGCGGTTGGTATGCGTGTGATGCACGCTCACACGCGCTTCCTGTGCCGTCCCCAGCCGGAGGTCGTTTGAAGAGCACTCGCTGGGATCTGAAATACGCATGCCCATGCACCCAACGCCCCGCCTCATCGCCAAACACAAATATTTCCCTTTTTCTTCCCCCCCAGCTCCGTAAGCAGACTCCCGGGTGGACTATGCCACGCTGTCACGCTGTGCGACACGCAGCAGACCAGCGTGGGGTGGCATCGCATGGCACAGCCTGCTCTGTGCCACAGCCCTGCCAATCATCTCAACTCAATTCTACCGGGGCGTCGGGCTATGCAATGTTCAACACATGCACTCACCCACGCACACACGCACGCACGCACACACTCACGCACGCATGCACATTGCATTGCGACACGTTGTGATCGTGTAGATCTGCTATTTTCTCTATTTGTCACTCTAGAGCTTAAGTGGTTAAACCTGCATAAAAAATGAAGAAAATGTCTGCTAATGGTGGTTGATGATTGCCTGTCAAAATAAAAATTATAAATGAATGAAGCGCTATTCAAAAACTAAGAAAACATATCGTCTGTGTCTAGCAAAGTCCTCTTTTTCCCATGAATGAATGACCTACTTCGTTGTACAAGATTGTCGCGTATTGGAGGCTGTGGTCCCCGGGGGACCCTAACGTGGCCCCTGGAATGACTATTCCGATGGCAGACCCCTGAAAAGTATTTGTCTTGTGCGGATCGGAGCAACGGCACACATCGAGGTCCGGTCGTTATGTTTGTGACCGTGGTTCGCAGTCACCCCATGCACCCTCTAGTCTAGGCCATTTTAATATGGCAGTGTTTGGGAGTTTTATAAATACTGAACCAATGACAAGAGCTTGTAACTAAATAATAACTGCATTGGATCCATTGGAACACAGGTTACGGTTTTGGACAAGCTTTCCACCCCTCATTGACGGTACATTATTATAGGAGCATAGGGATATTTTGCGCTAATTCGTCTAAAAGCGCCACATTTTTTCACAGATGTAGCCCAGGGCAGGCATGCTCTAATGATTTAGCTAGGGCGCCCCCCTCAATCATTGGGCCGGGAAGGCTGGTGGCTGCAGAAAGCCATATTGATCCTTTTGCAGTGGGTGGCCAAATGGTGCCATCTCCAAATGCATCTATTCCATGCAGGCACCGTTTCATATCGTCGATATCGGGTGGAAACCTTGTATGACCAAGACTGTTGGAAGGGGAAAAAATATGAAATTATGACCGATATCCGATCTCTGATGATTTGCAGGGTCATATCTGCCGATACCGATTCTGGCCGATTATACAGAGGACCATAATGGAAACAAGCCTAGGCCCTAGGGGCTTGGCCCAAAGCCTGTTAAACAGAAGTTCTTGCAGACAAGGCAATGTATGTGCTGTCACTTTAAAAGCCAAATTTATACTTCATTCCACACTAGTGTCGTACACCAGAAATAGCCTAGATCTACTAGCACACAACGCGGCGCACCTCGTTTTGTAGATCTGCCATATTCATCGAATCGTCGGCGAAGGAAAGTCCTTCATTCACAACACAAACGCTAAGTTTAGACACCACAATACCTCCGCTGAGATCGTTATCATGGAAAACGATGGGATAGGGCGATGGCAGCTGCTTTTATGACGCCAATTAATGTTCCGACACCTACAACCAGCGAAGTGACAACATTCCTGCCTGCCAGTGCCTGGCTCCCATGAACAAACGTGACGATAACGAAGCTCGCTTGTCGCCCGATCAGTTCCATTCAACAAACAGGAAACACAATGTATTAGTTTGGTCGGCAGCTTGTGAGGGCACCTGGCAACTCCCTGGGCCCTAATCAGCCGCATTGTTCGCGTATAGGGCAGGCCGGCGCTGAGAAAATTACAACGTGTCGGCGCTTTGTGAGCTCGTATATCTGCAATCTTTGCAATATTTTGTTTTAGTATGACGAAGTAGGGCATTAAAATAAGAGAAAAAAACTAAAGAACAACTAAACTAAGTATGGAGATTCAAGGTTTCTGCCCGACAGCGCAGCATCTGTTGCACTGGCAGCAGGGACAGAGGATGGGGCCCATCTGCCTCTGGAAGCCATGGACGCCAGCCAGAGGGGTCGCCATTTTCCATTCCGGTCCGTTTCCGCTTCGCCCCGCGCAAGAGGGAATCCAACGTTTTTGGCCGGCGGCTCGCTTTCACAAATGTCACCGGTGCCATGTGTCGATCGACGCTACATGTGTGCACTGTCACATGTCACAGAGCAGGAACGTATGCGGGAGCGTCAGGGGTACGAGTCAGGCCAAGCGGTGAAGTTGTGCTATAAACATGAGGTTTAGATGATTTGTGGTGTGGGCTGTGTGCGGGCCCCGCCAGAATACAAATTGGCTGCCGTAACCTCACAGCTCATATCCTTTGACGGCGCGGCAACCGCTCGGAAATAATAATGTAATGAAATAATTGAAAATGGTCAGTGGCGTGTAACAGGTTAATTTAATGTGGTTTCACCGACGTGTGCCCTCTCTGCATGTGCACACACACACGCGCGCGCGCGCACACACACACACACACACACACACACACACACACACACACACACACACACACACACACACACACACACACACACACACACACACACACACACACACACACACACACACACACACACACACACACACACACACACACACACACACACACTTCCGTAAATTAATGCCCTATTCATCACACTACAGCGTCACCCATGAAAGTATCAAATATAACAGATCTACTTTTTTGCTATTTTACAATTTGAATGTTAAAAAGTAACAGTCTGTAAATTAATTTGATTAATTAATTTTAAAAATCGATTAATTTGGTAAAAAATGGTCTAAATCTCAGATCAAATGCCGGGCTACGGTGTGTAGTGCCAGCCTTTAAATATGGGGGTAAAAAGTGTCTTGCATTCTTTGGCCCCTGGTCGTGGAATGACCTGCAGTTCAGACTAAAATTGGCCTTGGAAGTTCCTTTGAGAAGTTTCAAAAGGATCATCTTAAATGTACAGTCCAACACCTGCACAGGTTCAGATGTGTACTAGCCTTGGCATAGACCCATATATATATTTTTTTCCCCTGTTTAACATGTACATTGTGTATGTACCATTGTTGGAGATTTGTTGTATACTTTGTATACTTGTTTACATCAAGTTTTCTTGATGTATGTCATGGATGTATTATTTGGCTGTTTTGTAATTTGACATGTACGGTGTAGCATTGAAGTGTCATTTTGTTTCTGCCTCTTGGCCAGTTCCCACTTGCAAAAGAGACAGTATTATGCGTGTCTTAAGTACCAGGTCATATTACTTAACCTAAGACCTGGAGATGTGATCAATGCCATTTGGCTATTCTGAGTGGCCAAACAGCATTGACCACGCCTCCAGGTCTTAAGTTAAGTAATAAGACCTGGTACTTAAGACACGCATAATACTGCCATCAGTCTCAATGTTTTTTTACTGGTTAAATAAAGGTTAAAAAATGATTGTGACGCGTGGATCACCGCCGACTGCACATGTGCTTTAAACCGATTTGATTGTGTTTGTGAGAGTGTGTCTTAACATATTTGTCTCTAACGTGTGCATGTCTTTGTCTGTGTACTGTACATCCATGTATGTGTCCGTGTGCATCTGTATGTGCGTGTGACATTGTGTGCGTGTTTGTGTACGTGTGTGTGTGTGTGTGTGTGTGTGTGTGTGTGTGTGTGTGTGTGTGTGTGTGTGTGTGTGTGTGTGTGCACGCATAGATGTGTCTGTTTGCACATGTGCGTCCACGTGCATGCATACAGCAGTACCTATCTGTACCCTTGCATCAATATATGCATCAGGCTTTTAGGCAGCAGCCAAACAGGCAGGGGAAAAACAATAACGCACTGTGCCATCCTCTCTCTCCCCCCTCTCCCTCTCTCCCCCCTGCCCCCCCCCCCCCCCCCCCCCCCATCTCTCTCATCCCGGGCCATCTGAATGGCATTAGACACGACATACATCTGGACTGAGGGACTTACATAATAATGTTATGGGCACACTCCCCATCTCCCCCAATGCACTGGCCCAAAGACAAGAACATTAGACACAGTGGGGACAGATGGAAGAGACAGAGAGAGGGAGAGTGACAGACTATAAATAAAGTTATTAGTGTGGAACCACGAAAAATTGGTACAGATGATCTCTGGACCTATCCAATTAGCACACTACAGGCAGAATTGCGAGTGCGTATCGTTCGGCCATAATCGTCGTCCGAAGTTAGTGGGAGGGGGGGGCCTATATATATTTTACAAAAAATGACACAAATCACGAACGGAATGTCCAATCCATCCCAAATTTGAATCACATGTTATGGTTTTTAACCATAGGGGGCGCCGCAAATGCAAAAATGTAACCGTTTGTTGCAGAAAAATGATTTTTGGGGGGATAAGTTCCCTCCGATTTACTTACGCATGATCACAGGGGTGAGGGGTGACGTGATATTGTAATTGGCTGGCAAAATTAGTGGGAGGGGCCTATATAAGCGATTGCGGCAACCACACTTTGCAATTTTTTCAAAATTGTGACTTTTCTAGTTATTATTATCATTATTATAGAGACACACAGAGACAGATTGACAGAGAGAGAGAGAGCGAGAAAGGAAATGGGAAAGCACAGAGGCAAATGAGAAGATAGGAAGTCCGCACACCGATCTTGAGCCCCAAACTTTTAATTCATTATAAGAGAAACAACATTTCGACCCCTTTGGGTCTTTGTCAGGAATCATTCCTGAAACGTTGTTTCTCTTATAATGAATTAAAAGTTTGGAGCTCAAGGCCCGGTGATGTGTGGACTTCCTATCTTCTCATCTGTACGTATTTTTGTTCAGCACCCATAGAATGTTTTTTAGATGTGCGTGCTTTCCTGCTGGATTCTATCTCTAAAGCACAGAGGCAGGCAGCTAGGGAGAGAGTGAGAAAGAGAGAAGGGGAGACAGCTATCTGATGTCCTTGAAAAGACAAGGGCTTCCAGGGGGTTGGGTGGGCAGGGGGTGGTGCTGGGTGCTGTTGCAGAAGATTGAAGGGACGAGAGAAGACATCCAGCCAAAGACAGCTAGGGGTTGTGATTCGAGGCTGGGGGTCGACAGTGAAGGAGACAGAGCTGCGCTTCCCAGTGGTGGAAAGTAACTAAGTACATTTACTTACATAAGTACTATACTTAAGTACAATTTTGAGGTATGTGTACTTTACTTGAGCATTTCCAATTTCTTTTACTCCACTACATCTCAGGGCAAATATTGTACTTCGACTACATTTATTTGAAAACTTTAGTTACTAGTTACTTTGTAGATTTTGATTATTATTACAAAACATAATAATTCAACCCTATACATGGTATGTACTTGTAGATCTTCTATTTTCAAAAGATTTGTTGCGACTGTAGGTCACAGATTACTATGAAAACCTGCAAAACCTGTCAGTCCGTCACGTCCCGTGACACATCACACCACCATATACAGTATGGCCGTCAGTCCGTCCCGCCTCGTGACACGCTCTATGGCCGTCTCCATGTACCAGTAAGACGCCTGGGGGCCTGAGAGGTCGCGTGCGATGTCACGAGACCTGGGCACGAGACCTGGGCACCATATATTGGGCTTTCCCCATGTATGGGGATTTTGAATGATACAAAATTACGGGAAATGCATGATTCCATAGTTAACTGTGACCTTTAGATCACCATTAGATCTCCATATGTGGAGCTGACCTGTTCTGACATTCCATATATTGATCTGACCTCATCAAACCCTGTACACTCAAGACACGCTCCATATATGGCCAGACCCCATTAAACCCTGTACACCCAAGACAAGCTCCATATATGGCCAGTACAGAATTCATTCCATATGTTGATCTGACCCCCCATGCCAAAGCGCCAGCGCTCGCCCAGCAGTCTGCCGTCACCTAGGCGGATGCTGCACCTAAAGGGCGAGGTCGCTTCTCGCCATCAGGGCGTCTTACTGGCATACATTTGAAAACTTTAAATGGAGCATTCTGCATAATGAGTACTTTCTACTTTTAGCACTTTAAGTACATGATGCCAATACCTTTGTACTTTTACTCAAGTACATTTTGAATTCTGGACTTTAACTCATAACAAAGTATTTCTATATTGCAGTATTTGATACTTTTATTTAAGTAATTCATTAAAACCTGCGAGTATAGGCTACTTTTCCCACCACTGGCGCTTCCCAGCCTTCTCTGGATCAGGGCCAACTTGAAAATCACCGTCTACGTGCTTTTTCAGAGCAGGTTTATTTTAATGATCAATAGATTGTGGCTTGGATCAATGGAACTAACGTGGTGTGTACTTTACGACACTCTTTATATATTTGATTTAATTTCAGAGAGAATGAGAAAGTGAGAGAGAGGTGGAAGTCCTATCAAACGATGAAGTGAAACATGCAGTGGGAGAAAGACAAACAGAGAGAGAGAGAGAGAGAGAGACATGT
Source organism: Electrona antarctica (assembly GCF_951216825.1). Classification (NCBI taxonomy): domain Eukaryota; kingdom Metazoa; phylum Chordata; class Actinopteri; order Myctophiformes; family Myctophidae; genus Electrona; species Electrona antarctica. The sequence continues at coordinate 24,797,420 of NC_136802.1, read as the reverse complement.
GAGTGAGGGTCTCTCTCCCTGCTGTTCCATGAGACAGTAAATTGCCGTGCGGTTCAATACGTGGCACTCCAAACACTGCCGCAAATTATTGATATACCAGTGTTTGTTAATGAGAGAAACTGATGGGCCCTGATGAATCACATCAACAATGACTTGTACACAGTGCACGCATGGACACACACACACACACACACACACACACACACACACACACACACACACACACACACACACACACACACACACACACACACACACACACACACACACACACACACACACACACACACACACACACACAAACACACACACACACACACACAGGTTGTGGAAGGTGGGTGTGTGCACTCACTACTGTCACGCCGTCATTTCTCATTTGTCTCTTAGGCAAACACAATCCAAGTTCACATGCATCCACCACAGCCTGTAAACAACATGGGGTTCTGATTACGGCATGGCTTCCTCCTCATCATGTTGATGACCACCAGACATCACACAAAAATTTGAGGGACAGTGCATTTTTCACCAAATGTGAAAAATGATTCGTACCAAAACATAATATTCACAAAATGTGAAAAATATTATGCGATTTACTGGCAAACAAGAAAAGTGTGGCGAGTTTACCCGCAGATGGACCAATTGAGACTCACCCCCTAGGAGACGCTCTTCTAGGGCTCACCCCCTAGGAGACGCTCTTCTCGGGTACTCTTTGTAGACTGCGTTTAACACAATGAGACCTCATATTTTGATGAGGAAACTTTTTGACATGGGTGTTAACACCAATATCATCAGGTGGGTGGAGTCATTCCTGACTGAGCGGGTACAACATGTCAAGGTGAATAAAGCAATATCTCTCCCCATTACGACCAACATGGGGGCTCCGCAAGGGAGCGTGATTTCACCGGTATTGTTCACGCTGTACACAAGCGACTGTAGGAGTGAGTCAGACAATACCTGTATTGTTAAATTTGCAGACGACACAGCTATTGTTGGTCTGATTGAGGATGATGAGATAAGCTATCGAAGAACAGTGGACAAGTTTGCCGGTTGGTGCAGGAGTAACTTCCTTCAGCTGAATATCAAAAAAACTAAGGAGGTCATATTTGACCTTAGGACTGGTGCTCATGCACACCAGGAAATAGTCATTGGTGGGGATGGGGTAGTGATTGTGGAGGAATACAAGTACTTGGGTACAACGATTGATTTTAAGCTGACATGGAATTCCAACACTCATTTGCATTTTATGCACAGACTGAGACAGTATAACGTGGAAAAAAATGTTATGGCACTTTTTCATCGATCCTCTGTGGAGAGTGCATTGACATTTTGTTTTGTCTCATGGTATGGCTCATTATCATTGGTTAATAAGAACAAACTCCATAAAATCATCAACGTGTCCAGCAAAATAGCTGGGGTACGATTTGAGAGTATGACCTCAATGTATGAGACCCGGGTACTCAGGAAGGGGAAAGCTATTACTAGGGACAATACACACCCGTTACACAGCCAATACCATCTTTTACCATCAGGGCGACGGTACATGGTACCTTCCCTGCAGGCTAGGGCCTCAAGATCGTTTGTTCCTATAAGTATAGGACTTATGAACAAGCAGGCCCCATCTCAGTTCCGTGCATAAAATGTGATGTGATACCTCTTGGAACTATGACTGGTGGCCTTCTGTTGGCATTGTTTCTTTATTATCTATGTACTGTGTGATCTGTTTGTTTGCATATGTTTTATGTATATCCTGATGACTGCTGTGCACAAAACAAATTTCCGAAAGGACAAATAAAGTATCTATCTATCTAGGGCTCACCCCCTAGGGGACGTTCTTCTAGGGCTCACCCCCTAGGAGACACTCTTCTATAGGGCTCACCCCCTAGGAGACGCTCTTCTAGTGCTCACCCCCTAGGGGACGTTCTTCTAGGGCTCACCCCCTAGGAGACGCTCTTCTAGGGCTCACCCCCTAGGGGACGCTCTTCTAGGGCTCACCCCCTAGGAGACGCTCTTCTAGGACTCACCCCCTAGGAGACGCTCTTCTAGGGCTCACCCCCTAGGAGACGCTCTTCTAGGGCTCACCCCCTAGGAGACGCTCTTCTAGGGCTCACCCCCTAGGACACACTCTTCTAGGGCTCACCCCCTAGGACACACTCTTCTAGGGCTCACCCCCTAGGAGACACTCTTCTAGGGCTCACCCCCTAGGAGACACTCTTCTAGGGCTCACCCCTAGGAGACACTCTTCTAGGGCTCACCCCCTAGGACACACTCTTCTAGGGCTCACCCCCTAGGAGACACTCTTCTAGGGCTCACCCCCTAGGAGACACTCTTCTAGGACTCACCCCCTAGGAGACAAGAGCGACCATCTTGCAATCGGAAGGTTCCCAGTTTCTTACTTCAAAACAAGCTGCACATTAAGGGTGGAACAGCAGCTTTATATTCTACATACAGTACAAACCCCAGGCAAATCTCACTTTAGTTTTTAATGGCTTGGGCTTTTAAAATTAACAAAAGGATTTGTCTCTGAAACCATAGCTGATAAAGAGACAATAGGAAACTACAAGGACAACATTTCCATAAAGTACAGACGACAGTGATAGGCTTGTACAGTAGGTTGTGTCCATCTAGTGATTGATTGATTGATTGATTGATTGATTGATTGATTGATTGATTGATTGATTGAATAGTTTATACTAGCACCATTTAGGCGCTGCTATGTAATCAAGTACAATGAATGTGACATGAAATTGATCGACAGATATGCAGTGGTGTATAAAGTACAGTAGTAAACACATTTTAAGTAAAATTATCAATACTGTAATATAGAAATATTCTATTCTATCATAAGCAAAAATCTGGAATTCAAAATTTACTTGAGTAAAAGTACAATATAGTATTGGTATAAAAATTCACTTAAATTACCAAAAGTAGAAAGAACTCATTATGCAGAATGTCCCATTTCAAATTCAAATGTATAAAAATCTTTTGAAAATAGCAGATCTACAAGCTCACAATGTGTTGCATTTGAGCTTTGAGCTAGATTGGCTAATTTCAAAGACGCATTGTAAGCTTGTATCTGCTGTTTTGTGAATGCCAACAATGTGTAAAGTAGTGATAATGTGCTAACCTGATCATTATTGGACCAAACCACGGCAACTGCAGGAAAGACTCTAAAGAGGCACTGGATGTGCTGAACTTTAAACCAGCAATTAAACACATTCAGAGATAATTGTAATTGCTTTTTTTTAATTTTCAATCATTTTGGTGCTGGTGATTTTCCTTTGTCGCAGGCTAAAAAACCCCTTTGAGGCTGCCAAAAATGCCTCTATACAGGAAAAACCCTGGAGGTGTATACTGTATGTGTATCGACGTACGGCACGCTCACACACGTGTGTGTGTGTGTGTGCGTATGTGTGTGTGTGTGTGTGTAAGGGACAAATTGACCTTGCTATAAGCTGAGTGGGCTGTAGTGGAGAGGTGTCATTAGCACCGGTTATAGGTGAGGGTTAGTGTGCGTGCGTGCGTGCGTGCGTGCGTGCGTGCGTGCGTGCGTGCGTGCGTGCGTGCGTGCGTGCGGGGCTGACAGAGTGCAGAGAGATGGGGGCTGGCAGTCAGAGAAGAGGAGGAAGGGAGAAAAGAAAGGAAAGGAAAGGAAAAGAGGAGCAGGTTGTAAGGGGTCAGCCTAGGACACACAAACACACGTCAGGAACACCATCCATCAATGGGAAGCAGGTAACACACGCACGCACACACGCGCACACGCACACGCACACGCACACGCACACACGCACACAGTTAGATAAAATAACTCTCACACTATCTCAAAGTGCCTCTACCATGTACACAAAGGGATACTTGAACTTGAGCTAGATCACAATTCAAGTGACGCACTGATAGCGATAGGTGCACGATAACATCTAGACACACACACACAACACACACACACACACGCGCACACACACACACACACACACCTATGTCGATCTATGTGCCAAGTCGTTACACAACACACGACTTCACAGGCCTTTTTTTTTTACACTAACTGATTTTGCAGTGAAGTAAACAGGCTCAATTCAGGCTCGTAAACAGTTGCAGAGCTCATGAATGTTTCTTTTACTAGTTCATTAGCTGATGCCAGAAGTGTTTTTCCTGTGTTTCCACACAAAAACTTGGAGACCAATGACCATTGTTAAGTTTGGTGACTTGGTGACCACTCTGTCTGTCTGTCTTAACCCGAGAACACTAAACCCAACTTTTGTCAAACCATCACTAAACCTGGGTTTATTTTACCCAATGTACAATATTCCATACAAATATTTCGAATCAAAATATATTAAAGTGCAGCAATACAATTTGAGGTACAATTTCAACATGACATTCAGACGGGCATTCTGAACATAAATACCATCCCAACTCATGTTCTAATAGGCAAACATTCGGCAAAAATCTGCAAATATTCTGTGAAAATAGCTGATCTAGAACTAAACGTGGGCTAATATTATCCAAGAGATTTGGTGCAGGGGGAAAAGTGAAGAGGGTCAAGTGTAGACCCCTGGGGGAACCCAGTCAATATGAAGTATATGTGGTTTAAGTGGTAAAAGCAATAGAAAAGCTCCCCAGTAGAAGATGATGTTCACCATGCAGCAGACACAAACTGAAGGTAAAGCCAACAGCAGATAAAGGAAGCCCATGAATGCATTTCCACAAGGTCATTTCAGCCGTTATTCCCAGGGAACCCTTCTGAAATTCCCACCTTCAGAAGGTCGTTTTCCAACGTGAACTCGCATCATTGTTTTTGTTCGCCGGCTGAACCTGGTCCAAGGACACGGTGTTATTTTTAAACAGCGTCATTTTGCTGTCCCTCAGCAGGGCGACGTCAGGCTATAAGCAGAGGCAAGCTTAAAAACTTGACTATCAGCGATGACTGAGGTGTCCCAAAGGAATACAAATACAAAGCCAGCAAGCATCTCTGCTATTAGTGCTTTATCAAACTATTTTATGAGGCCATCAGCAATATGGTACTGTTAGATCAGTGTTGTTTTTTGTCCCATATTCCACGGACGAAAACTAGACTAGACTAGACAAAAAACCTGCGTGTATGAACAATAACTGGGACTTAATCATTATGCAATTTCGTTGACTAATAAAGACGAGACGAAAATGTATAGTTCACAAAATAAATACTCGGCTAAAATCTATGGTCATTTTAAAGCAAATGCTTATGCTGGTTGAAGGTATAGCAATGGCATTATTGCATATACAGAGAAAAGCCAACCGCAGATAGGACTAGGAGCAGTTTATAGATCAAATGTCACATTACTGGTTCACAAAGTTGGCCTATAATTTGACAGATTTCACATTAAACCTGCTGGCTATTTCAAGATTGCAGTCCACAGTGGAATGGCCATTCCAGAGTCCTTCAACGGTTCGCGTTTGACGGGTGAAAAACATACTTTTATAGATGTTCACTGGGTAGGGGGACGGGGGGTACTGAACTAAACGTGGGCGGGTAACACATTATTGTGGCAATCAAAGAACATTATTAACACAACAACACACCCACTCCACATGCGGCGTTGGACGAAATCAAGACAAATATAATCACGGGCAGGGCCGGTTCTATAGCCTGCCCCACTAGGGCGGGCAGGACAAATGTACTGTATGGGGGCAGCCCAGCACACCCATGCAGAGCGGCGTTGCGTTGGTGAAACATTTTGGGGGGTCAAATCCCTGTAAATCCCCGAAATCCATAGAAAACTATGCTATCATCATATCAGTTTATCTATCCATCTATATCTTTGGTGATTTACCCATTCTGGGCGGGAACCCCTTTTGGTGTTTTAAACATTATGTTATAGTTTAGCTATTGAAAAATAGCAGATCTACAAGCTCATAGCGCGCCACCGAGTACTATTTTTGAAAAATCGTGAAAATATTTATTTCAGAAAACTGGAGGATTTAGAAGATTTTTTTTAAATTTCGAGGTCAGGCCAAAATGGATTAATGGCTAAAATGAAATATTCCCCATAACTTTAGATTGGGTGGGCAGGACGCACGTTTGGGTGGACGCAACCCTTGGGTTAGATATTCATAAAACTCACAGACAGACTTTCTACCTGGCGTCCGTGTTCTGGTCATGTCATTATAGGTGAAACCTTTGAAAATAGCTAAATAGAAACTCTTACAGTTTTACGTCTTACATCTCCATGTATACAATGGGGGGCATTGAATCATTTATGAAATAAAAAATAAAAAGGGGAAAGGTAGAGATAAGAGGTTTCTCCTCGAAAGCCATTTGGCATTTAACCCATTTTGGGCGGGAACCCCTTTTGGTGTTAGCATTACGTTATGCTTTAGCTATTGAAAAATAGCAGATCTACAAGCTCATAAAAAGCAGAGGAACCTGCAGCCTCTGCTTTTGATATTCCCCCATCGGGTCATTACTTGTTTATGGCCGGTGAGGATATATGTTTTATCCCTGTTTCTGGTCAGACTGGATTGAATGTATGGATTTCCTTTAGGGAAATATAGACTGTCTGATACAGTATGTTTGATTTGATAATATTACAATTTAACAATTTAATAAAAAATATATGTTAACCACGTTAACCCTAGTGTCCCCTATTCTGTTTTTTCTCGTACAGCAAAAGTCCCCCCTCTGTTTACACATGGAACCTACAGATACAAGTGCAGGATCCAAAATCAACCAATAGAAGGCAGCGGGAAGACTGACAGCTACTCGGGGGACCCAGGACACACTGGAGGTGTTGGGGTCAAATCTCTAGGTGGCTGATCCTGGCCAATAGGGGTCAATTGTGACCTCAGGCATGAGACATAGTCAGACGCACGCACGCACGCACGCACGCACGCACGCACGCACGCACGCACGCGTATTAGGAGAGACAAACACACACAAGCCCACACACTATGCGGGAAACATACTCATTAAAATACACAAGCCCACTAGCTACCTTTCACGTCAAAAGGTCAGCCACTGAAACCAAACACATGCACATCGCATGCACGCACGCACGCACACACACGCAACGAATTCAACAGCGAATGATGAAGCACACACTGCCACATACGGTACTCAACATGGAACCCTCTAAATCACAACTCTGGTGGCTGGTAGTCTCTCTCTCTCTCTCTCTCTCTCTCTCTCTCTCTCTCTCTCTCTCTCTCGTTCTCTCTCTCTCTCTCCTCTCTCTCTCTCTCTCTCTCTCCTCTCTCTCTCTCTCTCTCTCTCTGTCTCTCTCACCTCTCTCTCTCTCTCTCTCTCTCTCTCTCTCTCTCCTCTGTCTCTCCGTCCCCCTCCGACTCTCTCTCTCTCTCTCTCCGCCCTCCTCTCTCTCTCTCTCTCTCTTTCTCTCTCTGTCTCTCTCTTTCTGCTGACTTGCAAATTTTGTATGGTGGACAGGGCAGGCCACCAGAGAGAGGTATAGACAGCCAAATCAAGATGCAGCGACACACAGGACAGACAGACAGACAGACAGACAGACAGACAGACAGACAGACAGACAGACAGACAGACAGACAGACAGACAGACAGACAGACAGAGTTGGGTGAAATCACCCTCAACGGCTTCTGACAGACATATGGAGGGGATGGGGAGGGCAGCCTCGCCCCGCAGGGGCAAGGCTTGGAATCCTGCTCATATAATTTTTGTGTCCACCGCAAACAACTTTTTTTTGCGGATAAAGTGAAGTTTGCTTTGGTCCGACATGTGTTGCGACACGCTTGCGGTTATGTTTATAGGTTTGGGGTTTGGGGTAGGGTAGTAATAGTGGGAAACGACTGGATTAAGGATGGTGAGGGGTCAGTTTGTGGCTTTGTGTGGTGCCACTCAAAGTCACTACTGGGTTGGGCTTGCTGGATGCAGGTTCCAACCCCTAGTATGTCTGTCAGAAGCTGTTGAGGGGTGATTTCACCCGCGTGCACAGACAGACAGACAGAACAGACAGACAGAATACATGTCCTAGAGCCTTTGTTGGAGATGACCATAATAAAGCCATAACGTATACTGTATGTATATGGGGGCACAGCGGCCATTGGGCAGGGAACGGGGGGACGGGGGGCCTGCCTGGAACAATGGCCGCCGTGGTGCAAGCGCTGCATTTTCCGCCAAAGAGCTGGCATTGCCACCGCCTCCCTCGTCCACACTTTACAACCGCAATTACCATACAGCGGGCACTCGCACAGCCCGGCAGATGCATGAGTCCTGCACTGAGGCACCCCGCGTAATTACCATGATGAAGTTGGCGCGCCAGGGCAATAAATATCACAGGCGTCCTGTGCACACACACACACATGCACACACGCACACACGCACACACACACACACACATACAAAAGCATGCAGTAAAATACATAGTATTCATCGAAATAAGGGAACCAATTTGGTTCCATTGGTCCACTCCATTAGGACCCTTATGGGTTCACTTTGTTCCACTTCTCAGAGGAGTTAAATTGACACTGAGGATCTGCCGTGTTGGGGTATAGGTACATACACGTGTAGAGGATATTCCGCAGCATTCATAGACTCATCTGTCTCAGGGCAGTTACCTGACTGTGTGGCTTCAATGGCCTGCTAACTACGACTAAAGTGATTTCAGGTGTCAGACGCAGTCCAATCGTTTACTTTGGAAATGTGTTTAGCAAATTGCCAATTGAAATTCGTTACTGCGTAAAACCAGAGAGAGTAGAACTCACTGCAAGATTACACCCGTCGTACCCAAAGGCGGCCCTTTGTTTTGTTTTCTAATAGAGAATGATTCATATAGCAACAAAATGTAATCACACAGCTAAGGACTATACTCTATGCATAACGTGAAAATAGCTTTCACTCTTTTAACCCATTTTGACCTGAGATCAGATTCTAAAAATGTCTTCTACATCCTGACAGTTTTCTGAAAAAGCTATGTTTCTATGTCAGTGGTTCTTCGATTTTTCAAAAATAGCAGACCTACAAGTTCTACTATGAGCTTGTAGATCTGCTATTTTTCAATAGCTAAAGCATAACTTAATGCTAACACCAAGAGGGGTTCCCGCCCCAAAATGGGTTAATTCCTGTCATCACATTTCACCAATATACCATTTGAACCAGACGGTTACTGTTATACTGTACAGGTTTGTGAAGGGATGAAGGACCCTATAAATCAGCCAAAACGTGGCCCAGTCATGATGTCCACACTTTCCCTAATACAGCATACGTCATTTTTAGACTGGACCCCCCCAGGGGTCCCCAGGGGTCCGTGAGCGGGGTTACAGGGTGATTCAAAAAAGTTAATATAGCAATAAAATAGGTTAAACCACTTTAACCTTACATCATGCTCACGGCTATTTGAAAATAGCCGATATACTGCAGATCTACAAGCTCACGACGTGTTGTGAGCTTGTAGATCAGCTTTTTCGTAGAATGTAGAATATTTTAATAACATTTTAACAACACCAATATTTGTATACCAATTTGATCCTTTTCCTCATGTCCTTGACATGAAAATGTTTGAGAACCACATGTTTTAGAGAATATCAACAACAAGTCTATATGCTGCCGTATCTCATATCTATACCGACAGCAGAAGAGACATAAACGACTATAGAATATTATTGAATGCATTTCTGTCTCATAATGCCCGTCTGATGATGTCATAAATCAGAGACAGACACGGGGCACATGCATACGTCGTTGGCAACACCTCATGTTGTCCTTCCGTCTCCAAACCAAAAGTGTTTTTCCATTCGCTGCCCATGAATAATGCCGCAGTAGCATTTATTATGCAAACACACAAGACAAATTAGTTCCCACTCAGTTAAATTTGCCTTGGGGAAGTCTATGTGGTGGGGGGGTAATGGGCCCCACAGCGCAAATGAGGCGCTGTTGACATTTTTACATCCCAGTAAATCAATGTACCGTGAGTTTGCTTCTTTCGACGGCCGCATATTACTAGCGTTAGCAGTGTAGGGTATCTGTGTGTGACTGTGTGTGTGCTCGGCTGCTCGTGTGTGTGTGTGTGTGTGTGTGTGTGTGTGTGTGTGTGTGTGTGTGTGTGTGTGTGTGTGTGTGGGGCCAGTGGTGTTGACATGTTCTGTAACAGAATCCCCATTAAAGTGGCAGCGCCGCCGGCCCGGCTCATGTTTCTGGTCAATAACCACAGCAGCACACAATAAAATCCTGCACGTTCATTTCACTCGGAGAGTGTAAGAATGGTCACATGTTGAACTCAGAGTTAAAGAATTTGACTGCAGATCATTGATCTGTGCACCGTAGTAAGCAGAGGGACATTTTAAAAGCCACGTTCCCCCCCGGGAGCGGCAGTGAAGCAGGAGTTTGCCTGTCCCATTTCATGCACTCACTCACTGCACCAGCGTGTCTGGCCATGATGAGTGGGTATACAGACACCATGATAACACCAGGACAGGACTCTCTACAGTCAAGTCCTGAGCTGGGTGTTCTTTTATTGAGGTTTTCACTCAAGGATTAATCTGGAGTCTGGCAAGTCAACCAGCAACATCCACTTATCAGTACAGGAAGAGAAGGAACCAAGGGACGTCACATCTCTTAAACCCACAGGGACCTTTTGATCCCTGTGGGAGTTCATAAATGAAGTTCTGCAGCTCGGTTTGCCAGTAGGAAACCTCCCATAAGCGAAATTAAAATAACCAAGGATGGGGAACAGCAGAAAGGACGAGGTGGAAGAATGAAGGATGGAAGTACAGAGGGAAAGAAGGCAGGAAGGAAGGTAGGAAGGATACATATAAAGAAGGAAATGGCAAAAGACGGATTGAATCTGGAACAGCACTCACCCGGTCTTTTTTCTATTTTTCGCCCTCGACTGCCACATAGTCGAACTTTTGATATTAATATTAGTATTTGTTTCTGGCAGAGTGACTTGTTGCTCTTCTGGCAGGGCTTGCGCTTGTTGGTGATCTGCCGGTTTGCCTGGGGATCCTTGACCTCCCTGCGCTGGCGGATTAGGGAGCTGGCGAGAGCGGCCATCTTCCCAGCACTGACCCTGCCGCAGCCGGGTCAGTGGTGCCCGGGTGTCGGGGGGTACCGTGGGCCACCCCCCTGCCCACTCACCCAGGGCGACGGACCTCCGCTGAGGGAGGCGCGCAGAGCGGATCCAGGCGACGAACTGTGGAAGAACCGCGAGAGGGGTCCGAGGAGAGCGCAGGCGAGGGAAACGGGCCAAACGGAGAGAGAGGAAGGGTGTGTGTCCCTCGTGAAGGCCAACCGGGGTCCGAGGCCACGCGGGATTTGTTGCCGCTGACCGTCGGGCGTTATCTGGTGTCCTTCGGTGTGCGTTGTTGGTGCTGCTGCTGGCGAGGTTCAGGCATAGCCTCAGTACATCACCACTCCGCTGTCGGCACCGTGGCACCACAAAGGACAATCCATGTTGCTGTCCCACAAAACAAACGTGTGGAGAACCAGGAACTGCGAGTGTCCCCGGCAACCCGCAACACCCTCTTCAAGGCCCTCTGTTTATGCCCCCTCTGGACCACCGCTGAAGTATGACTTGACCCCCCACGCCCCTACCCCCTTCAACCCCCACGGCTTTCCCCCTGAGGTAAACCGCTCACTGCATGACGAAGCCACGAGTCCACGTCCGAACCACGACCACCACAAAAAGCTCCTCTAGTCCTCCAGTCCTCTGCAGGTCCGTCGATCACCAGTCGACCTCGCAAGGACGACCCAAAAACAAAAAATACGAAAAAATGACAACAAAAATGACAAACAACGTCCCAACGGTAGAATGGGAAGCAAAAAAGACGACGAAGCTTCTGAAATACGCTGTGACAGGACGACCTCTCGCTCCGGTGTCTCTCTCACCTGAACAGTCCGTCCGGAGCTCGGAGAGTGAGAAAGAAAAGAGAGAGAGAGAGAGAGAGAGAGAGAGAGAGAGAGAGAGAGAGAGAGGAGAAGAGAAGGAAGGTGAAGGCAGGACCGTCCCAACCTGAGGTGTCAGCTCTGAGGACAGAAGGACGTGAACAGACAACAGCTTCTCTCAAAGCCGTCTCCACAGGCTCTCTGCTCACATCACCCACACCCTGAGAGAGAGAGAGAGAGAGAGAGAGAGAGAGAGAGAGAGAGATACAGGGGTGAAAGAGAAAGTGTGTGTGAGAGAGAAGGAGGGAGAGAGAGACACACGCACAGAGAGACAGACAGAGAAAGAGGGAGAGACAGAAAGAGGGAGAGAGAGAGGGGGGGGGGCTTGAAAAATCCGGCACTTCCCACAGATAGAGGTGACATTCATGAACGAGAGAGCACAGAGAGAGAGAGAGAGAGAGAGAGAGAGAGAGAGAGAGAGAGAGAGAGAGAGAGAGAGAGAGAGAGAGAAGGAGAGAAGGAGAGAAGGCGGTGGGGGGGAAGGGGAGGGGGTGGGGGTTGTGCAGGGAGTCTATCCCCCCTATCAGATCTGGCTTGGTATAACTCTCTCTCGGCGGAACGCTACAGCGGCAGAGTACAAACGCTGTGTCCTTCAGAAGCCGCACGCGCCAGGGAGTACGGAGAGGAGAGGGGGGGGGGGAGGTGGCGATGGTCGTGGAGAGAGAGGGAACCGGGGGAGCGATGAATGAATGGAGGTAGAGAGGGGGAAATGGGGAGGGGGGGCTGGGGGTCTTACCGTGGCTGAACGCTAAACTGCTGGGTCCGTGGGACATGCAGGCGGGCGAGTTGATGTCCGGACAGCTTCCGTTTGAGACCGGCTCTGAGCAGAACACATTCCCCACTGACGCTTGTCTCTGTGTGTGTGTGTGTGTGTGTGTGTGTGTGTGTGTGTAACTACGTTGAGTGTGCATGTGAATAAGAATGTGTATTTGTACGAGACAGCGTGTGTGTCTGTCTGTCCGCGTGGATGCGTGCAAGTGTTTAAGTCAAGGCACCGTGCGACTCTGGCGCACACACACCACACACACACACACACACACACACACACACACACACACACACACACACACACACACACACACACACACACACACACACACACACACACACACACACACACACACACACACACACACACACACACACACACACACACACACACACACGTCCACGTGTGAGTGAGAGGGTGTGTGAGTTAGTGCCTTTGTACGTGCATGTGTCTGTGGGTGTGTGTGTGTGCGCGCGTGTGTGTGAGACAGTGTGAAGGTGTGTATGTGTGTGTGTGACTGCCTCTCCAGCTCGTCCCTGTTCACAGTGCATTACAGAGTGCTTCAAATGCTCTCTACCTCTCTCTCCCTCGCTCTCTCACAGACACACACACACACACACACCCTCCCTCCGTCTCAAATCTATTTTCCCTAAACCCTCCCCCCTTTGCTCCTCTCTCTCCTCCCTCTCTGTCACTCCGATACCTTCGCCGTCTGCGATTCAAAGTATCCTCTCTCTCTCTCTCTCTCTCTCTCTCTCTCTCTCTCTCTCTCTCTCTCTCTGTGCGGGGCTGGGCCAGGCTGTGTGTAGCCTCCCCCCGTCACTGTGATGTTGGCTTAAAGAGACAACCGGCGTGCGGAGCTCGCCGAGGTGTGACGAGGACGTATGGCGGCGCTGATGCCGTCTGACTCACACAAAGTGGGACGTGGGGTGGGGAGGTGGTGCTGGATGGGTTCCTTAACGTCACTCCATGGCCGCACATCTCCAAACCATAGTAGTACATGGCTGGTTCGGACGCGGTCCGCCGCACTCGTGCAGTCGTTTGCAGTTAATTAATTTGATGTACAGTTAGTTTTTTTTGTCAAAGCACGCTCGGTGCTCTAAGGAGGAGGGGGAGGAGAGGGGGAGGGGGGGGGTTGGGTGGCTTTGTGTGTGCCGAGGGTTGTCGGCTGACATCCCAAACGCAGCACAGTCAGTGAAATGCTGAGGCATTTGAGGTCGACAGCAATTATTTCCTTAATGAATTAATGACTTGCAAATACCTCTTTGTCCTCCTTTTCGTTTTACGTGCATGAATTTGCGCAAGGCGGTGCCTGAGGATTTTTGGTCACTGAGGAGGGATCTAGTTATAGGCTATAGTGACCTGGAAACAAAGCAAAGCAACCATTGCTCAAATCGGTTACGGGGCCTGTAGGATAACAAGGGAAAGGGTTTTGATATACATCAAAACCTCGTCCCATTGCTGTGCTAAAATGGGTAAATGGTGCATTTACCTTAGCCAAGGTGCATTACATTCACCCAGTCACACATTCACATACCGACGGCGGGGGGAAACCCATGCAAGGCACCACCAACCTGCTCATCGGGAGCAAATTAGGGGTTCGGTGTTTTTTCTCAAGGACACCTCGAGGGGAGCTTCCAGTTCCCAAGTGGCCTGTCCTCCTGAGCCACTGCCTTCCATGTGTACTTTGCACATTAAACACTTAAACCCTCTAGTCTAAGTGAAACAGACCTGAGTTACAACTGTACTTGGATTGCAAGAATATGGATGCTGCAGGTTCTGCCATTGTTCTGCTCCTGCAGAAGCACAGGAACCTGCCTCAACTCTACTGGCTGGCATTCTCACTTTATTTTCCATTTAACAGAGTCTGCTTGTGGTTGGTTATACCAGAGTCCCGGTGCACCTCGGAACGAGTAACGCTTTGAACTTGTGAAAACTTAAAGGGGTCTTTGATCATTATTTGCATCCAGAAAAGGGATGGGGTAAGGGGGGGCTTTAAGGACTATATGCTCTGCAAGAAAGTGGAGGAGGCGTTAGGGTTATGAAGTCCCAGCTTGCCTCTTACTGTATACCTCGCCTACTCTGCCAACAGCAGACTTCTTCATAGCCTTTTGTCCCCCGCTACTGGCCTCCGTTCAAGTTTCACTTGGCCGGGTGTGACTTTGCGAACGCTAAAGACAAACACGTTTAGACATCTACAGTGAAGGTGGCGAGTACATGCGTTCCACACCACAAACGCTTGCACCGGGCCGGGGGTTGAAACCCGAGTCCCAGCAACCACATGCACGCACTGTTGAGGGGTTCAGATCCTCCGAGAAATATGTGCTCTTGTATCTCATCTATTGTCTGCCTTCCTTTCTCAGAGAGAGAGAGAGAGAGAGAGAGAGAGAGAGAGAGAGAGAGAGAGAGAGAACACAGCGGAGAACAGCAGAATACCCCCAGTCCTCAGAAGCTGAAGAAAAAGCGTTCTCATTAGTGGCTTTGACACTGAAGGTTCTATTCCATTGTGATGAAAAAGCACCAACTGGATGTGTACTTGTCAGAGACCCCCCCCCACACACACACACACACACCCCCCCGCACCCCCCGTGCGGAAAGAGGAAGGGAAAATGATGGCGGTATATCCTCAGATCTCAGAGTAGTCAGGGCTTCTCCCTTCGTTTTCTGCTGGCCCAGCAGAGAGGGAGGGAGGAGAGAAACCCCTGCAGGATTCCCCTCTACTGTACATGCACGCGCTCACCACATGCACGCACGCACACACACAAGCATGCGCCCTATAGACAATACCGTATTGCAGTTTCCTCAGCTGTTAAGTAAAGCAATTATAGTCCTCCCTCC
>NC_136802.1:24757788-24781725 GCF_951216825.1 Electrona antarctica | reverse complement strand
CCCTCCTCTCTTTCTCTCTCCTATATGCACCCCCCCCAACACACACACACACACACACACACACACACACACACACACACACACACACACACACACACACACACACACACACACACACACACACACACACACACACACACACACACACACACACACACACACACACACACACACACACACACACACACACACACACTCCCACCCTCCCTCCAACCCTCCACACTGGGGGTGACCGTGAGCGTTTTTTTGGGGGGGACTGCAATGAAGAAATTGTTCAGCAGAGAACAGCAGAGGCCGGCAGTGAAGGGACTGAGGACTTAAAGACCATGCAGCTCGCTGACCGAGACCCAAAGGA
This sequence comes from Electrona antarctica, assembly GCF_951216825.1. Taxonomy (NCBI): domain Eukaryota; kingdom Metazoa; phylum Chordata; class Actinopteri; order Myctophiformes; family Myctophidae; genus Electrona; species Electrona antarctica. The sequence goes on along the minus strand of NC_136802.1, from coordinate 24,781,370 downwards.
AGAGAAGGAGGATGCAGAGAGAGAGAGAGAGAGAGATAGAGAGAGAGAGAGAGAGAGATAGAGATAGAGATAGAGATAGAGATAGAGATAGAGATATGTGTCGACTTTTTTTGAATCCCTTCTATAGCTTTCTGCGTGCGCGTGTGTGTACCAAAGTTAGGCTTTTAATTTGCCCCTTCCGTCCTTCACATCTGCCTGCCTCCCTCTCTCTCTCTCTCTTTCTCTCTATCTCTCTCTCTCTGACTCTCAATTCAATTTCAATTCAAAGGAGCTTTATTGGCATGAGAAAACATACGTTTACATTGCCAAAGCAAAAGTGGAACAAAACAATCAAGATAAAACAATGTACAGTATGTACAGATAAATATTGAATATGAATATATACTCTCTCTGGTTTCCACCTCTCTCCCTCTCTCATCCTTTCCTTCTCCTCATATAACCCATCATATACTTTCTTTCCGTCGCATTCTCTCCCTCCGTCTCCTCCCCTCCCTCCACACTTTCTCCTCGTGTAACCCTCTCTCCCTCCTCGCCCCTTCTCTCCCTGCATCTCTCTCTCTCTCTCTCTGACACTGCAGAGGTGACTGGTCTCTGTTTGATTTCTCTCAATTTAATCCCAGAGTCAATTGTTATTTCTGCCTCCAATAACTATAACGTCTGTCTGTCTGTCTGTCTGTCTGTCTGTCTGTCTGTCTGTCTCCGTATTTGTGCTGTGTCCCAGGGGTTGAAGTGTGACTGCATCTGGAACCGCTTCAATAGGCTACTCTCATTCCAAAATGAGACATCAAATGTGGGTGTGCGTGCGTGCGTGCGTGCGTGTGTGCGTGCGTGCGTGCGTGCGTGCGTGCGTGCGTGCGTGCGTGCGTGCGGCCTCACTAAAAGCATGCTGGTGTGACAGAAGCACAAATAAAACAGCACTGTTAAGTATTTTAGAGGTTCATTGCAATCTTAGAAGCGAGACATAAAACAAGACTTGGCCTAAATCTATAATCTCAAGCTCCGGGCTCACACATTGGACAATGTTTTTATAGTATTTAGAAACGATAAGAGATGAGATAGACCTTCATTAATCCCCAGAGGGAGATTCAGGTTCCACAGCATGCAGAGAAAGAGAGAGCTTCTTCTCAGCTAGTGGGAGTGAGTGGCTGCAGTTGAAGGTGTTGGGGAAGTCCTATAACCTTTATGGCATTGTATGTGTCCCCGGGATCCAAGCTGAGACAACAGCCGATCTACCAACTCACAACGTGTTGCGATGCACGCAATGTGCAGCTTGTGCAGCTATTTTCACTATACCTCTTAACCCATTAAGACCTGGGGCCGATTCTAGCCCTATAACACTAAACATATTTTTTGTCACACCATCACTAAACACGGGTATATTTTACCCAATGTAAAATATTCCATAAAAAATATTTCCCATCAAAATACTGTATATTGAAGTACAGCAATGCATGACAACTTGAGGTACTCTTCTTTAATATTTTCATCGTGACTTTTCGCACACATGGGGGGGGGGCCTATCATAGGGGAGCAAAATCGGTGAATTATTTTAAAAATATAAAAAAAAGAAAGAAAGAAATGGAGCTGGGAACTTCTCCTTTGGTCCACCCGTTCATGAGACATGTGAGAATGGTCCAGTGAAGAATGAAGAATACATCAATAAATAAAGTCCATTGTGGGTGTATGGGATTGTTCTCTATCACACCATCAGTAAACACAGGTAAAATTCACCCGAACACAGGTCTGCCTGTAGAACAAACCAGGGATGTGGGCAGGGAAACAAACCTATAACTTCTATGTCACTGAGCATCATGGAGGTACTGAAAGACCCACCCACCTCAGACATGAACAACATTATGAACATTTTAAAAATATAATCACCCGTATTTAGTGTTCTAGGCCTAAAAATGTCTTCTATTCTGAAAAACGTATGTGGTTCTCAACTTTTTGTATATATTTGGCCTCCGGCCGCAGTCTCAAAACGTTTTGTTCCAGGGACTGCCCGAAGCAAAGATTTGAGTTAAAAATGTTAGCATACAAAAAATGATATATTAAGATATGCACACATTTTCATGATTTTTTATAAAATATCACATCTACTGCAAGCTCATAGCACGTCCATGCCCAATGAGCCCCCCCCCCCCCTCCCACATGTGTCGTATACCGGTGAAATCTAAAATGACAGATGCTGAATGTGTTAAAGAGGTCTTCCAGGGCTGGGGCACCTTGTCCTGCCTCGGGCGGGGAGAGGTTGAGGAGGTGCTGGAGCGTGACTTCCAGCTGTCCGGTGCACACCTAGAGCACCCTGGGGTTGCTGTCGTCCAATCCTTTAAGCCTGATTTAGTTTAGTGTCACCATGCGGAACGTTGTGAGCTTGGAGATCTGCTATTTTGGTACACGACACAGGTGTGCAACCAAGTATAAATTAGGTTTTGGCGTTGTTAGGACATTGCTACACGACTTCATGTATCAGTCGAGTTCCATAAAATAATACACTCCATTCACACGTCATTGTCATCGTTAAAACTATTGATTTGACATTTGTCATGCTGGAAAGGGTTGAAATATTGAATGAATTTATTTTGTGACTGATCTGTTTATAACAGCAGTCTGGACTTTGGACCTGCTGTTGCATGACATTTCCAGAGCATCAGGAGTGTGTTGGCGTGGACTGTGTGGGTGCTGGCTGCCATTCACTTCCTGTGAAGAGCAAGGGAGGGCTGCAAAATGCCACGACAGCATGGGGAAAGGGGATGGAGAGGAAGACTTCTTGTGCTAATATAGGAGGCAATTTTGTAAGCACTGATGCAGCAAATGCAAGTCAAACAACCAGGGATGTGTGTTAGTTGTAAATAGGGATGTCCTGCGATCATGACTTTTGCTCCAGATCCGATTCCGATCATTTGATTTTGAGTATCTGCTGATACTGATCCGATATTGATATTGATGAAGGTCGCTTAAACCTTCATAAGCGACAGAAACGTCGACCTAATAAAGTGCAACATTTTTTGGCAAGTGTCTGACAGTGTGCGGGTCCTCTTGTTTTTTCAAAGATACAATGTTTAGTACTTAAAGTACTAAAAGTAAAAGTACTAATTGCAGATTGTATCAATTCCACAAGTTCAAAAATGTGTACATTTTACTTTTGAAAATAGCCGAAATGTACACAGGGTTGAAGTGGTTAATGTATGTTTTGTAATCAAAATGAAAAGCTCCAAAATAACTTAGTAACTAAAGTTTTCAAATAATAGTAGAGTAAAAGTAAAACTTTTGCGTCTGAGATGTAGTGGAGTAGAAGTAAAAGTATTGGAAATCGGAAATACTCAAGTAGGCCTACAAATACCTCAAAATTGTACTTAAGTACAGTACTTAAGTAAATGTACTTATAGTTACTTTCCACCACTGGGCATTGGTTCTCAAAGTGGGGTCCCCGGTCCTTGGGGGGTCCCAGGAGGTCCTTGGGGGGTTCCAGGAGGTCCTTGGGGGGTTCCAGGAGGTCCCCGGTCCTTGGGGGGTTCCAGGAGGTCCTTGGGGGGTTCCAGGAGGTCCCCAGCTAAATGTGTTAATACAGCATCACACTCATTTGAACCTTTATCCATTTTAAATGTTAGCATGTTAGTATACATGCTCGCAGCGTGGCACGAGAGCATGTACTGTACATCTGCTATCTAATCTTTGTTCAGATGAGGGTCCGCGGCAGCCAAATATATATCAATTTGGGAGCAAGAAGACAATTTCACTGGTACCAATTCCTCTTTAAATGTGTGCAGACTGTGCACCTTAAATGCCCTCCATACTTGAAACAGTCACTGTAATTATATACAGCCCCATACCCACTTAGACATTCACATTCCTATTTTACTATTCCCAAAAGAATATTTTCTGAATGCGGACGCAGGTCATTCCACTACAAAGCCCCTTTTGAATCTTCCTCTTTCTCTCAGATCTGTTACCTCTCCTGGCCGCTTCAAGGGGAAACAAGGGAAGGATTCAGACACATGTATAAAGATGTACTACAAAAAAAGGGGGAAAAAACAGCCAATTCCCTGTGTAGAGCAAGCCCCCACTGGCCAGCCTTGGCCAGTGTTGCTCCGTTCACTCTCCTTCAGACCTCCTCTTCCGGTGGTGCGTCTTTGTTTTCATTCCTACTAACAACAAACTACATGTTGTAACGGGAGTTGCCAACAGATCGAGCCGCGGAGCTCTGAATCTGTCTTGAGAGAATAGTTTGGTGTAGGGGTGCTTTTGTGTGCACATGCATGCCACTATCCACATACGAGAAAACTGTCCATATAATTTATATAGACGCTAGATAGTAACAGAGCGTGGGATTTGTCCTCCAGACATGCAGTGTAAGGTTTGGAGTGAGGTTAGGCTGTTAATGGATGGTGACTTCATATTTCAGAGAGCGTAGAGCGTTGACTCCGTGCCACAGATAAATGTCAAGATTAAAAAGCACACAGCACGCACGCATGCACGCACGCATGCACGCACGTCGCACGCCCTCATAAACCGACTAAATAGACTGATGTGATAGCTGCTACACCCGAATGTGTTGTCATGGATTGTATGTGATATGGAAATGCACACGTGTGATTGTTCGGGTCCATGTGTGCCATGGTAGAAAGTACATTTACTCAAATACTGTACTGTATTATATACTTCTACTCCATGACATCTCAAATATTTTATGTTTGCTCACAACGTGCGTTGCGAGTTCTGAGCTTGACATATTGGATTTGGACCCTGGTGAATGATGCCTCAGCGCTCGCTCAAATAATGCAACTCTGCAGCGGTCCACTGTGTCAGTCAGCGCTCGCTAACGGGCCTCGTCTGAGACAAATGGACCGCAAACAAGGATGGATGTGAAAGCGGGTCTGGAGGGGACCGTTTAATAAACGCACAATTCAGGGGCCTTAGACTGCGGAAATCACGCTAAACTGTGATGACAGTATACTGTATACCGGGTTTTCAAACTTTTATTTGGATTTGCCTGTGGACCGCCATCTGAACAATATTTTGTACCAGGGACCCACATACAAGATTTGTGTTGATAAAATGATAAATCCCGTGCAGCGATAGTTCATTAGGACATGGAAGTCAGGAGGTTACTCCTAATTATCTAATCTATCTATCCGGCTAATAGTTAATATACTTCCACTAATCAGTCTGTCTGTTTCTCATTCGCTAACTCACTCACGCCCACAATACAATCAGGTGGTCCTTTTAAACAGCCACTACTAGTCTGTGTTCACTCTACATGCTAGCTGACACAGGTTGTTCAGATGTCATATGCTCTGCTCTGGGGGTTGTTGTTGATATCAGATTCTGAATCTCGGTGCACATGCAGGTAATCTGTGATATCACATGAGCAGAGCCACACCGCCAAACTAAATGCAATAGCTTTGCAATAAATGGTTATGGTCAATCCTGAGCTGAAGAGTCTTAATGAACAAAAACATATTCAATTCAATCAAGTTTTTTTCCAATGAAAATATCCTAAAAACTATACTTGGGTACTAGACTATTTGACACTCAATGTTCTTTTTCCACAAATGATTCATGAAAAATGGGGGTCGTCTTATAATCAGAGTCGTCTTATATTCGGCACAATACAGGTATATAATGAACACAGGTTTAATATTTGTCTTTAGTTCAAAGTTTGTTTAGTAAACGCATTGACAATGAAGATAATAATAATGTGTCGTTTACGTCATATTGTCTCTTTATTGTTAATGGCGTTTAATGTTTGTGTTTAATGCTATATTAAAGGATTTAGTTTGGTATGCATTCCACCACAGACCCCCAAAACAGACCTGTAACGGCCCATTTGGTTCCTATAATATAAACCATTTAGCTGGGGACCCCCTGGAACCCCCTCAAGGACCACACTCACTTTGAATTCTTTGCTTCATCAGCGAGGTGAGCGGTGCTGTCGCTTTCATACTCACGGATGTTAACTCTGTATTTCGGCAGGCAGCCCCGGAAGCCCGGATAGTATTTTGGCACCGTTACTATACAATAGTCTGGTCTTGGCCAGGTGTTTGGTATCTTTATTCTGATAGTAACCCCACTTTGAGAACCAGTGGCCTTATAGCCTGTGCATGGTGTCTACCACTCACCAGGGTTAATGTGGTTATGGGAGAACTCACCTGTCAACCATGACAGCATGTGGATTATGTGTACTCATTACCCCCTGGTGTGGGAACGTTCTGTTTGTCTGCTGCCTCCTGAGCTAATCCTTTTTAAATACTGTGTGAAAACTGCTTTTCTGGCACTTTTCTTATTGTAGTTTGGTTGTTATACGGTATAATCTTTGTAGGACGATAGTCTGCTATTCCCACAGGCCCAGCACACATGCACACATACACACACACACACACACACACACACACACACACACACACACACACACGCACAATCTATCAGACGCTTTTAATCCAGAGCGATTTACAGTAAAGAACAAAACATGGTAATACATCAAATACATCAAAATTGTCATCAAGAATCATATGTAAGCTCTCGTAAGACATAGCACTGTGTATACACTATAGAGTGCTATGTCTACAAAACTGCTATCTAAATTACATAAATTGAGCCTTTGCATATGCTTGTAAAGTCGTCGAGGCTAGGGCAAGTGCTACGGTAAGTGCTATGGTCTAAGATGGAGTCTGAAGAGTTGGGTTTTCAGACTATGGCGGAAGATTGGGAGAGAAGTGCATTCCATAGTTTGGGACGTTTGGAGCGTTGTCCTGGCGTTTTTAGTGAATGTACTTGATCTGAGTGCGCGGGAGGGTTTGTATGGTCCGATCAGACTTGCGATATATGTACAGAATTCATTAATTCTTGATCGGTTCTCATCAAACCCTGTACACTCAAGACATGCTCCATATATGGCATGTGTCATGGAGAAGACTGGATCATCACCTAGATCTGCATATGGAGCCGGCCAGCAACTCTACATCTGACCTCACTAACACCAGATGAATAGTTTAACTCCTGCTTCTTAACTGTGCCGTATTAAGAAGATCTGTTGTTTCAGCGCAACCTCGCTCTTTAGGGCGAGGTCGCTTCTTGCCCTCAGGCGTCTTACTGGTAGTAATCTATAGCAAAAACAGATAACTTGGTTTTACTGAATGTTAGTGGGGGTGTGAACTGGGGTTTTTAGGTTGGTGGTAAATAATCATTGCTGCCTGCTATATAGTGTTTGTTCAGGAACAGTGATTGTTTAGTAAACCATTCTATGAGAGAGAACACTTTGACACAGGAGAGACAAATTAAACTGGACGTGATGAAACAAAAGCATGAGCAGACACAATTGGAAATGGAACACTATAGAACTGAAGCTGATACATTGTGTTTGTGGAGTTCTCTCTCTTGAATTGATAATGTATTTTCTGTTTAAGAGCTGGAGAGACGGGGAGAGTGGGAGACCCTGAATGAAATTATTACAGAATATACTGTAGAGCTATTCAATGCTTGTTTTAACAACCACAATACATCACTATACATCAGCAACAAACACAATATATCACTATATCAGCAAATCAGAAGTGGGTATTACTCACACACACTGTGTTGTAAACTAACACGACAGGCTTCGAGTGTGGCTACACCTGGCATAAGGCAGTGCTTTTGAAACTTATAGTGACTTATAGTTTCACCCAGGGAGCCTCATGCATGCTGCAGATATGCTTGTCCTGGTGTCATGTGGGGGATTGGTCCAGAGCCAGGGCCTGACCCAGGATATGCTTGTCCTGGTGTCATGTGGGGGATTGGTCCAGAGCCAGGGCCTGACCCAGGATATGCTTGTCCTGGTGTCATGTGGGGGATTGGTCCAGAGCCAGGGCCTGACCCAGGTAATGTCCCCAGCCTTATTTTAACCCATTTTGGCCGGACGTCGAAATTTAAAAAATGTCTCCTAAATCATGACAGTTTTCTGGAAAACCTTATGTTTCTGTATCAGTGGTGCTCAAGGACCCCAAAAATTATATGTAATATGCCTCTGCCCCATCTGAAAATATGTTGTTCCAGGGACCTCCCCAGAAGCTTAAGTTTTCACGATTTTTCAAAAATAGCAGACCTACAAGTTCATAGCGCGGCACTCGGTGCCGCGCTATGAGCTTGTAGATCTGCTATTTTTCAATAGCTAAAGTATAACATAATTCTTAAAACACCAAAAGGGGTTCCCGCCCAAAATGGGTTAAGAAAACAAGTCCTGTAAGGACAAAGGCCTGTCTGAGACGGTGCTGCCCTCCATTAGTCCTCCAGAGAGGCTGCACTGTTAAAGCCCTGAGTTCTACGTGGTTGTGCGCCGTATCCCGCACTGAAAAGAACCGATCGACAAGCTCACAACGCATTGCAGTGTGTGACGCATTAGAGCTTGTAGATCACGCCTATTTTGGGTGCGTGCATGACATCGGCCCAGCGCACATGTAAGTGTAACTCACCCTTTAGTGAGCTACAGTATTGAACAGGCTCCCACACTCACAGCCAGTATTGAAATGTTTTACTTAAGTAAAAGTATCAATACCACAATTTAGAAATACTCGGTTCTGTTGTGCTCGAGCAGAGCACAACAGAAGTCAAGAGAATCCACTATTCCACTTTATATTCCTTGCTCCTCAAAGCCTGCCAGAGCCATTGTCATTAGCAGCAGCAACATCAATGCAGCGAAGAGGCTGCAGCTCACAAGCTAGAAGTAGCACCGCCTGGCAATTAGGAGTGCATGCTAATTTAAGGATTGATTCATAATAATAATCTTTATTGTCCCGAAGGATATTTGTCTTCATGCTATCATACGATGGCTAGATTTTCGGCCACCGACATCCGATTGGCTTCAAGCTCATGTAATGTATACACAAAAAGAATGTGAATGTCGGACAGCAGCAACCGCTAATACACCCCGAACAATAAGGCCCACTTTGTTTAGTTTTTGAGTGGTGCAACCACTCCCTTACGGAGCTATGTGTGTGGGTGCCTGCCTGCCTGGGTGGGTATGAGCACGAAAATAGCATATATGTCTGTTTAATACTTGCCCCTGGGCTTCTGTTACAAAAAACCTGAATAAAAAGATTTTGAAAAGAAAGAAAAGAAGGGAGACTAACTGTGCATTCTGCCCTCGCAAAAGTGATTACTGTATGTGTGTGGGCAGCAAAGCTCCCCTTGCTCTCTCTCCTACGTCTATTGCCGTACGAGACAAGGAACAAGGCGCTAAGTGACAGTAGCCTACATCAGTGGCTCTTATGAGCAGTGTTGTTAGACCGGCTCAGCGCTGCAGACTGGAACCGACAAGATGCTCTACGAACGCCCAATGATGTTATCCTTATAGCTTCTCAAAACTTTTTTAATTTCAAGGAGAGTGTACAAATAGGGAACCAAATGGACCACGCAAGGGTCCATTTGTTTCCATTTGTACACTCTCAGAGAGAGCTAAAGACTGGTAACAATCCATTTGGTTAATTATCTCTCATTTAGTTGGGGTTCCCCAAACCAATTGAAGACCAATGACTAAGAGACAGGCAGGCAAGTCATGAAGTCAACTCACAACAAGGTCAAAGCTTCTGTTAAAGAGGTCTGTTCTGGGGACCACCAGGGGCCCAGATGGACCCTTATAGGTCTGAAATATAACTATACAACAGGTCGTTTTGAGGAAGCAATCTGATTGGTCGAAATAGCCATCTAGCCGTGCTTAAACGAGCATGATGGAACACAGGCAAAACAGATGAATCAGCTGTTCTGAGTCTCTCTGTTCTGCGCTGCCTACGGAACTCGCCTAACGGCTCGCTCCTGCAGTAACGCGTGCCATTAATGACACGGAGAAAGCCTACAAATGGACCTTCATTTGTTTCCATTTCTACACTCTCAGAGTTGAAGTTGTGTAGAGATAAGCCATTGTACAGTACACTCTCTACAGACAAGGGTCCACACACATGGAGTCATGGACCGCTGGTGGTCCCACCCCGGAGGCCCGGACCCGACTCGACGTTGAGAAGCAGTGATTTAAGCAGAACAGGTAGAGTGACACACAAAGGATGAGGCCAATGAAGCTGTTCGGTGGGACAAAGAGCAGGGCTGTGGCTGGAGGACACAGAGCAGGGCTGTGGCTGGAGGACACAGTGGTCAGACAAAGAGCAGGGCTGTGGCTGGAGGACACAGTGCTGTGGCTGGAGGACACAGTGCTGTGGCTGGAGGACACAGTGCAGGGCTGTGGCTGGAGGACACAGTGCTTCTGGGCTGTGGCTGGAGGACACAGTGCTTCTCCTTGGCATTACAGCACAAGGCAGAGCTCCCTGCTCACACAAAGTCTCTCAGGCAAATAGCTGAGACAATCCACGGATCACAGATCAGCCCTTTCCTTTGGTCATCTATGCAGCGTTCTGTGGGTGCGTGTGTGCATGCGTGCTCATGCTGCTGAGTGAGTATACTGTTTTAAAGTGTTATTGCACTGAACATTTTTCCTCATATAACAGCTGTGCCTCCATCTGTGAGCAAGTCTCTCTCACTCACAGACAGACAGACAGACAGACAGACAGACAGACAGACAGACAGACAGACAGACAGACAGACAGACAGACAGACAGACAGACAGACAGACAGACAGACAGACAGACAGACAGACAGACAGACAGACAGACACGCAGGAGGTCTTGTCTCATAAATGGAGGTACAGGTAGGACTCAGGTTATATTGAAAGAACGAGGGGTACCGTTGAAGTGGAAGGGAGCGAATTAGGAGAGGAGAAGTTAAACAAGGGAAGGAAACGAGAAGTTAAACAAGGAGAGGAGAGCAAAATTGCCAGACAGCTTCTGAAGCTCTAAATGAAGCTCTTCCGCCGTAACCTCGCCTCACCAGGCTTTCCACGTCGGAGGAAAGCCTGGTCTCTGTTCCAAAAGTGCCGCGTTAACCGGTCTGGAACGGATGATATCGTTACGTCATGTTGTAGTATGGTTTTGTAGTCATCAGGCAGGAACAATCAAACGGAACTTCCTTTTCCCTCAAACCGGAAGAATAACAATAAAAGCTCTCGTGGCCTGTAGCTTTTATTGAGAAAAATCGGTTTGAGGGAAAAGGAAGTTCTGGAAGATTGATGGCTACAAAAACAATACTACAACATGACGTAGCGATATCATCCGCTCCCGACCGGTTCATGAATCCGAAATGGAAAGGCTACTTCCGCCGTAGTCTGAAAACGTAACTATTCAGGCTCCGCCATAGCCCATAGCACTTGCCTTAGCCTTTGCCCTATAGCCTTAATGACCTTGCAGGCATATGCAAAGGCTAAAATATGTTATTTAGATAGCATATTATGGAGACATAGCATTCTATAGTGTATACTAGTTTCATTATATTTCATTATAGTTTCATTGTACAGATATTCTACTGTTAGACAGATGTTAGTTTCTTAGTTTAATGATCCTAGGTGACTATGTCTATGTATTTACCTTGTGTTGTTCTTGCTTACTGTAGGTCGCTCTGGATTAACACGAAGCCCGCCGAACCGTAGAAACCGTAAATAAGCTTTAGTCTGGCCGCCCACCAAGACCGTTTTTCAATTAACGGCCGACAGCCGGCGCTGTGATACTCGCGGACGGGTTTTTCTGCACCCAGCGAGAACAACAGGTCAAGACACCACACACACCATTACGTCATCGTAACATTCGGTTACGGATATTTGGCTCTTCAAAATAAGGGTTGAAACGAAAGGGGAAAAACCTTTGCAATGTGCGATAAATAAATACATTAATCATCCTGGCAGGGGATGGGTAAGAGTGTCTGCTAAATGCCTACATTGTAAATATGAAAGGAAATGGGAGAGAGAGGTGAGCGGACGTCACATGTTACAGAGACCTTGAAATAACATTGATGGAGGTGAGAGCACGAAGAAAACAAAGGCATCTGACGAGAGTGAAGGGGGACAAGGTGGGATGGGAAAACTCATGGAGTCTGACCAGATACATGGCATTAGAGCGAAGAAGCTCGCACGCGCACACACACACGCACACGCACACACACACACACACACACACACACACACACACACACACACACACACACACACACACACACGCAGACCAACAGAGGACACAGAGGAATTGATGAAAGATCTTGTGACTCACTGGGGTGAGTGAGAGAGAGGCCATTGTCTTATGAAGACACCCAGTCGAGCAGATCACACAATCTCTGCATCAAAACACTCTCTGTGGGCAACAGAGCAGCACACAGCTTTTATTTGTTGTCTTTTATCTTCCTTCTTGCTGAGTTTCTGGCACAAATGTGTGACTTGAGGACTTGACTCCAGTAAGATCTTGTTTTCTTTTAATCGAGCCCTTTCCCTTGTCCTTCTCCCATAATCAATCGACCAGCCGCCCTGCTTCATATTTTAATCAAAGAGTTTGATGAGCTGTTACATTAAGGCATTACCAGTGCATGTGCGTTTCTCTTTGTTTTGTTTGTCTTTCTTTCTGGGAGGCAGTGAGGAATGAAGCGATGTGACACCATCATCACTACCCAGAATAACATGTGGGTTGTTTTCAGGAGCATGACATCTGGGACCATTTACGTTCTATTTCATGTCAAGGACCCCGAAACTGATTTATTTGACCACGAACCCCCATCTGAAAATGTTTTGTGTCAGGGCCCCCAGGGAACATTTATATATATAGTTATAAAAGAATGCAAAATTATAAAATATAAATGTTTTACCATTAATAAAATTAATATATTGACAATTTCGTCAACAAATAAAGACTAAAATGTTAGGAAGGGACTAGTGGACAAGAGATCCAGTATAAGTAAAAGACAAGTCATTTTACACTTGGTTGCATGCTGAAACATTTCAGCAAGTGTAAAATCAGCCATTACGACGCCATCAAGGCCCGCCAAAACCCATTTTAGTCAACTACATTAACTGTAGATTTAGTCGACTAAAATCTTATGATATTTAGTCGACTAAAACTACTAGACGAACGCTAAGACATTCCAGGTGACAAAAATGTGACTAAAACTAAATTAAAACATTGTGTGAGTGTGTGTGTGTGTGTGTGTGTGTGTGTGTGTGTGTGTGTGTGTGTGTGTGTGTGTGTGTGTGTGTGTGTGTGTGTGTGTGTGTGTGTGTGTGTGTTCATATATTGTTTCCATTTTATTATTATCCTGTCTGTGTGTGAACTCCAGCAATTATAGCATTATAGCATTTTTCCTGAGTTGATGTTTGGCAACACATACTGTAGTGTCCATTTGTTTGTCTTATTGCTTTCTGTATGTCTCTGTCTATTCTTGTTCGTGAAAAATGAATAAAATTTAAGTTGAAAAAATTTAAATAAATGAAAACTATTCAAGAGACTATGACTAAAACTAAAATCAAAATTTGCTGTCAAAATCAACACTGGTGCATGAAGTGGCACGAACCTATAATAATATTATAATAGCTGTAAATGTAATCATTTCAGAGCCTCTTGAACCTGACCTTGCATACCGTAGGACACATGGCACAGGACAACCTCAGACAGGAGACAGATTAGGAGGCCTAGTGGAGCGTCTATCTGGCCTGTCATCTTGTCCTGCCTAATGATATCACTCTATCTAATGTGATTAGCAGCTCCGCCACGGAGTGCCGTCATTACCCACTGCAAAATTAACCCATTCAGGCCTGACGTCAACATTTAAAAAAAAAAAGTTTTCTAAATCATGACAATTTTCTGGAAGATTTGAGGCACATTTTAAAGATTTTTCAAAAATAGCAGACCTACAAGCTCGTAGCGCGCCACTCGGTGGCGCGCTATGAGCTTGTAGATCTGCTATTTTTCAATAGCTAAATTATAACATAATGTATGTAACCACCAAAAGGGGTTCCCGCTCAAAATGGGTTAAAGACACCAAAAAAATAAAAGAAACAAGGGCAGTGGTGGCAGAAGTATTCTGGTAAGGAAGTATTGGCATCAAAATATACGTAAAGTAACACAAGTAAAAAGTACTCCATATGCAGAATAGGTTTTCAGCATTTCGAAAACAGCAGATCTCCAACATCATAACATGACGAGATGCAAAGCGTTGTGATCTTGTAGATTTGCTATTTTTTGAACAGCCAAAGTATGACATATAGGGCTTAATTGGTTCATGTATGTTTTTCAATAATAATCTAAATCCCATCTGTCAGCAGGGAGTATTGGGCGGGACTCGGAGGAGTAGGATGAAGGCTCACACCCTCCCGGAGGGGGCTCCTCACTGGTAGGTGAGTCAGTAGGATACAACAGTATGTCCTCCCGGTGGGGGCTCCTCACTGAGTCAGTAGGATACAACAGTATGTCCTCCCGGAGGGGGCTCCTCACTGGTAGGTGAGTCAGTAGGATACAACAGTATGTCCTCCCGGTGGGGGCTCCTCACTGAGTCAGTAGGATACAACAGTATGCCCTCCTGGTGGGGGCTCCTCACTGGTAGGTGAGTCAGTAGGATACAACAGTATGTCCTCCCGGTGGGGGCTCCTCACTGGTAGGTGAGTCAGTAGGATACAACAGTATGTCCTCCCGGTGGGGGCTCCTCACTGGTAGGTGAGTCAGTAGGATACAACAGTATGTCCTCCTGGTGGGGGCTCCTCACTGGTAGGTGAGTCAGTAGGATACAACAGTATGTCCTCCTGGTGGGGGCTCCTCACTGGTAGGTGAGTCAGTAGGATACAACAGTATGTCCTCCTGGTGGGGGCTCCTCACTGGTAGGTGAGTCAGTAGGATACAACAGTATGTCCTCCTGGTGGGGGCTCCTCACTGGTAGGTGAGTCAGTAGGATACAACAGTATGTCCTCCCGGTGGGCACTTCTCACAGGTGAGTCAGTAGGATACAACAGTATATGTTTTCCCGGTGGGGGCTCCTCACTGGTAGGTGAGTCAGTAGGATACAACAGAAAACAGAAATGCATACATTGGCATATCGACTAAATTGGGGAGAAATACAAAAAATTCAAACGAAAAAACATAAACAATAAAAAATGTAAGTACAGCACTTGAGTAAAGGTACTTCCAACACTGGTTTCCAGTGACAGGCAGCGTGAAAGGGCACGCGCACACACACACACACACACACACACACACACACACAGTCACACACACAGTCACACACACAGTCACACACACACACACACACACACACACACACACACACACACACACACACACACACACACACACACACACACACACACACACACACACACACACACACACACACACACACACACACACAACCAATTTGAGTAATTGTTTCTGGGGGTTCCAATTAAAACATAATATGATGCGTTAACTGATGCTAAAATGTAATCTGCCGGTGGAATTATAAAGCATTTCATGTCTAACCAGCGAAGAGGAACGTTCCTTTGATTGATGATCACATGCTGCCATTGTGCACATTTTAATTCTGGTGACGGGTCTCTTTGGTGAGCGTGTTCCATTCACACCATATTCACTCCATATTGTGCTAAATGTCCTTCGCCAAAATGTGCAGCTGAGCTTCAGTGGAGAAAAGAAACTCGCTTTTCAGGCAAGCTAAACGAGAACAGCAGAAAGTGAGTGAGTGAGTGAGTGAGTGAGTGAGTGAGTGAGTGAGTGAGTGTGTGTGTGTGTGTGTGTGTGCGTGTGTACGTGTGTGTGTACGTGTGTGTGTGTACGTGTGTGTGTGTACGTGTGTGTGTGTACGTGTGCGTGCGTGCGTGCGTGAACAAATTCTGTTGATTCTGCGGAAAATTATAATGCAAATGCTAAACAAAGGGTATATTCATTAAATGTAGTATATCATATATATAATATTCAATTACTTTTTTCCACAGAATCAATGTATGGTCTTGATTCACCAGGATGAATCTAGACTTTATAGAATTAGAGATTGATGGTAATCAGCCACCTCGGTGATCGGCCGTATTGGCCCATATTCACTCTGATCGGTGATCGGCAATTTACCCTACAGTATATCTGTGATTGGCAATTGACCCTATCTGTGATCGGCAATTGACTATCTGTGATCGGCAATTGACCCTATCTGTGATCGGCAATTGACCCTATCTGTGATCGGCAATTGACCCTATCTGTGATCGGCAATTGACCCTATCTGTGATCGGCAATTTGGAGAAACCGATTTCTGGAGAAACCGATCTTTTATATTTAAGTGGTAAATAAATGTAAACCGTTTGCTTGTTTGCAGCCAAACTGTGCACGCACACTCTATCCAGGGGTTCCCAAACTGTGGTGCGTGCACCCCTTGTGGTGCAAGGGGTGCACGTGCCTTCTAGGGGTGCGCAACATGAAAAGCCTAATGGTGGTGCTATGGTTTTATTTTAAATATATTAACATATTATGCCAATATATGGCAAGTATATGCAGAATATAGCCTATGCTGCATATAAATTATATGCCATATTTAGGTTCATATATGTGGATGAATAGGAAATGTATGTCTCTATATATAGCTTATGCAATTTATATTTCCATGTGGGGGGGGGGGGGTGCATGCGTCAGCTAGGTCAGGAGGTAACGGGGGGTGCATGCGTCAGCTAGGTCAGGAGGTAACAGGGGGTGCATGCGTCAGCTAGGTCAGGAGGTAACAGGGGGTGCATGCGTCAGCTAGGTCAGGAGGTAACAGGGGGTGCATGCGTCAGCTAGGTCAGGAGGTAACAGGGGTGCATGCGTCAGCTAGGTCAGGAGGTAACAGGGGGTGCATGCGTCAGCTAGGTCAGGAGGTAACAGGGGGTGCATGCGTAAGCTAGGTCAGGAGGTAACAGGGGGTGCATGCGTCAGCTAGGTCAGGAGGTAACAGGGGGTGCATGCGTCAGCTAGGTCAGGAGGTAACAGGGGGTGAGCGTCAGCTAGGTCAGGAGGTAACAGGGGGTGCATGCGTCAGCTAGGTCAGGAGGTAACAGGGGGTGAGCGTCAGCTAGGTCAGGAGGTAACAGGGGGTGCATGCGTCAGCTAGGTCAGGAGGTAACAGGGGGTGCATGCGTCAGCTAGGTCAGGAGGTAACAGGGGGTGCATGCGTCAGCTAGGTCAGGAGGTAACAGGGGTGCATGCGTCAGCTAGGTCAGGAGGTAACAGGGGGTGCATGCGTCAGCTAGGTCAGGAGGTAACAGGGGTGCATGCGTCAGCTAGGTCAGGAGGTAACAGGGGGTGCATGCGTCAGCTAGGTCAGGAGGTAACAGGGGGTGCATGCGTCAGCTAGGTCAGGAGGTAACAGGGGGTGCATGCGTCAGCTAGGTCAGGAGGTAACAGGGGGTGCATGCGTCAGCTAGGTCAGGAGGTAACAGGGGTGCATGCGTCAGCTAGGTCAGGAGGTAACAGGGGGTTCATGCAGGCCAAAAAGGTTTGGGAACCGCTGCTCTATACTCCCTGGATCCCTGGATGCCAGAGCAGAACCTCTGCCTCAAATGTATCACATGAGCCTGTTATAGCGCCACCAGGAGGCAGATTTTTGCAAAACACACAACATCAGGCAAATTGGTACTACTATAGTCAAGTCATCAAGACGAATCCATCCGATTTTTTATATTACAGTACATCCTGATTGGCGAATTCTGAACATTGCTGGCACACAACAACCTGCTATGAATGACCTGGTGGAGACCTGTGCTCTGAGGAGCACTATTTCTACTTTACATTGTGTTATTGCTACTGCTACTTATTTATGTTGCTTCCACCACAGAGAGAGAGAGAGAGAGAGATGCAGCCAGGAACCTAATCATTGGAACACATTGCAGTATAGCAGCACTTGGAACATTGGGATGGAAAACCCCAGAAAGCATGAAGGGTCTGGAGCTTTACAGCTGTGTATCGGTTGCGGCTGGCAGAGAGAGACACACACAGAAAGAGAAGAGAAGAGAGAGGGGGGGGGGTGGACTGGGATAGCTGGCACGGCACACACGTGGCCAATGGGTTGGCACCACGGTCGGCTACGGAGCCATTGTGCGATATCACATTGAAACAGATTGAGATTAGCCTGCTATGATCCACAGAGGAGGACAAAATATGGATGGAGAGAAAACAGGGAGGGGAGTGGTGTTAGATGGATGGAGAGAGAGAGAGAGAGAGAGAGAGAGAGAGAACTCCCAAAATCTGTCTATTATCTTCTTGATGCACACTCACGCTTATGGACACAAACACCCCCCCCCCCCCCTCTCTCTCTCTGTCTCTCTCTCTCTCTCTCTCTCTCTCTCTCTCTCTCTCTGTCTCTCTCTCATCATGACTTGTCTTTACTTACCCCTGTCTCTCTCCAGGTTTGCCCAGGGCCCATATATATTTGAGCCGGTAACAAGTTGTGCGCGCACACTGTGGCCTCAGTTCAGTTCGGCAAGTCATAGACCGCAGGCATTGACACTAAGGGTTGCCCACCTGCCCCTGGAAGGTAAATAAACCTTGCGGGCAGGTGGAGTTTGCTTTCAGGTTGGCCGACAGGGCAAGACCTCGTTTGAGAGGTGACGCAACCGTCTATAAACACAACATATCTGTCTAAACACCTGAAGGTGGCCAGATCACTCTGTCTTCTGGTCTGTGGAATGTCAATTTAGAGCACTGTTTACCTATAATGTGCTGTTTTCACTGTTGCTATACTCTTAAAAATATAAAATAACAAGTGTGAACCCATAGTCATAGGCGTATTTTTTATCGCACAGCCCCAGAAAGTAAAAAAGAATCAGTTTAACAGTGTTAACTGTAATTAAACTTTTACCTATAATTTTTTAATGGACGTTTTACTTTTCGGGCAAATGGGCATGACCTTTGGGAAAGTAACATGACATGCACTAGTGCATGACAGAGGAGACGTTAGTGTCAACCCCTCACCGCGACGCATGCTGAGACCTACGCCCGTGCTCCGCGGCCACGCTACATCACCGACATTACCCATGCGCTTTCAACCCAGCTCCGTGGTTTCCCTTTCCGTGATGCGCTGGCGCGAGAATATACACGGACAGCGGACACACGACATTCACGGAGAAAAGACAACACACAACTTGCCCAGCACGGAAAACACAAATAGTCAGTGGCCAAAGACACTCGGATCGCACTGCGACACACACGCGTGGCACGGTGAAACAACAACACTGACCGTGTGGCGTCAGACACGAGCATGCCACACACACACATACACATACACACACCCCCCCGCGTCAATTATGACATCTCCCGGCGTGAAACCTCTCACACTTCAGCACTTCCTTTCTCTCTCTCTCTCCCCTCCATTCTCCTGTATTCTCTCTCTCTTTCTCTAAATGTGGCTATGGCCTATGGCTATGGCTATTTCTCTCTCTCCCCTCCATTCTCCTACCTATTCTCCTCCTACCTTACCCCTGCTGAACCTCTCTCTCTCTCTCTCTCTCTCTCTCTCTCTCTCTCTCTCACTCTCTCTAAATGTGGCTATGGCCTATGGCTATGGCTATTTCTCTCTCTCTCCCCTCCATTCTCCTACCTATTCTCTATCTCTCTCTCTCTCTCTCTCTCTCTCTCTCTCACTCTCTCTAAATGTGGCTATGGCCTATGGCCATGGCTTCATTTCCTCCAGGAGTTTGTGTTCTGGCACATGGAAATGGACAAGGCAGTTGTGGCCTTTGATGGTATTAACAGTCCATGTACGCTGGAGAGAGAGACAAACGGATAAAAATGGCAAGTGTGCACGATGACAGAGAGAGGGAGTGATGGTGCGTGCATGTGTTCATGCACGGGCACATAGCAACGCCTCCACATCAGCACAATGCACAGCCTGGCTTATAAACAAATTACACATAGCACGCACGCACGCGCACACGCACACACACACACACACACACACACACACACACACACACACACACACACACACACACACACACACACACACACACACACACACGTGGGTGAGAAAAGTAAAAGTATATAAGTACAAATGTACATTCTGCATGCAAACAAAACAAAGGATCAACAAATCCTACCCAGAGGATAGTGCACAGAAGTTCTATTTAAATCTATACGCTCATTACACTATAGACTGTACATCATTGAAGATATAGCCATGATATGGGATTTGTGAAATTGGATGAGGAAATACAACTGGGGATTACACCTCTGGTGGTGACAGCCAGGGGACCATAACGTGTGTGTGTGTGTGTGTGTGTGTGTGTGTGTGTGTGTGTGTGTGTGTGTGTGTGTGTGTGTGTGTGTGTGTGTGTGTGTGTGTGTGTGTGTGTGTGTGTGTGTGTGTGTGACGTGTGTGTGTGTGTGTGTGTGTGTGTGTGTGTGTGTGTGTGTGTGTGTGTGTGTGTGTGTGTGTGTGTGTGTGTGTGTGTGTGTGTGTGCGTGCGTGCAACTGTAAATTCTATACTGTATATATTTTGGAGGTTAGTACAGGGCGTATACTATTCACAGAGATGTGGCGGCTCAGTGATGGGTGATTTACACTTGAGTGCGCGCCAGTATCGCTCACTGAAAATAGCCGGTCTACAAGCTCACATAGTCTCGGTGTGACTGGTTGTGCGCTTGTAGATCGGCTGTTTTGGGCGTGCGATATAGTAGTACATTGGGCATGAGGGCTGGGCAGAGAGAGCAGGAGAGAGTGGAACGTATATACGGTATACAGTATTGTGTGCTCGACCAAATTGATATACTGTAACGTGCGTGCGAGTTACACTGCTCTACAGTGAAATAAGGAAACTAAATGTAAAACTAGCATTTTATGCTTTATGGGCTCAGTCAGTGCAGTAAATCCTGGCCTCAATATGAAAGAAATGAAATACAAAAGCATGTTGGCTGTCTCTATTTTCAGTTGGACTGACATACCGATTCAAAACCTAATCCATATAAAGAACCCTAAGAAGCGGAACCGCTGTAAACTAGGCCCGGCAATTATGTACGTATAGGCTTGAGGCTTGTGCATGAGGTGGAATTACAATGCAATGCTTCAGCACTGAAAATCATAATGCGGTTTCAGATGGACGAGGCAGTGTACTGCAGGGGTTCTCAACCTTTTTGGCCGGGGACCCCCGAAAATGCTTTGGCAACGTCTCGGGACCCCCACCCCGCCCCCTCCCGACCCCCAATATAAATTGACTGCTACAATAACCTTAAACCATTTTGGGCGGGAACCCCTTTTGGTGTTTTAAGCATTGTTATAATTTAGCTATTGAAAAATAGCAGATCTACAAGCTCATAGCGCGCCACCGAGTGGCGCGCTACGAGCTTGTAGGTCTGCTATTTTTGAAAAATCGTGAAAATAAAAAATTAAAAAAAATCATTTTTTTTCTTCTTTTTTTGAAAATAATTTGGGGACCCCCTAAAATAATTTGGCGACCCCCCGAGGGGTCTCGACTCGCGACCCACGGGTTGAGAACCCCTGGTGTACTGTATAGTGACAGTACATTCACTTGTTACATTGTGATCCGTTACGAGGGTTTTGCGGTTTGACACGGACTGAGGGGCAGATCAATACACAGAGCCTACCAATGGAGTAACAATTGCTTTATAGGATTGCAGTAACTCAGCAACATCTCAACATCCATTTCAAAATAATGTTTCTGTTTGTCACTGCACTATACAGTGCATAACGGACTGAGGTTCTTAACACTGACTGTGGAATGTGGTTAATGTTAATCTAGTCTTCTTTTTTTGTTGTTGCTATTATTGTGGTTTTTGTTGACAGAACAGGAAATGCAGAACAGAGAACAGGGGAATTACATACAACAATGTTATTGTCTGTCCGTCCGTCCGTCCACCAATCGAGCGGGGGACTCGATGAGCAGGCATTTTGCATCCATGTGCAGTGTTGATTTTGACAGCAAATGTTGATTTTAGTTTTAGTCATAGTCTTTTGAATAGTTTTAATTTAATTTTAGTCACATTTTAGTCACCTGGAACGTTTTAGTTTTAGTCTAGTTTTAGTCGACTAAATATCATAAGATTTTAGTCAACTAAATCTACAGTTGATTTAGTCGACTAAAATGAATTTTGGCGGGCCTTGATACCATCATAATGACTGATCTGACGCATTGTGAGCATGCAACCAAGCGTAAAATGACTTGTGTCTTTTACTTATACTGGATCTCTTGTCCACTATAGTCCCTTCCTAACATTTTAGTCTAGTTTTCATTTGTGGACGAAATTGTCAATATATTTAGTCTTAGTCATAGCTTAGTTTTCATTTAGTTTCCATTTAGTTTTCGTCAGTGAAAACAGGTAGTCGATGAATATTTTTCGTCATAGTTTTAGTCAACGAAATCAACACTGTCCATGGTTCCAGGGGTTGTGCGTTTTGTCAAAACCATGGAGAGCTCCGTAGATTTAGAGTTATTCAGCTTTTTAGTCCGCCTGTATACAAGAAGTGAACGGCAGTACGCGTGCACAGAACCTGTCTAGGATCACTGAAGAAGGAAAGGCCAACCAAAAAAAATAAAAAAATCAGCGATCCGGTTTGATATCAATAATAAAGCTTATCTGACGTAACGTTCCGCCAATATCGGTTGCCGGTTGGATTCTAATTGGCAGAAGGTTCCATCACGAGCAGTTCATTTGTTAGACAAAATGCCATACAGTACTGTTGTTTAACCCATTTTGGGCGGGAACCCCTTTTGGTGTTTTAAACATTATGTTATAATTTAGCTATTGAAAAATAGCAGATCTACAAGCTCATAGCGTGCCACCGAGTGGCGCGCTACGAGCTTGTAGGTCTGCTATTTTTGAAAAATCGTGAAAATATTTATTTCGGAAACCTGGAGGATTTAGAAGATTTTTTATTTATTTTGAGGTCAGGCCTAAATGGGTTAAAAACAACACCGCTGGCTGGCTGCCGGGTGTATTGCAGCTGTTCATACTACAAACAGACACGCAGACATACAGACATACAGACATACGCGTACGGCCATTGGAGCAGTTACGAATTTTCAGATGGGGGTCCGCGGCAAAATATATATTAACTTGACAAGGAAAAGTTTGATAAGCACTGCCCTAATGGCCTGGGCCAACGAGTCACCCCTTCATCAACGTCTTACTCTTAATCAACAGCCTACAGCAGAGCTTCTCAGATTCAGACAGAGGGGACATAAATAGGTACATGGCCTGTTTTTTTCCCCGGTCTCCTTCAACATAATACAAACTGCTAGTGTGTATTTTAATTAGTCCCCATGGGTGAAAAGAAATAATCTAGTTTAATTAGTCAGTCATGTAATTTGTTCCTCGCTAATTGTAACCCCCCCCATTACATCACGTATACACAGGAACTACAGAGGAACAACAGTATGAACAGTGACGCTTGTCTTGATCTTATACAAAATAAAAATGAAAACTGAGCCAAGCTATATACGCTCACGATGTGTTTCAATGCAAAGCATTGTGGATTGAATATTTTTGACAAAAGGAGGCAAGGAGCAAATCGATACCACCGCAATACGATAATATCATCAGATATCAAGGTTTGATTTAAAAACAAATCACACTCATGTGAAGTGAGGGGCGCCTGGTAATGTTTGTTTAACACAATCTATTGCAAACCTCTATGAGAACACGAGAAAACACTCCATACACGCACTCACGCAAAACAACGTAGCTACTCACCGAAACAAGGCCTGCTAGACCTTGGTAAAAGTATAT
>NC_136802.1:24750288-24752788 GCF_951216825.1 Electrona antarctica | reverse complement strand
GATGAATATTTCCCCAAATTAAGTACAACAACTAGTTATTTTACAAAGACAGTGAATACAGACTCTACTTCAAGCAACAGATAAAGATGATCGACAATATTTCCCCCAGCCCCACAGCCCCAAGGTTCGACCAACGATCAGCCTCATATGGAAAGCAGCAGTAACACACTACATCCTCCCCCGGTTCCATCCTAGTGTTGTCTGGTC
The DNA here is from genome assembly GCF_951216825.1 of Electrona antarctica. Classification (NCBI taxonomy): domain Eukaryota; kingdom Metazoa; phylum Chordata; class Actinopteri; order Myctophiformes; family Myctophidae; genus Electrona; species Electrona antarctica. Next base: position 24,752,581 of record NC_136802.1, on the reverse strand, counting down.
GGTGACAGGTCTTCCTTTCGATGGGATGGAATCCGAGAAGCTTGAGCTGTCTGAAGGGACTGAGATGAACTGTCCACTAGCCTTTCTATTTTGATATAATTCCCTTTGATGTGATAGAATGTGACTGCTCAACAATCCCCCACTGATGTGTAATCCATTTATACCCGCTGAGCCCTGAGCAACGGCATGCACGTCCCCATGCAGAATAAAAGTAGACAGCTCTTTTCATTTGATGATAATGGTGGGTCTTAAAAACGTTTGCATCGTTATTTCTATTAATATTCATAAGCTCTTAGCGTTATTTCAGCAATGGAACTGAAAAGCCACACGGCGGTATAAGTCGCCTACAGTATCATGCTGTGTACCCCTCGAGTGTTGTGCACATGCATTGCACATGTACTGTATAGACACAGCAACCTTCTCTAGCAACTAACTAGTCATACTTATGAGTTTGTTCCCCTTTTCCCTCAATATTTGATTTGTTTTCCAATGTATTCTCTCTAAGCTAAAGGACTATACGCCGGGTGGTCTTGCATGTTTCATCATACATTTTTGTTTTATTTTCAAGGAAACCTTTGGATTCCAATAATATTCAATTAAATATCAGTACGGCATGGAAATCAACACAGTGGCCTAGTGGTTAGAGTGTCTGCCCTGAGATGGGATATCCTTTTTTTTTTCTTTTTTTTTTTTTTTTTTTTACAAAAAGACAGTACCCAAAGCCACCCTGCTTGGCACTCAGAATCATGGGCCGGTAAGTCGTTGTGACATACTAGTGTCATGTCCAGGGGGTACTTTTACATGAAGCTGCCTCACGCTACAGAAACCAGGAGATGACCAATGGGCCACATGGCTGGGGAACTATTGGTCCCCAATAGAAAACAATCAAATAATAAAGCCCTTAACACTTTCAGCACCCCCTGGTGTTCATTTAAAATTACCGCAGGCAGCCAGCTATATCCCCTATATAGGCGCCATTCCATTTCCGCCCACACAGCCCAATATACAACAAGAGGGGCAAAAGCTTTTTCGAGCAGCCAGCCAACATGTGTTAGGTCTCACAACAAGCGGTAACATGGATGGCGCGATGCGATCGGAAATCACTATTTACATCTGAACGTCAGGCGGTTTGGACTAAAACAACAACTTTGGAGTATTATTCGGAGAAAACAAGCAACAAAGAAACGACAATGAGTGGATCCTTATGGGAGGCGCACGCATTGATCAGCTTCGGCTGATTGGAATTGATATAAACCTTACTACCCGCCATCTGACAGGTTCCGAAGCGTTTTGGCGTCCATCGTGTTAACGGTTACACGGTCTATGTTTATATATAGAATATGGCTGTAGCTGTGATGTACTATTCTGACATACTGAAAGATAAGACTGTCACGATAATGACATTTTACTTGAGGATTAATTGTCACTCAAATCATTTTGATTAACAGTTTAATTGTGTTTTTGTCGTTGAACAATAAACCACAAGAGGTCTCAGGTTACCGTATATTTTATAATGGCTAACCATTATAAAATACACGGTAAGCTGGGACCTCGCATGGTTTATTGCTTTTCTAAAAAGGTTACAAACATAGCAATATTAACCTAATATAAAACTATTCCTAATTCACAAAAGTAGCTACACTTTGCGCCCACCAGAGCGAGCCACACTTCCTTGTTTTTACTCGGCCAATCTCTGTGACGGGGGAATAGGAGGCGCTTGATGTCTTTACAAGGAGCCACACATTCACAGTCATATGAGCGTGGCGGTGCTTAGACACCCACGTGGCCAGGGTTTGTAAGGCAATCAAGCGCTCCCCTTCCCCAGTTCAGCTACAGAGCTGCGGGATCAATGTAACACACCTGGGAATGATATAAAGTGATTGAAGGTGTAGATTATCGTGAGATTTACTACGTGGTCTAATCAGAAACCAGACAATCAGAATCAAGTATTGGGACTAACCGTTTTAGAATGAGACATTAAGAATACATTTTTAATTTCTTTCCAGGTACATTAGTGCATATGGTCGTACAACAGTGTCACAAACCTACACCAACACACATAACTGCAGCCTCTGAATATCAGGTCTCTGAAAGTAATCCACTTATAAATAGTCTTAAGGGAGGAAAAACATGGTAACATTTGGGGTGTCTTGAGGTTTAAACTCACATTAAATATGAATTGGCTTCTCTTTTCTGCAGTCGGTCTTCCCCTCATCTGCTGTCACCACGCACGCACACGAACGCGCACACGAACGTGCACACGAACGCGCACACGCACACACACACACACACA
>NC_136802.1:24592788-24747788 GCF_951216825.1 Electrona antarctica | reverse complement strand
AAAGCCTCCGTTGCGGTCAAAACAGTGACCTAGCACGAAACGCATGAAATAGCACGGATTGCCAATCCGTGCTATTTCACCGTGTTTGAGTGAGCTCGGACTCAGAAGACAGGAACAGCCAGCCAGTGTCCTTTAAAAAAAGACTTGGAGTGTGTCGTGCCTGTGGCCTGCAGACGCGTGGCTTGGCTGCACACATAGAACTAAGAGACACTTTATTGCCAAGAACAAGACTCGTATAAAAACTAATGAATAGCAACTGCCCACAAAAAGTACTAGTGTCCTTGTTCTCCTTCTCTTTTCTCCTTTTCTCTTTTTCCTGGAAAACAACGAAATGCACGAAAACGAATTTCCCCCACTGACTTACATCTGTAAACCAGTGATGTGACGATTAAGGGATTCTTCTTACTATAAAGCAATACAATTGAGGATTGATTACCATTGTGCAGGCTCTATTCTATTTTTTTCCCTGACTAATAGCCATAGAGGGTTCCATTTACAGCACAATGCAAATTGACACCATGAACCTGCATCTATAAGACATTTAGATTAAACTCCAAAACGTAATCATACTCATAGGTATCAATAAGTAGTTCAGAATAATGTTTCACTGTGGCTTTCAACAGCATGCCTAGCGAACAGTGTGGCTGAGTTATCCCTTAACCACATCAACCTAGCCTCCATATTCTAGGTAAAATAGCAGAACTATACGTACAGGCCTAAAAGAACTGACACGCTGCTCAGAGCCAGACCTGGTCAAGTAATCAGTACAGTTCTGAAACGAACAGACAGCAAGGGAGGTTAAGCTCAAACAGAGCCAATTCCATAATATATAAATCTGCTCAACCTGAAGCCTTGCCACTACTGTTTGCCATTATAGAATATGATAATAGTCAGTCAGGGTGAAGTGATATGGAAATGTCTTCTCAGTATATCTGAGAGCCTTGGGGGGGGAACACTCCCACCAATATACATTTATTTCCAGCCAATTTCATCGTTCTGCAACTGGCTCTGCCCCTGGTGCTGCTACACCCCCCCCCCCCCCCCTGTTGTCCCAGAGAGGGTGTCTATAAAGAGGGGTCCTCAGGTACCAGAGGGTCACGTCACACACAAAAAAATAATCATTTCTATCCTTGATCATTTAGTTTGTTTTTTAGTCGACAAAAACGTTTTTTTTGTCTAGTTCAAATCAATTCAATTGGGCCAATACAGATGTGAGATATGACTGTGCTAACAGTATTATCATAAAATGTATCACATTTTGAAGATTCAAATTATGGGATTACACAATACAACTAGCCTATTATTACATACAGTATGCACATAGTGTGTGTTACAGCACAAAATACTGCATGTGCAGAAAATAGAATAGCCTGCCTCCTAAGAAAAACTAAACCAAAAACATCTTCATAGCTCATTAACCACATGATTGGCTCCCTGCATTTTTAACCTTCTGATCTTTCTAAGCAATGACCAAAGTTGTACTGTACCTATAATACACTGTACTGCTTTGTTTTGACGCGACATATAAACCCAAAGACAGCCACGGATCGCCTGGTGAGTATCCTCAATATGGAAGACATAATGTGAATGTACCGCCCACCCAAACAACCCAACAACACAGTCCGTATGTCACTGCTGGGCCCATGGGGAACAGCAACTGTTTTCATATATGTAGCCCTGACAGCAACATGACAATTAAAACAAGGTTTAAAGGAAAGAAAGAAAGAAAGAAAGAAAGAAAGAAAGAAAGAAAGAAAGAAAGAAAGAACGAAATACTGTTCCCTGTTACAACTAACTTCCTTCAACAGCACACACAACATAACATACAAATTGTAGATTTCCATCAGGAATCATCAATTCCAGAACCAGAAGTCACTGAACTGTCACCCAGTCATCGGGTCCCAAAATGACAGCTTCAATCACATTAGCACACACACAGCATACAACACACACACACAGTGACAGCATACAACACAAGCACAGCACACAACACACACACAGCATACAACACAAGCACAGCACACAACACACACACAGCATACAACACAAGCAGCAGCAGCGGGAAAAAAAGGTTCCTAACCTTGAGCCGTCTTCTACTTGACTTGATCAGTTGTGTAAGTGATAGCCAGGGTCAAACTTCCCAGGTGAGCCCTCCAGCTCTCCAGTGATGTCGATCCTCCATATATCTGATTAGCTCGTCAGTACTTTCCTCCCTTGCTGGGAGCTCCCGTGTCAATGGCAGTGACAGACCCATTATCCGGGCTGCCATCTTCTCATTCACCCAATTGGTAGCATCCCCAGATGCTTGTTGGTAACTTGTTCCTCCGGGTTGATATTATAGCATTCTGGTGTAGCACAGAAGCCAGTGACTTCTGTAGAGCAGGTCCAGCATTCACAGCTGTATAGGAGAACAGACTCTACAGGACTGAGAAGAAGCTGAGCTTGATATGGAGGAGTGTTGGACTTCCACACACTGGCCATGCCATTTAAAGCGCTCCATGCAAGCGATGGCGTCCCCCTGCAACACCCCTGTCAGGATGTCAGTCCCAACCCTAGCACGCAGTCAGTTCAGCAGGGTCCAGGGTCTTGGGTACCAGATGTAGGAGTAGACAGGATGTTAGCCCAGCTGACTCAAACCGGGATGCCATTGCCAACATCCATGCCTTTGTAGACAGGTCCTCATGGATTGAACTCAGCATCTCTTGTGCCGCCTTGTTGTATGGGTGGTGGGACTTGAGTCTGTTTAGAGGCAACGCTGTCATAGTGGTGTCATGCAGGATATCCCAGATATGTTTCTGGGCTTTCCTTGCTAGCGTGAAGGTAGCAGCCTCTCAACGGAGGCCGGCCAAGGAAATTCCCTCTAGGACTGGCAGGTAGAACACAGGGGTGGGCTTCAGGCAACCAGTTATGATCTGGAGAGCATTGTCAATAGTGGTCTCAACCTTTTTGGCATGTCTATAGCAGACTGGGGGCACAGTATTCGGCTGCAGTGAAGACCAGGGCCTGCGTGGAAAGAAAGAAAGAAAATGGCACAACAAATCATCCTTCAAAAGTTCAACAGTAGCCACAACACAACATACACAGCCTACAACTATAACATTATTTTCTCCTCACTATCTGGTGGCATTACAAAAGTACAAAAGTATATACTGTAGGACCCTAGCCATAGATATCATATAGTATACATTTCATGGTTTCCATATACATAGCCATAGATCACTCCTATGCAGTGAGGGCGTTGGGTGTAACACATCTTGTGAAGGAAAACGCCATCTGTTCTATCCCATGCTGAATAGGTGGGCACCTATTGAACCCCAGTCTCCATAGTTTTTCACCCACACACCTTATCCTGTTCTGCATCTCTCCATTCCTGACTAATGACTATCACATCTTTACCATGAACTTGACCTTGCTTGTGACTTTGACTGTGATATTTATTTTCAACCCAAACCCACCTCTCCGGGACAGCCAACCATCTGTTACAGTTTGACATTAAAGTACGACTTCACCCATTTGCGGTTGTGGTAGGTAACAAGGAGGCGGGGAAACAAATCACAAATGTGAGGCCAAAACAATGTCCAAAATGGCCACCAGAGCGGTACCACAAACCCAAACCATGACAGACACAGAGTGAGTAGACCAATACCATATTATAAATAATGAGCAATGAAAAATGCACTGTTGCTTTTCTTCCTACCTCTGAGGTGATAAGACTTCCCAGACAAGTTCTCACCCAATAACCATCGAATAAGCAGTGACCGAAATGTAGTTGAACATTATTATTGGCATAGCCTAATTATTATGAATATTGCAAATATATGGACTATCCGAGACCACACTGTCTTTTTTGCCATCCTGGTTTTGTTTTTTTCTCAATAAAAATTAAGTGAAGGTTGAAAATGGGTGAAGTATTCCTTTAATCTTGATAGTGACCTTGACCTCTGGCCTCTGCTGACCCACCAAGTTTCATGAAAATCAGACAGACAGACAGACAGACAGACAGACAGACAGACAGACAGACAGACAGACAGACAGACAGACAGACAGACAGACAGACATGGACAGGACTGCAATACCCCACATGGTATAGCATTACAGTATGCTGCACATGCTTTTCTTGTGTTTTTGTCCTATTTATTTAAATGGCTTATCTTATATGTATTTAATAGCCTACTATCTATGACTGTGTGAAATCTATATGCATACATACATGCGTACTGTATGTGAGTGTGTGCATGTGCATGCATGCGCACGCGTGAGTGTGCATGTGCGTGTATGTGTGTGTTGGGGGGGAATGTTCTTTTCCAGAAAATGTAACCCAATTTCCAGGACTATATAACAATCATTCAGCGCAATAATGAGTCTCTTACTGCTGTGCAATGCCAAAGACAGGCAGTGCAGCAAAAATAAAGCATAGAATAATATAATTCCATTCCACATTTCATGCCAAATTTCGAGCATAAATTACAGGACCCTTGATCAATTCCAAACCTTGTCCACAACTGGAAAATGTTTCGTCTAATTTCAAAATATTTCCAGGAATTTCATGAGCGTGGGAAACCTGGAGTAGAGGTGGTATTTTACTATTTTTATATTTTCTATATAAAAACAGTAGGAGCATTTTGCTGTTATCACTGTGAAGATGGCTTTTGCGTGTGCTCAGCTGAGCTCATCGTCTTGGCCCTGGCCAGCCTATGCATGCATAAGTAACCATATTCCTGATACTGTGCTGGGAGTCACACAAGTTAACTCCAACAATCTAGGCCAGTGCCGTTCTGGTCTGAATGTGGCTGACTCGCTCTCTCAGTCACAGTGGCACCCCGCATCCACTACACCAGGGGTTCTGGGGTAGTGCATGTATTTGAGGCTGATGGTGTCTGATAATGTGTTCATATATTCATCATAAACATAATTAGAAAAAGTGCAATCCCCATTGCTTTATGTTCTTTGTTGTCGTTGTCACTGTATTTTTTCCCAGTGTGAATGACTGAGACGTAGCCAGGAGACAAACCTGCTAAAGTAATTTAACAGACTGCACAGAATACAAGAATTTAATGATGTGGTGCCATGCCACCACAACAGTACAGTATATCGTGAAGTGAATAATAACATAAAAAGTCAAGTACAAAACATCAGTGTCTGAGAGAGTTGTATACATTAAAGTATTTAAATGAATGAGAATATTATAATTTAGAATGTTGCTTAAGCCCCTGGTGTGTAGCACATCACAGGAAACAATACGATAACTGCACCACTGTAGCTGTATGCAGCATCACACATCCATTCCCTTAACACCCACGGTCATCCTTAGCTCATTACGATGTGAAAAGAATCGTGTGCGTGTGCGCGTGCGAGCGTATGTCCGTGCGTGGGTATGTGTGTGTGTCCGTGCGTGCGTGCGTATGTGCGTGTGTCCGTGCGTGGGTGTGTGTGTGTGTCCGTGCGTGGGTGTGTGTGTGTGTCCGTGCGTGGGTGTGTGTGTGTGTCCGTGCGTGGGTGTGTGTGTGTGCGTGTGTGTTCTAGGCCTATAGTGATTGATGTACCTTCACAGGCCTCGGGGCTTTGGGGACTGAAGACTGTGACCTCCGCAGAGGTCATTGGATCGGCAGCAGTGCCGCTGTGACGGACTGCCTACCTGGAGGAGTGTTCCGGAGGGCTTCCCATGACCTTCTCCTGGGTGGAACATGCGTAGGACATGGACGGAGGTATTCCGGTGCGCACAGCCGGTGCACATGCTCATGCAGAGTGATGTATTCACAGGGGTGGAAAAAGTACTCAGTTGTTTTACTTAAGTAAAAGAATCAATACTGCAATGTAGAACTACTCCGTTACAAGTAAAAGTATGGTAGTCAAAGAATACTTGAGTAAAGTAGAGTATTGGTATCAAATCAATCTATAAATGCACCATGTAGTGCACGTAACTTGAGAAACGTTCGCCCCACCGACTTCAAATTCGACACAAGCGTTCCACACCTCCTCAGGGAGTGCAGTGTCCGGTGTTGAGTCCGTCGGACCTATGGTTGTCCAGAACCGCCACAAAAGGCCTCTGCACAGGCCAGCTCCATATATGGAGCTGGCCTGTTTTCACATCACTCCATATTTTTGGCACACAGAAATCTACATAATGGGCATAAAAGGGACACAGACAGATGGGTGGGGTACTCTTGACACCGGCACAACGGGTATTGCATAGCTGGGTGGGGCATGGATCTCCAACTTCCATCGTTACCCACTCTGTGCTCTACAGCCAGGCAACGGTCTAGTTGTACTTAAAGTACCAAAAGTAGAAAGTACTCACTATGCAGAATGTCCCATTTCAAGTGTTCAAATGTATAGAAATCTTTTTAAAATAGCTGATCTACAAGCTCACGATGAGCACTGTGAGCAGGTAGATTGACTATTTCTATATAGTAGATAGTTTCTTTATAAGTGGTTAGTGTATGTTTTGTAATAATAATAATCAAAATCTACAAAGTAACTAGTAACTAAAGTTGTCAAATAACTGTAGTAACTGGAGTAAAAGTACTGAAAATTCAACATACTCAAGTAAAGTACATAATACCTCAAAACTGTACTTAAGTACAGTACTTAAGTAAAAAAGTACTTTCCACCACTGTGTATTCAGACCCACTTGCAGAGCGGTTTTACGTTGATGTAGCTCTCCTACTCATTTACATCGTTGCTGTCAGGTGGAAACCTTGTAAGTAAAAAAATAAATAAAAATACAATGTAAAATAGTGAAAATAGCCAATCTGCAAGCTCACAACGCATTGAATCGTGAGGTGTTGTGAGCTTGTAGATTTGCTATTTTCACTACTTTCGCGAGACACTTGTGTGCTGAAGTAGGGCATTACCCCATTTTGGGCGGGAACCCCTTTTGGTGTTAGCATTATGTTATGCTTTAGCTATTGAAAAATAGCAGATCTACAAGCTTGTAGCGCGCCACCGAGTGGCGCGCTACGAGCTTGTAGGTCTGCTATTTTTGAAAAATCGAAGAACGACTGACATAGAAACATAGCTTTTTCAGAAAACTGTCAGGATGTAGAAGACATTTTTAGAATCTGATCTCAGGTCAAAATGGGTTAATATGCAACAAAAACATAAAACGTTGAAATATGGACGTACAAGGTTTCTGCCCAACAGCGACGGTATGTGTACAACTGTACAGACACGTGTGCAAGCAAGAGTACATGCTGAAATGCTGCTGTAACGAAGAACGATGAATACATAGGCCTATGACAAAAGAAAACTAATAGGCTTACGGCTACAGAAAACTAATGGGCTTAACCCATTTTGACCTGAGATCAGATTCTATAAATGTCTTCTACATCCTGACAGTTTTCTGAAAAAGCTATGTTTCTGTCAGTGTTTCTTCGATTTAAAAAAAATAGCAGACCTACAAGCTCGTAGCGTGCCACTCGGTGGCGCGCTATGAGCTTGTAGATCTGCTTGTAGATCTGCCCAAAACAGGTTCCCGCCCAGAATGGGTTAATTTCACATCCAGTCCCCAAAATTAGGCAAATTTGGCCCGGAATAAAAAAGCTACACATTTCAAATGAAAAAAGAGTTGCAGGTAATTTATTTTCAACAGCAAATTATGAATGTAATTGCGACTTCAGTGCTCAAGACTCAGCCCCTTAATGTCCGTAACATTAGGCCAAATATTATTAGGCTGACATTTAGCTCTATAATCTGCATCAGTTTGCTGTTCATTTAGCATTTAAATACCGTTTAGTGCAGCGATTCCCAACCTGTGGGCTGGAGCTCACTGGTGGGCCATGAAGATATTGCAAGTGGGTCCCCAAATATTTGGCAAACACTAAGCATTGAATGATAATATAACTTTAATATAAAAAAAATAATGTAAAAAAAAAAACACACACATTACAATACCATTGTTTCCATGTCCAATTGTCCAACCGATTGATCATTAAAATAAACAAGCTTTGAAAATACACGCGGCCCACCCATCTGACCTCTTAACACGACCAAGCCGAAAGGTTCCAGAACAATCTGTGCAAGCATGACACAAACTATGATATTACAAACCCCAGTCTACATAACATACACAGAACATGATACTATACATATTATGAACCTGCGTCGACTCGACTGACATGCTGACAAGTGGGGAATGCTACAAAGGGAAGAGACTGAGGAGGCGGAGGGAGTTTGATCATACTGACAAGCTGTCATTTGTGCTAGACAGATGTCTCTCCTCTCTAGGTCGTCCTCAGACGAGCCCTCCAGCAGTGTCATCATGCATCTGGCTACTCCCCCCCCCCCAACATCTTTCGTTAGTGCGTCCACGTAGGCGGGTGTGGGACGCCCTCGTGATCGATGCCCATGTGTTGGCTCGCACAACACAAGCTTGCTGGCCGAGAGCCGCCTGCGTCTGTGGCCTCAGAAAACCTCCGTTTTTTCGCAGCATTCAGCACAAGAACAACCTCGGAACCAGTGGTGAAATAAGTACTCACAAGTAAAAGTTTTAATACTGCAATGTAGAACTACTCCGTTACAAGTAAAGTCCGGAATTCAAATGTAGTTGAGTAAAAGTACGAAAGTATTGGCATCAAAATGTACTTAAAGTACTAGAGTAGAAAGTACTCACATGCAGAATGTGAATGTCCCATTTGTACCAAAATAGCAGATCTACAAGCTCACAATGCATCACATTGGGACGCATTGTGAGCTTGTAGATCGGCTATTTTCGAATGGCCGAAATGTATAGGCTGACGTGTTTAATATATGTTTTGTAATAATAATCAATAAATAAGTAACCAGTAACTAAAGGTTTCAAATAAATATAGTGGAGTAAAAGTACAATATTTGGAACCGAGATGTAGTGGAGAAGAAGTAAAAGTACTGGAAATTGGAAATACTCAAGTAAAGAACAAATACCTCAAAATTATACTTAAGTACAGCACTTAAATAAATGTGCTTAGTTACTTTCCACCATGTAGTGACAAGAACACCCTGAGTGGGAACACCATGTCTCTACTCCGGCCAAGAGCACCTGTCTGCTCCACGTGGTCCGACAGCAGGCAGATGTCATCCACAAGGTCCAGATGTTGAACATGTTAAGAGTAAACGTTGCGTGTGCTTAAATAGGCCGTGTTGATCCATTAAGATTGACGGTGCGTACTGTATGTGACTGGAGAGTGTATTAAAAGTGTGTCCGGCTGAACTTCCATGCTGCCTGTACCAAACAGCGATGATCCACATTATACAGAACAGAACAATGACACACACATACACACACACCAACACTGACGTGTGCATGGCTGGCATGAAAACCACACACACACACAACACACACACACACACACACACACACACACACACACACACACACACACACACACACACACACACACACACACACACACACACGATCACAAGACAAATCAGCATTCCTTATCGGGCTACAAGGGTAATGGGCCGTTGACCTAAATGGAATGTAATTCTCACCCGATCACTCTGATCCACTCCCGTCTCTGCCCTTGAGGGATACACACACACACAAATATAGCTTTTTGGAGATCGCCAATAATGCACGGCCATGATTTCAGCACACACGCACACCACACACACACACAGCGTGCGTGCGCGAATGCAAAACATGTTTAGAGACGTCGACGTTAATCACTAACGTTAATCACGCGCTGCCACACTCACTTAACCATGCTTATGTGCACACACACACACACACACACACACACACACACACACACACACACACACACACACACACACACACACACACACACACACACACACACACACACACACACACACACACACACACACACACACACACACACACACACACACACAGAGCGCATGCTGAGAGGCAGCAGTTTGTCCTGAACACATGACAGGTGTCCCCCAAGGTCACACAAGCTGTATGGCAGTAGATAACTTCATAAGTTGTGGGTGACATCTGCCCCCACCCCCCTCCCTGCACACACGCACGCACGCACAGACACCCGCATGCACGCACGCACGCATGCACAGACGCACACACACACACACACGCACGCATGCACGCACGCACACACAGTGAACATCCATTATACTGGTAGGCTGAGAGTGTGTGTGAGAGGGAGAGATAGATGGGAAAGTGACTTTTAAGAGCTAGCAGTACACACACATGTATGCGTGCAGACACACACACACACACACACACACACACACACACACACACACACACACACACACACACACACACACACACACACACACACACACACACACACACACACACACACACACACACACACACACACACACACACACACACACACACACACACACACACTTCTAGAGCTCCTAAATCATCATCAGCGGTGCCAGCTGCCTGAGGATCTGAGCAGAAAAAACTCACTGATGAATGGTTCTGTATTAGTAGAGGCATTGTCTCTGTGTGTGTGTGTGTGTGTGTGTGCGTGCGTGCGTGCGTGCGTGCGTGCGTGCGAGCGAGACACAAAGCTCGGCTGTAGTAACGTATATGGTATTGATTAAATATTTTATCTTCCTTTGATATTTGACTTACAGTTCTGTACAGTTCTTACCTTTCTGTAATTCAATCAATGCAGTGTACAGTACTACTACTGTACATGACTGTCTGTAGAGACTATAGGTTTATTTTAAGTAGGCTACATGGGCTTAGATTCCTAAACATTTCCTATACAGGGTATAGTGGTACAATGAGACAATACAACAGGCTTCTAGGGAGCTGTCAATGTTGGCTTTTGCCCTGATTTATCTGCAGTCGTCGAGGTGTTGACGTGTTGATCCATTTGAGACGGTGTCGCATGTTGAAAATAGCCTGCCTACAAGCCGCAGATGCAACACGTTGAGATCTTGTAGATCTGCTATTTTTTGTGTGTGCAAAGTATAAATCAGGCTCTCTAACCCAAGGCTTTTCATTGGTAGTGGAGCCTTTGGCAGCGATGCACTGGATGAGCGCCTGTGACAAATGACTTCACAATTGAGCACTTGAATTAATTGATGATGCTGGGTTGATTGATCCATTCCTTGACCTCTAATTAAAACCAATTCACCCCCACACCCTCCCCCGGGACCAAATTACATTCCTGAGGGGAGAAAATGAGCCCGGTAAATATTCATAATAAGTTATAATGAACACACACACACACACACACACACATCGTAACAGTAATGTCCTGGCTATAGTACACTCATGCTTCCTTGGCCCTTCCTTATTCCCCCCCCTGCACCCCCAGGCCGGTCGGCCGGCCGGCCTGCCTCTCTTCTCCTCCTTTTATCTGCTTGCGTCGTTATTTAAATCCCCCCAGCCACAAAACGCAGTGCGAAGTCAGCGAATGCGACGCATAATGGAGCTACTTGTTAAAAGGGAGGGGAAGTGAGGCCACGGTTGCACACAATGCCATGCTGGGGCACACTAGCTCGCTTGCACGGCAGGCCACACTTCTGACGTCTTCCTGCCTTTTACGAACATCTCCTATGGTGTCATTGAGAGCCTCCTCCCGCCCCCCAAAACACTGACGGAGGTGTGACGTTGACGGCATCCACATCACATCGCCGTACCTCCCTCTCTCTCTCTCTCTCTCTCTCTCTCTCTCTTCTCTCTCTTCTCTCTCTTCTCTCTCTCTCTCTCTCTCTTCTCTCTCTCTCTCTCTTCTCTCTCTCTCCCCCCATCAGCTCCCTGCAGATGCCCCCTCCATTCCCCCTCCCCTCTGCTACGTTCCATTCAGGGCGCAGTGCTGAGTGGGATGACTCATCCTGGTGGGAAAACAGGAACCGCCGCTGCTTCCACCTTATCCCCCCCCCCACCCCACCCCACACACACACACACACACACACACAATTTCCTTACACCTTACGTGCCCCCCTCCCCTCCCTCCTTCACATACACACAAACAGACGACGACTGACAGAAGGAGTAAGTGGACGACGTGGGGAAACATGTTATGATGATGACAAAGTGCTGAGAGGCGTACAGTATATACCTCTCTCTGCGCTCCACCGCATATACGTCATAACATGATGGCATGGAACGCTAATTCCACTGTAGGCCTGCATGTTATAACATGATGGCATGGAACGCTACTGTATTCCACTGTAAATGTCACACCACTGCATTCCACTGCACATCTCATAACATGCTGACACGCCAATTCATTCCACTGTGGATGTCATAACATGATAACATGCTACTGACTTACGGGCGCCGAGATACACCAGAGCATGTACGCATGACACGTGTACAGTCCGTGCACGCACAAAACACTCCGGCTACACCAGATCTGTGGGCGCGCGGGGGCACACGCTCGTAACAAAATAGAACCAATCCCATTTTTGGAGCATGCGTGGGCCCGCACTATCCGCGCGTCTGGTGAAGCCGGTATCTTTGGCATACATTGGATCTTTGCAACCGCGCTATACACGCACAGACGCGCTCTGTGTAGCTCGGCCGTTAAGCCTGATTCATACTTTGTCGTGCAATGGTGTCTCGTGCCAAGGAAAGGCTCCCTACAAGCTCCCAGCGCGTCCCATCCACGACGCACTGGGAATTCATAGGTTGACTATTCTCTGCCTTTTCTTTTTTCTTTTTTAAAAATTTTATCCCACGATTTTGTAACCCATTTTTCACCCCTGTGTCAATTATCTAATGTGATCCTGGGCTCTACACACCCTCCGCCAACCTAGTCCCCATATATGGGGGACATGGGGAGAGCAACGGACTTGAACTCATGCTTCCTTCATGCCTGAGTGTCCAAGTTGCTCCTTTACACCCGACATTTCCCTGGTTGGACGTAGCGCGTGGAAGGAACACATTATTCCAACCAGTTCCTTTCCCCTCCATCAGGTGCCCCGGCTGGCCAGGGGGAGGCGGTTTAGAGACCTGGATTACTGCAGGTTTTTTGTGAGGGTACCTACCCTAGGGGACACGGGGAGAACATGCAAACTCCACACAGAAAGGCCCTTTCGCCAATCCCACCTCGGGTATGGGCACTGATGACGCGGAGGAGGAAACACGCCGCCAGCACCCACAGCGTCCCGAGCGCTACCAACTGTGCCACCGTGCCCCCATTCTCTGCCTTTTCTGTGGAGCATGTCTCACTGGTGTATCCAGCCAACTGCAGCTCAAATCAAAGTGTACAGTAACGTTTTACTCCGAGTGTTACAAATGCACACGTGAAGGTCAACTTGAAGTATAGAAAGCCCAATAAACTACAAAAACAACTCAATATCAAAATGGGATTTAATTTCATACAGTAATAGCATGAGTTAAAAGAAAATCAATGTGTAAGTTTAGAGAGCACTATGTGCAATATCTAGTCCAAAAGTGATATTTACTTATTTATATTCAGTGTGTATCTGCTAAAAAGAGACATTTGTACTACTTTTGCACGAGTGACTAGGCTTTGCTTTGATACCTCCATGCTTTGTTAAGCAAGCTGCATAATGGAGTATGTTGCCATGTATGTATGTATGCTACCTGAGCATACAGTATGCTCCACTTAATAACACCCGCAATATGTACAACTAGACAATAGAAACCAGTATTATTATTATTATTATTATATGAAGATGGAAAATGGATGAAGTGTCTTGCTCAGGGACTCTGAGCAGACTAAGCGGTGACTGGTGAATGTCAGGTGCCCTGTATACTCACTTACGTAGCTAAGGCCAACCACAGTATGTCAACAAAATGATGCCTCTATATATAGAGACACATACGTTTTCTCTTCACAACTGTCAAAATGAAATGACCTTCACGAAAGATTAGAGAGATTCAAATGTTGAATGGTGTTCAGTTTGAGTCAATTGTTCCTTATACACACTGGGTGACTGTGACATTAATTTGCCTAAAAATATATTTTTTCCTGAACTGGTCTTTGTGTCATAAGTAAGTACATCCACACCAATAGTTGTCAAACTTTTTCGTGTTGAGGAGTTAGGACCCCCCAAATTTTGAGAAGGTTGAGAAATCACTGCTTTAGTTCAGACAATGAAGGCAGTAACAGTGGAAGGGTTCCATTGTGTTTGTGTGTGTGTGTGTGTGTGTGTGTGTGTGTGTGTGTGTGTTAACATAATGGTGTTGTGTCGTTTGCCTCAGTGAGTATATACTGTAGGGTATAGATTGAAAAAGGTGGGATTATGTTTACACACACACACGCACTGTGCCACCCACACACACACACACACGTACACACACACACACACACGTACACACACACACACACACACACACACACACACACACACACACACACACACACACACACACACACACACACACACACACACACACACACACACACACACACACACACACACACACACACACACACACACACACACACACACACACACACAAACCCCCACATTTCCATCGGTGTCAGTGTTTTAATAACATAAGTTCACGGCGATGCCCTTTACACAAAAAGTAATATTAGATAGGGAGTATTACTCGGTTCCACCAACTCCCTAGCTCTGCCCTCATCCGTTTCCATTATCTCTCCCCAGAGTGCTCCACCTCTCTTCCAATCGCACCATTTTGCCCTCCGTTCCCGGCCAGGAAACAGTGTGGACAAATGGATTACCTGACATCACCTTCTCCCTGTTCAAATCACTTCTGTTTCTTAATTGCCATGAGACCAAATAGAGGCCCTGCAGGCTGCAGCAAAGGCTCACACTGGGGCTGTGCCATGTGTCAATATTGTGATATCAGACCAGATATTGCTATTGATATGAGATATTCATTTTGGATTTTGGATATCGTATAATTGTGTAGTGTCATCTTTTCTTAGCCTGATTATACTTTCAGAAATTGCCAAACATCTCAAAAGCTCAATTAGCAGTCAAACTTTACATACTTTTTGCAATATATAATCAATTATCATCACAATTTCGTCAAGGTATTTGGCCAGAAATATATCACCCAGCCCTAGCAGACAGTAAAACACTCAGTGTTAATCTAACTCAGTGACAGGTGCTCTCACAGTTAAATAATACCAATAATGGAACTGTACTGTGTGTGTGTGTGTGTATGTACTGCATGTTACACTACTGTATGTGAATTATGTGCAGCCATACAGCATGTGAACAGCACACACACACACATGCACGCACACACACACACACACACACACAGTGTTAGTGGAGTGGTTGGGCGACCCATTAGGAAATCCACTTTATAGCATCATGGGCCTCATTTCAATTTCATTCAGCGTGCGTGCGTGCGTGCGTGCGTGCGTGCGTGCGTGCGTGCGTGCGTGCGTGCGTGCGTGCGTGCGTGCGTGCGTGCTCTTTAGTATGAATGAATGTAGGCTGTGTCCTGTGCACAGTAAATTGCTTTTCGGTGCACATATACTTATTGTGTTCCATGTGTGTAGTTATTGTGTGTGTGTGTGTGTGTGTGTGTGTGTGTGTGTGTGTGTGCGTGCGTGCACAAATTGGTTTGGTGCCACGGCTATACTTACGGCATATGAGTCAATGCAGTATTTATGCCACGTGCGTACATGTGGGTGTGTCTGCTTGGCTGTGATGTATTCCCATGAGGTCGCTGCAGGGTGTGGGTGTGTCTGGGTGGGTGTTATGTATATGGCCAGGTCGCAGAGTGCATTTCAATTCTTGTCAATGAATTCTTAGCAACAAATCTGTATGGTGAACGGTTGTTAGCAGACGGACAGGCCCTGGGTGGGCGAGGCAGCTGGCGAGGGAGAGGTGTGTGCGTGCGTGCGTGCGTGCGTGCGTGCGTGCGTGCGTGCGTGCGTGCGTGCGTGCGTGCGTGCGTGCGTGCGTGCATGCGTGCGTGCGTGCGTGTGGAGGGGGGGGGGGGGGGGGGGTTGGTATGGGTCTAGAGATGAACTAGAGTGGACAAGTAATAGCGTTGCTATCGGACAGAAACATTGCATCTCCATATTTCTTAATTCATGCAACAGTCTGGCAGAAGAGTAGGAAAAATAGCCTATCTAAAAGGTCTGAAGTTCTGAAGGTCTGCTATTTTTTGAAACATCTTAGTAAAAGTGAAAGTGTTTACGTGTATCTGTGGGATTTGACAAACTGACAAATAAAAAAAAGGAAAAAATTCAGAATATTCCTCTTTCGCCCGGTATCATTGAGGATGCGCTAGGACGTCTGAGGACGTCGGATGTACCCCTCGGTTCGATTCCCTATGACGTTTCACGACGTCTTACGGACAGAATGTGTTAAACTAAGTACAATTATTGTAAATACAGGTCTGCAGTACAACTATAAATGTCTTCTGTAGCGGACCATAGGAAGATATTGGAGAGAGAGAGAGAGAGAGAGAGAGAGAGAGAGAGAGAGAGAGAGAGAGAGAAATGAGAAAAAATGGGTTTGGAGACAGCGTGCGTAGCCTGGAGTTAAAGAGACCGACTAATAATACTTATAATCAAAGTTGGGCCATCTGCTTGTTTGCTGAACAGGCAAACCAACAACAGATAGAGATCCACTGGTATACTCACTGGCCGTGCACAAGCATGTGCACGCACACCACCCTAGAAACACAAGTGCGAGCAGTTGTGTCTGAAGTGAAGTTCCTCAATAGTCATCACTTTTGATGACTATGAACCACTGTCAGCACTCAGCAGGAACGGTAACGCACACCAGGGGCTGTTGGTGAGGTGCTGACCCCAGAGAACACACTTAAAGGGATAGTTCAGATTTTTTGAACTTAAGTTGTATGAAATACTTGCCATTAATATAGTGGTTGCAACTGTATTAATTGATTGCCCGAGTCCCATGGTGGGAGTTCTGCTCTGGTTTTGGTCAATATGAAGTAGTTCCGGTCATTTTGTGGGGGGCACTGGGGCCACGCAGTAAAAGTAAATGAATCCACAAAACGAACGTAATTTGTATTGTTGACCTATTTCTAAAATATTAGCGCGACTTTCGTTCAACTTTGACCCCTCCATCACATGGAACTATTTTTTGGGCGTAGTGATATGGACACAAAAAACATAGTTCTGTGTGATAGAGGGGTAAAAAAAAGAACGGAAGTTGCACTAATATTTTAGAAATAGGTCAACAATACAAATGAGTTAGTAAGTTAAAAAAATCTGAACTATCCCTTTAAAGGGAAAGAGGTTTGGCAAATTGGGTTGTCTAACTGCAGTCTCAAGGACCCCCAAATTGATTATTTTTGTATTAGGCCTCGGACCCCCATCTGAAAACGTTTTGCGCACTGCCAGGCACCCCCAGGAGAGAAGATTTGTGTAGAGAAAAGTGCAAAATTATTTCAACACTTTCAAGATTTAAAAAGCAAATCATAAAAAAATAGCACAAGCTTGCATCACGATTGTGATGCTGGATTAATACGTTTAGCTGGGGATCCCTGGGAACCCCCTCAATGACCACTGGGGGTTCCCTGACCCCACTGGTGTAGTTACCTGGGCACTGAGAAAGATATAGTTGCTCCATTGATTAGAAATTGATCATTCAAAATATTGTCCTTGAATATTGAAGACAAAGGTGAGGACAAAGATGAGGACGCAAATTCTGATGGAATGAGATGAAGTATGATGATGTACGATGATAAGAGTGCCCCTCACTTCACACAGGTGTGATTTCTTAAAATGTCAACTTCCAATAGATTTTTGGTACGTTTTAGTGTCAAAGTTAAACTTTCTTTTAACGTCTTCTTTGTACTATTATATATCCCCTCTTGACACAGAACACAATTGCCCCACAGTGGTTTTGCTTACATGGTGATTTATTGGATTATTTTTTACTCGTAAATCTATCCCATAAATTTATGTGATTACTGAGGACAGTCTTTACATAAATTTGGAGGCAGGACAGATGTTGTTTCCGTTTTCTCCAGTAAATGTAAAAAACTGGAGCGGGAACAAAAAGTTCTCTGAATTAACAGGGATTAAGAAACATTCAAAGAAATCGTCCAAGTGAAACTTTTCAAGACCAGGAGTGAACACACTCAACCTTTAGATGGTGGCATACATTAACCACTCCACACACACATCCATATGGTTGGCCACACACACACGCACATCCATATGGTTGGCCACACACACACGCACATCCATATGGTTGGCCACTCATCAGAAAGGATCCACATCTATCACTGAGCTGGTATATTACTGTATGTCCACATCAGACAAAATGTTGCCTGATACCGAGCCAGGCGAGGGCCTATAATAAAGACACATTCTGGTCCCATCAGCAGCTGATTAATAATTCCATATGCTGTTATGAATAAACGATGCCTGCATCTATCCATTCATGAGCTATGATTTTGACCGTGACCTTGACTATGACCGATTCCCATGGTTCTTAACCCATTTTGGGCGGGAACCCCTTTTGGTGTTTTAAACATTATGTTATAATGTAGCTATTGAAAAATAGCAGATCTACAAGCTCATAGCGCGCCACCGAGTGGCGCGCTACGAGCTTGTAGGTCTGCTATTTTTGAAAAATCGTGAAAATATTTATTTCAGAAAGCCGGAGGATTTAGAAGATTTTTTTTAAATTTCGAGGTCAGGCCTAAATGGGTTAAACTTTTTCATTTCAAGGACCACCCAGGAGAGAGAGCGAGTGCAGCGGCTTCAGCCGCCAACTACCAATAGTAGCCGCGGCAGTGTTTCCGCATTAGTCCGACACCCTACCCCAAACCCTAACCTAACCCTAACCTCACAGGGAAGCCACGGGTGATTTTTAACCGGCAGCGCATGCCGGGAGCCACGGGTGAGTTTTAACCAGCGACGCTGACACCCTAACCTTGCGTCACCAGGAGGGGGTCCGGGGTCAATTTGGTTCCATTTGTATGCTGTCAGAGTTACAAATTGAACAAATTGTTTCCTAACTATCAATCATTTTGCTGGGACACCCTGGAACCCCTTCAAAGACCCCTGGGGGTCCCTGGACCCCACTTTGAGATTGCTGAACCATGCTAAGATGCTGAGGATGAAAACGCTCGCTCTATAGCTCAAGAGATTGAGACAGGCGATGCTGCAAGTGGCAATGAGTTTGACACCATAAACTGCACAAGGAGTAATCGGCCCCCTGCATCACTATGGTAACTGTACGGCATCGGAAATGCGCCAAGCACCCTCCGAACGACTAAGAAAGAGCATCCAGTGGCCCGAGTGCATTCCAGCGCTCTCGGAGCGTATTTCTGAAAACCAAAGTGTGAAAAGGGGTGGCACTAACACATATTTTCTACATTATGCTAAACATTACAGTAATAAATGGTAAATGGTGCAGTTAGCGCCTTTATCCAAAGTGCTTCACAATGTGCATTACATTCAGCCACAAATTCACACACCGAAGGTGGAGAAACCATGCAAGGCACCAACCTGCTCATCAGGAGCGATTCTACCTCCTGAGCCACTGCTGCCCGTATCGTAATGGTAACATTTGTCACGTTCCGTGACATGTACAAGTATTGTATTTTCCCTGTTTCTCAGTTGCAGTTTAGTTTTACTTTACACCTGTGTGCTTTTATTTTGTGGTATTGTGTTTTGTGCCTTCCTGTCTGCCCTTGTAGTTCTGTGCCTGACTTGTCTAACTTTGTGATTAGTCTGTTTTCCACCTGTGTCCTTTTAGTCTCCCAGCCTATCCCTGTGTTGATTGTCAGTTGTG
The DNA here is from genome assembly GCF_951216825.1 of Electrona antarctica. Lineage (NCBI taxonomy): Eukaryota > Metazoa > Chordata > Actinopteri > Myctophiformes > Myctophidae > Electrona > Electrona antarctica. The sequence goes on along the minus strand of NC_136802.1, from coordinate 24,728,171 downwards.
TTCACCTGTGTCTAGTTAGTCTTTGTCTATATATATGCCCCAGTGTGTTTCAGTCCTTTTGTCAGATCGTCATTGTAAGTTACAAGTGTTCAATTAGTGTAATTCCTAGTTTTAATTCTCTGCCTCCGCCTGTCTATCTGCATTTTGGTCCTAAACGCCCTGCCTCACACTGTGACAACATTATGGTAACTTACCGGTAACATTACGGCACTATTGAGGTAACAGCGGCACTTTCCAGGAGTAAACTTTTGTCAATTAAAGCAACTTCAGTTCAAAAGGATCCAGGGCCGTGACCAATTTCCTCGTTCCTCAAATTCCCCTCTCCACGAGCGTAATTACACCAAATTTAATTAACGTCACGCAAGGGGAGGAGTGCGCAGTAAAGCTTTGAACTGTACACTTTGAAACTACGTGAAGTTAGAGACGGCAAGATAAAGCGAGGAAAGAGAAAAGAGAGTAAGAGCAGGAGATATGGAGCGACAGACACCCCTGAGAGAAAGGGGAAAGTCGTAACGGTAATCGAGTAGCTTTTTCATATGACTTACTTGACTTAATCCTCTTTACACAATTTAGGGCATTAACCAAACGTGATTTTTGATAGTCGACACGAATACCATCAAAATCGGTTTATAATCGATTAGTCGGCGGTAAAATATGATATTTTTTTCCATCCAATCAAGCATTAAAACATCGTGTTCTGAAACGGCCAGCGCAAGTGAAGGATTAACTGCAAAACAGAGCCGGTGAATGCAGGCCGAGTGGAATAGTAGAGTGGAGAGAGTGGCGACACACTTTGATCTCGCCACAAAGCGGGGTGCTATGGGCTATAGTTCCAAACATTGGAACTATCCCATTGAGATAGAATGAACACTTCCGCATTCCATTGTTACAATGGGAGTCAACGTAGTCAACGGAGTCAACTAGTGTCGCCACTCTCTTACTAGATTACGCTGAATGCCGCTCTGATTGGCCGAAATTCACATCAGCTGTTAAAAGTCAAGTCAAAGTTGCAAGTCCACAATGACTCACGGATGGACGCGCTGTGAGCTTGTAGATCTGCTATTTTTGATGCGCAAGACCTTTCTACGGCGCAGCATAGCATGTTACGTTGTTGAAAATGTTTGTTCAGTTGGAGAGTGGAGAGTAGACGGAGGATCAGGAATGAATGATGCGATGTTTTTCATACAACCCTAAATGTTCAACAACAAGTTACAACCACAGTTCCTTTGGTTTTTAGAAGGAGCTACAAGCTAGGAGGAGGTTATGATTACATTAGCTTGCTAGCTAGCAGGCTTACCAGGCGACTATTATAACTATGATCGCGCGGCATAGCTGTTTGTTTTTAATAATGCCGCACGCCTGCACTTTTGTTGGATAAGCATGAAGAAAGATGAATAAGAAAAAGAAACATGAAATCACGGCAAGAGCTACTGTAGTTTGACTGTCACCAAACTGGATATTATTGGGCAGAGTGAGGAGGGACAGGCTGCTATACTACTGTACCGGACGAAACGACGACATGTCTCCAATCTAACTTGTTGAACAAACTACAGTAATAAACTCACCAATAGTAAAAGTATTTACACACTGTAGTTGTCCCCATTGAGCGTATGAGCCTATGAGGCATATGCTTTTTGAAAATATGTCTTAAATGTTGCCAGTGGAGCCACCGCCGCCTACCGCACCTACACGAGTGACGGTGACGGCAAAACCCACGTACAGTCGGCGATATGAAAACAATCAGCCAGGAAGGGATTAGTACTTAAGTTGGAGAACTACCAACAAAACAACAGAGCTCACAGCTGCATGTCTGCTGTAAAAAAAAAAAAATCGATTTTTGATTTACAGTGTCGACTACCGTTTTGCTAGTCGACTAGTCGACTAATCGATTTTTATGTTAATGCCCTAGCACAGAGCTTGCCATCTCACCCTCTTCTGGGCCTGCTGTTTTTGCTTCCTGCCAGCTTACTTCCATTTTCTCCAAGTTTTGAAGCATGGAGAACATCTCAAGGGTGTTCATCGCCCTACTCCATCTCCTCTTTCCCGGTGGAATGTATTAGTATAGGGCTTGTCTTGGGATATTGTGATAGTGCGGACTGGCAAGCGTCTGTTGGTTCTCAAAGCATGAGAGCTCATAGTGATTTCCTTGTCCGAGCCCTGAACGAAGCACAGAAAGCAAAAACCAAATACGTTTTTTTATTATTAAAAATACAACAATTTGTATTCATCTGCGGTATTCATGCTCGTTTGCTCAATGTTACTTAATTAATATACTGAGATATGCCAACTTAATGCAAAGATTTATATAAAACTGAATATACGATCTATAAATAAACGTGCTGATGTATAAATGTTCTGACTATGATAACCATGTCTTCCTCTAAAGTACTAAAAAAAAAGCTTCCAGCGATTTCATGTACAATACTTCAGTACTGTATTCATGTAGTTTCATGTACATTGTACTTTCACTCAAGTACTGTCGATTTTCATGAAGTACTGTACTCTTCTACTTTTTGGAAAGGGAAGAATTACAGAGTAGCCTACAGTTATGCTGTTAGAGACACAATCAGGAAGGGATTCTATTTAAGTTAGCTTTGAATCAATTTTCCACTTTGGAGAGAATCAGTGAATAGGAGAGGGATTGGTTGGTTGGATATATTCATATTGAAATGGGTACAGGGCAGGCAGGATGCTACAGTGGCCCTTTCACAGTGTAGACTTCAAAAGATCTAATTCTGTACCTTCTGATCAACACAAGCAATCTCATATGCATTGGAGTCATATGTATTACCTCTGCCAAGGAGGTCTGTATGTCTGACTGACAGCAAATTAACTTTACAGCAGATGGCCGGATTCATGCAACCTTGTGAGAATTAGGGGTGCAACAGTTAATCGAGCCCTGAAATTACTAACATTTGGGTCACAACGGTCAAAGTTGAAGTTCACATCCATGGTCAAAGTCTGTGTGTCTGAACAAAATCACTTGAGAAATGAGAATGGATTGCTTGATTGTCAGCAAACTAGATGGTAACTAGAAAAAGTGCCCTTCTGGGCACAGGTCTCCACCAGGAGGATTGTGTGTGTGTGTGTGTGTGTGTGTGTGTGTGTGTGTGTGTGTGTGTGTGTGTGTGTGTGTGTGTGTGTGTGTGTGTGTGTGTGTGTGTGTGACACGCGGCTTGGCCTGTTGTAGCGCCACCATGAGGCTGATTTGAAAACTGTCAAGTGGCATTTCTTCCTCAGCCTAGTGGGAATATGCATGCACAGTTTCACCGCAATCGGATGCTGCGTTGAGTAATTGTGGCAATTTGTACAAAACGGGTACAAAGCGGGCTACTCCTGAAAGGTTTAGAAGCCAATCGTAGTCAATGAAGGTGGATTATGAGAAATCAAACAAACGCGTCTTGATCACATGACTATGGAGAGCATGTGTACCGATTTGCGTGAAATTTGGATAAAATCTGAAGGTGTAATATTAGAAAATGTGTTTTACATATGTCGGCCTCCTGGTGGCGCTATAAAAAGCAGATGTGGAAAATTCCAGGCAAAGGTTTTTCCTTGGCCTCTAGGGAGTTGGCATACAAAGTTATCCACAGATCCGTGCAGTTAGAGGTAAAAACACTTTTCGGCGAGTTATAGCGCCACCATGAGGCTGAGTTGAAAATGTTCACGTGGCATTTCTTCCTCGACCTAGTGGGAATGTGCGTGCACAATTTCACGGAAATCACACGATGTGTCCATGATTTGCAGCATTTTGTTTGAAACTGAGCATTCCTGCAAACTTTGAAAGCCAATCTTAGCCAATCTGGATGGAGTCTGAGAAAACTGAAAGACCCGTTTCGTTGAATGGCTCTAGAGAGACTGTGTACCAATTTGCGTGATGTTTGGACAAAATCTGTAGGTGTACCGTCCAAAAACTTGTTTTGCACAAAGTGGCCTCCTGGTGGCGCTATAACAGGCCGTTCTGGAAATTCTGGGGCAGAGGTTCATCGTTGGCATCCAGGGAGTGTGTGCAAAATTTGACATCGACCAGGTTAACGGTGCCGGAGATTAGCTGTTCACAGACGGACGGACACACGGACACACGGACGGAGTGCTAAACATACTCTCTCCCCATGCCTTCGGCCTGGTGGAGACAATGAGCAGTAGGTTAGATTGATTCACTTTTGGATCAAATGGTCAAAGGTCAAGGTCACAATCACGGTCAAGGTAAGAACTGAGAAGGCATCGGTAGATTTTCATGAAACTTTCATGAAGTTTTTCGGTGAAGAGGTGACCACTGTTTTACTAACAAGTAACAACACCGCTTTACTAACCACCGTTTCGGTCGTTAGTAAAGCGGTGTGTGAGCGGTGACCACCGCAGCGTGACGTCATGTTGTAGTTTTAGTTTAGTTAGTAAAGCGGTGTTGTGTGACAGAACTATGAATAGGCCTTTAGTGTACGCTCTACAAAATCACAATGCTTGCATCTTTGTACATTTTTTAAAACATTTGCATGTAATATAATAATGGCATGTATAATGGCATGTATAATAGAATTCAGCTGCTCTGTTCTCCCAGAGTGCAGCAAACTCGGTGGCTAGGCTAGCTAGTTTCTTGGGACATTTGTGGTCGTAGTGACTACATCTGCCATTAAAGAAATATGCTTTTTCAGCGATTTTCTTAGTTTTAAAGGGTAAGTGTTGTATAATTGCAATATTACACTCGAGGGGGTGGTGTTCGGAACTCGCCCTGCGGGCTCGTTCCTGCAGCATCGCAGGCGTGCATTAATGACGTTAAACCACCCCCTCTCGTGTAATATTGCTTAAAGGGATAGTTCAGATTTTTTTAACTTAAGTTGTATGAAATACTTGCCATTAATATAGTGGTTGCAACTGTATTAATTGATTGCCCGAGTCCCGTGGTGGGAGTTCTGCTCTGGTTTTGGTCAATATTAAGTAGTTCCGGTCATTTTGTGGGGGGCACTGGGGCCACGCAGTAAAAGTAGATGAATCCACAAAACGTAATTTGTATTGTTGACCTATTTCTAAAATATTAGCGCGACTTTCGTTCAACTTTGACCCCTCTATCACATGGAACTATTTTTTGGGCGTAGTGATATGGACACAAAAAACATAGTTCTGTGTGATAGAGGGGTAAAAAAAGAACGAAAGTTGCACTAATATTTTAGAAATAGGTCAACAATACAAATTACGTTAGTTTTGTGGATTAATTAACTTTTACTGCGTGGCCCCCAGTGCCCCCCACAAAATGACCGGAACTACTTGATATTTCACCAAAACCAGAGCAGAACTCCCACCACGGGACTCGGGCAATCAATTAATAGAGTTGAAATGGGAAGTATTTCATACAACTTAAGTTCAAAAAATCTGAACTATCCCTTTAAGTATTTTGCCATCCCTGAAGATGAGGCAAGAAAGAGTCTTAAACGCACAGATAAATGTTGTGAAAGTGAAAGAGAGGGTGACATGAAGAGAGGCCGAGAAAGGGAGAAGGGAGAGAGAGAAGCGGTAAGTAACGCAGCATGAGTTACAGTATTTTCGATCGTCAACCATCTCTAGTGGCTGCAGAGCATCACTCTTCTCTTCTCTGCTGTGCTCCATACACCAATCAGAGCATCACTCTTCTCTTCTCTGCTGTGCTCCATACACCAATCAGAGCATCACTCTTCTCTTCTCTGCTGTGCTCCATACACCAATCAGAGCATCACTCTTCTCTTCTCTGCTGTGCTCCATACACCAATCAGAGCATCACTCTTCTCTTCTCTGCTGTGCTCCATACACCAATCTATCCATGCAGTCTCATCTCCTCCTTTGAGGAGCATCACTCTTCTCTTCTCTGCTGTGCTCCATACACCAATCTATCCATGCAGTCTCATCTCCTCCTTTGAGGAGCATCACTCTTCTCTTCTCTGCTGTGCTCCATACACCAATCTGTCCATGCAGTCTCATCTCCTCCTTTGTGAGAAGTTTTATGTTTCTTCTCTGGGAAGCCATTTCTACATCCTACTTGTCTTGTTACACCAGAGTTCCTCCTTTGTGTACGTCCTTCTGGGGCCACAGCCAAGTTGTGGATGAAGTACTAAGTAGGCAACTCTAAAAATGTTTACTTGAGTAAAAGTAACAATACCACATAAAATGCTCGTCTAATAGACCCCCAGGTGTGGTTCTAATATTCAAATATGTCTTCCCTGTGTATTTTTGGTTTCTTCCTGAAAATCAAAAGGCCAACAGCTGTGTGTGAGGCTTAAGTTCAGGTGGGTGGTGCTACGGTTAAAACCAGACAATGAACTGGTGGGTGTGGCCACATAAAAACACTTTCTGTACAGCTTTTTGAAAAATAAATAAAATATATATAGTACCTGATCATGTTTTAGGGAGGGGGGGGGGGATCACGGCACTCTATCATTAACCCATTTTGGGCGGGAACCCCTTTTGGTGTTAGCATTATGTTATGCTTTAGCTATTGAAAAATAGCAGATCTACAAGCTCATAGCGCGCCAAGGTGGCGCGCTATGAACTTGTAGGTCTGCTATTTTTGAAAAATCGAAGAACGACTGACATAGAAACATAGCTTTTTCAGAAAAGTGTCAGGATGTAGAAGACATTTTTAGAATCTGATCTCAGGTCAAAATGGGTTAAAGAATTGACATACTGTACTCAAGTAAAGTAAAAGTAACTCAAAATTGTGCAGTAAATGCACTTAGTTACTTTCCACCAATGGAAAGAAGCAAAGAAAACATGAGGCAGAAGACAAGCGCTCAGCGCTGCATCAGCACCAGGCCTCTCCTCTCCTGAGGATAACAGAACCACCGGCCAGCGGCTAATGGACGCTAGGCTACCAGAGACAAGGGCTGGAAAGAGAGACGTTGCACTTGGTCTGTCATTACAGGGAGAGACCACCATGGTTTTCAACATTATCTACTATTATGGATTCTATGCTTCATTTCATACCGATACAGTGAACAGAGAGACAGGAAGGGCAGGAGAGAGAGAGAGGGGGGGGGGGGTTGAGATGCAGTATAATGTGCCTGAGTCAAACCAGGGTCAGCTGCACTTATTGGCTTATTTATATGGTACGTGCTCTTACTCCGTGTTTGGTGTGACACAAATTCAGTCAGACAGTCCCGAATTACAAATACGAGCGGTTATCCAGAAACCCCCGAATCCCATCCTGTCCTGACATACTTTGAAGCAGTGGTTCTCAAACTTTTTAATGCCAAGGTCGGAGCCCCCCAGTGGAAACCCCCCAAGGAACCCTGAGAGTCCCTAGACCCCAATTTGAGAACCATTGCTCTAAACATTGGGCTGGTGCCAACTTCTTAAAGACATGGAAGGAGGTTGGGCCCGCAAACCATTCTTTTGGTAAATAATTACTTTATTGAACAAACGACAACGTCTCGATCTTGATAGATCTTCGTCAGGTCAGTATAACTTCTTAAAGACAAAAACCATCCCCTGCCATTGATGAAAAAAAACATTCTAATATTCTCTGAGACATGGTAGGTAGTTTGTCTTAGAACCCTGAACCTCCCCTTTAGCTATAAGCCAACATGATACATCAACTAATTACGGTGAGAAAATAAAAGCTGTCATGCTGGATACACAATGATGATGAATCCTTGCATCCATAAATAACCTGCACCTTTTTCAATAAAAATTGGCTTTGTGTCAGCACCATTTCCTGCAGTGTCATGCATCTCTCTACGCTCAACAGGTGCACCGCGCACACGCACGCACGCACACACTCCAGGGCGTAGGATGGTCAGCCTGCCAAGGTGCACAAGCACTGCCCTTGAGCACAGCCAATCAAAACATGAGTTTGAGTACAACCATCACGAGCCATCAAGAATTCAAACATTCAGAAGACCATCCTGTATAGAGCGTCGCAGTCCCGCCCCCTACCAGGGCCCAGGAAATGATTCTCCGTTCATTTTCCTCAGACATTTCAAAAGGTATTTATTTAAAGACGTTTCCGCCCCGGACAAAGCCAACTCTTGTCGTGACAAATCATGACAACAATTAAACACAATTTTTCGGGCTGAACAAATAATTAGAAAGAAGAAGAAAACGACAGGTTACAACTCTTTTTGTTGTTGTTTTGCTTCTTTGTAATTATTTGTTTGGTCCAAAATATTGTGTTTGTTGTCATGATTTGTCACGACAGGAGTTGGCTTTGTACGACGCTTATAAGGTCTTTAAATAAATACGTTTTGAAATGTCTATGGGAAAAATGCACTGGGAACTATTTCCTGGGCCTGGGGTCACCATGAAAGGGGGCGAGACTGCGACGCTCTATAGAAGCCCAAGGCTGTTGTGACTCTTGTCATGTCACAAGTTTGCATTTTGTTTTCGCAAACCATATAGATACGTGGAGCCATGACAAGGGCTGCAACTGTTGATTTTCTTCCTAGCGATTATTCTAACAATTACTTTTTAAATTAATCGAATAATCAGGAAGCATTGTTGTTTTCTACGAATCGCCCCCCCAAAATATTATATATATATAATATTTATATATTTATATATATTAGACCCTATTTCATCTGTTTGTTGTACAACGGTGTCATGCAAAAGTTGGAAAAATAGACAACGTACAAACACACAACACATCACACACACGTTGTGAGCTTAATAATAGATATGTTATTTTCTGAATTTTGGAAAATAGATTTGATTCAAATCCTTTTATTTTTTATAATCGATTAAATCAATCAGCCGTTGCACCCCTGGCCTCAACGTTTCTGAATAATGCAGACTGGACGACAACAAAAAACAAAGGTTTTGAGAACAAGGCAGGCATGCCACAGACACACACACAATAAGCCAGATAATGATACTTACACAACATATAATAAAAGAACATGACTCTCTATATCTCTCTCATAAAAACATAGGCTACTGAAAGAGTACGCATGCACGTATACTGTAGCACGTACACACACACGTGCACACGCACACGCGAACGCACACACACACACCCACTGTCCCTCCTCCTACACAACATAACGCATGCAGTTGCACACATACACACACGCAAGGGAAGAAACCTTGTATATCCATATTTCACCATAAAACTAACCCTATTTATTTTTTTCCATAAATGAATCTACTACATCATCGTATGTCAAACAAAAGTAGAGAAAATAGACGGGCTACAAGCGAGTCCATTTCCTGAAAAGTTACAATTTTGGACATGCAAGGTTTTCACCCAACAGCGACAAAATGCAGTGAAGCAGCAGAGCAGCCATATTACAGCGAATGTGATGACAGGTCTAAACTAATCACACCAACCACCACAGCAGAACAAGTGCTTGTGTCAAGAGGAGCAACACATGGAACCTCTGACCAGCGGGGGAAGACATTGTTAGCATGACCACTCCAGGGGTCTTCTTTCCCTAGAGCTTACAGAATAGCACTGGGCCGCATGCCCCCATGAGTCAAAGACACAAAAACTGCTTTACCGCTACGTCGGACAAATAAAAGTCCAGAATCAGATACAGTGTTGTTTTAGTTGTGAATTTATACAGGGCTGTATAGCAGTCAGGGCTCCAGCATGCGACCTATTAGGTCGCATATGCTACTTAATTTCTTAACGTGCGAGTTAAAATATAACGAGATTGCTTTCACTGCAACGTGCATTAGTGCGATAATAAAATATTACTTTCTTCTGGCTCATTCCGCCGAGTCTCGCCTCTCTCTCTCTCTCTCTCTCTCTCGCTCCCTCTCTGCCTGCCTGCCTGTCTGCATACGCGAGTCACGTACAACGCGCTTAACCTGATCCTGGCACTGAAAATCTCCAAAAGTTGATTATTACTTATTTATATACTAGAGCAGTGCTCGTTGGGCACTGGCCAGCCTACTTGGAACGATGCAAGTTGGAAATGCATGCCCCACCCATATGTCTGTGTCCTTTTTATGCCCATATATGGAGTTATTTGTCAGGCATGCCCAAATATATGTCAGAACAAACCAGCTCCATATATGGAGATCTAGGGGTGATCAGGTGTGATCAATTGGCTAATTTAGGCCCTGTCCAGGGGCTTTTGTGCTGGTTCTGGACAACCGGCTATCCGACGGACTCGACACCGGGCCCCCAAATAATTGTCACAAAACCATGACAAAATGTAATTTTTAAAATCTTGAAAAATACATTTTCATTGTCGTACAGACAAATGGGAACTTAAAGGAGCCTATAGTATGTTTACTAAATCATGAATTGTTGATCATTCATTATTTTTGCCGCTAGGGGACGTTATTTGCTAGGTCTGTATATACGGGCCCCAACGTATAGAGCGTCTCAGTCCCGCCCCCTACGCGGACCAAGAAATAATTTCCCGTTCATAGACTTTTCAAAAAGTATTTATTTAAAGATGGTTACGCCGCGGACAAAGCCAACTCGGATCGTGACAAATCATAACAATAAACACAATGTTTTGTGCAGATCAAATAATTAGAAAGAAGAAAAAAGGCAGGGTACAACACTTTTGTTTTGTTTTTCTTCTTACTAATTATTTGATCGGCCCAAAACATTGTGTTTGTTGTCATGATTTATCACAATTCGAGTTGGCTTTGTAGGAGGCTTAAAAGGTCTTTAAATAAATACTTTTTGAAATGTCTATGGGGAAAATGAATGGGGAATTATTTCCTGGGCCCTCATCACTCTGAAACCTCAATTCAAAGCAGGATTTTCAAACCTCCATAAGTCAGAATTTTGGAGAGCTGTCCTTGGTGGATCTTCTGCCATTCAAAGTTCGGATGTAATTTGTGACTTTGTACTGCATCGCTCCCGACATGTAAACGTTTCTGACGACAGCTAAACAGTGTGTGCTTGTGCTAATGATAGCAAAGTGTGTGTGTTGAGTGTGTGTGTGGCGTGGGTGGGGGCGGGAAAACTCCTTCTCTTAAAGTGGATGCTGATGGTGGCACTGGGAACTGGGATTAAACAGCTAGCCGCAATAAAAAATCTGGGAATTATGAACAGCTACTCTACACCACAGAGACGCCCTGTGTCACAACAATTTTGCTATGGTTTGCTTAAAGCAAACAAAAAAATGTGCACAGAAGTGCCTCTTCAGACTCCACCATGGCCCGTAGCACTTGCCCTAGCCTAGCCCCTTAGATAGCACATTATGTAGACTTAGATAGTATTTTAAACAGACTTATAGCTTGTTATGTAGACAGCTCTAGAATTGCACTTTATGTAGTCATAGCACTTTATAGTACACATGTATAATATATTATATAGTATAGTATGTATAGTTTACATAGATACTCCACTGTTACGTTCTTAGTTTACGCATGATTCATGATAACTACTTTTTATACATGTGATGTATGCCATGCTTTTTGTTATTGCTTAATGTAAATCGCTCTGGATTAAGAGCGTCTGCTAAATGCCTAAATTGTAAATTGTAAATTGTAATGTATTTTTCTCCTGCGAGGGAGGTACAGAAGTTAGAACACACTGTTATTTGTGTATTCTCGGGTAAAAGGTTGTAGTAGTTTCTGCATGGCTGGGCAGTAACAGTCCAAACACAGAGTAAATGGTGCGTGCGTGCGTGCGTGCGTGCGTGCGTACGTGCGTGCGTGTGCCTGCGTGCGCAACTGTACATAATGAGGGCCAAATGTCCCAAAAAGTAAAGCAGAATTTGAGAAATAGACAATATCCTCATAAAATAAGTGATTGTTTTTATGGTTAAAAAGAAAAGTTGGTTCCCAACTTGCGTGGTCCCGACCCCGGGTAGCCCAAAAGGACACCGGTCCGGTCTAGTAGTAATACAAACGTGTGCACACTGCAGATTCTCTCTGGCCCACTTCTCTTACAATCCCCCTTCCTCTCTCTGCCCATTCTCTTACTATATCCCTCCTTTCTCCTCCTCTCTCATCCAGTATCTCTCCTCCTAATGCAGCAATGGAGATGAATCCACACAGGCATGTGTGAACAAGTTATCACTTAAAGAGACAGAGGGAGAGAGTAACCAACAGTGTTTGTTTGTTTATTGGAGGGGGGGGGGGGGGGGGGGGGGGTAATGGACAGAGTCAGCATTGGCATAAACAGGGATCTACTCAGTGTTTGTCCCTGCCTGGGGCAAATCACGGTGCTGCATATGCATACACGCACGCACAGTCGCACAAACACATACACACACACATGGGAACGCACAATTGCCCACATGCAGTATTACAGTTAGGCCTAACAACTTCACATTGTCACATCTCCTTTTTACCCAAACATCTGAGCAGAAAAAACTAATCACACCCGTGTGAAGTGAGGGGCGTTAATATATTAAAGTCTAACTCATGTTGATTACGTGATGTAATGCAAACATTAAATGTCATTAACAATAAAGAGACAATATGACGTAATGAGAAACAATATGACGTAATGAGGGACAATATGACATACATTTTCCCTTCATTGTCAATGGTGTTTTTAAACTAAAAACAAACATTAAACCTGTATATAGGAGAGGCTAGCGCCCCTCAAAAACAGTGGATAATATTAAAAATCACACTCGTGTGAAGTGAGTGGCGCTCTTATCATCATACATCATCACATTCCGAACAATCATTTTCGCCGTCCTCACTTTTCTGTCCTCACTTTTTATCCTCAATTTTTAAGCCCTCAGCCAATCATATCATCGCTGATTTGCTATGGAGTACACACAGATGCACAAAACTGGCATAGGAAGGGCTATATCTCCCCTCAAAAAAGGGCCTGAATTATGGGGGCTTCGTTCTTGCAAAATGAACATAACTAATTTCCTCTCCCATCATGAGGAATAGTTCCATAGTGTGTAGCTCAGTGGTTCTCAAACTGGGGTCCGGGGACCCCCAGAGATCTTTGAGGAGTTACTGGTCTGTTCTGTAACTCTTACAATGTACAAATCGAACCTGGGCTCCCAGAGATAGAAAATTGTATCAAATAGGGGTCTTTGGCCTCAAACATATCAAACACCCGTTTAATTTAAACATTTATAGCTAAATAACAATACAACACAAGGATAACACACACACACACACACACACACACACACACACACGTCAATTACGTCTGAACTCGAGTGTCCAATGCTTGAAATTAAAAAGTTGTAGGATATAACCACACTGAGCTGTATAGTAGGCGGCCTATGGTGTTTTGATAATGATTTGCGTTCCACTCACGTCCAAACTCCCTGCTGCTGTTAGCCTAATTAGTAGACATTGGTGACATCTGTGTTCTTTTAAAAATATTGTCTGCTTTGAAAAAAGTCTGTAAATCAAATATAATGAAAACCAGCAAAAAAGCAAAATGTCTTACCTTTAGGCTTGTCATCTTCTTCCTTCCTTGGCTAATAAGTTCTCCATTAGGCCTACTTCATGAAAGAGGAGCTTGACTTCCACAACAAGCTTAACAAGGGGACGCTCGCGTGATGTCTTTGATGTTTTTGTATCCTTTCAAGAACTGCGTCAAGCCGGTGGTGACATGTCTCCACTTTTTTTTTAATTCGCGGCGAGTGCTCCCCACTTTTCGCTGCGGCGAGATAGTAAACTGGCGAGTTCTCCGGATACCGTTTCCATCACCTCCACCTGCGTGCGTGCGTGCGTGTGTGTGCGTGCGTGCGAGAGAGAATGAGGCCAGGCTGTAATAGCCCTCGGCTAGCTGTCAATGAGAAAATGGGGCTGAATGGGGACAGACATGCCATGTGTTCACGTGTATGGTTCAACCCCCCCCCCACATACACACACACACACACACACGGAAATACACACAGACACCCTTCCCGAGGGCTGAGGACGGTTAACGTGGCGGCGTGGCTCGTGGTACATGGTCCCCATGGTAGTTTAGGTTACAATTATTGGTAGGGGATGGTGGTGTGGAGAGCAGACCATGGCTTCCTAGCTTCCCTGGTAGACACAGAAATAACACGTTTGTGTCTGCCTGAAAAGTTTGGGAACCTTAGTATAAACACTATTGTCTAGCTGTCAGTGAGTTACCGCTAATGCGGTTGATTGATTGATTGATTGATTAATTGATTGATTGATTGATTGTATTTATCAACAGTTTGCAGAATTATAGTACATTTCAAACTCAATACAAAAACTGTTAACTGTGGACAACACCATAAAGCATTACACTTGTTTACAATAGGGTCCACCATTTTCAATTCATCAGAACATTTAGAGACGTACAAATACACTATAGGCTATAACCAAAAACAGAAAATCATCATAAAAGGAAGTAAACTGGGAAAAAACATAAACAGTGAGGGGAAGAGGGGTGGGGGGATTCAGATTTTACGGGGCCAGTTTCGAATTGCAGCCTTCCATATGTTCCTTCAAACGGTTTTGAAGGAGTCAAGGGATTCACATATCTTAGCGACTGTTGGTAGGGCGTTCCACTTTTTTTATATATATAATTTTTTATCCCACGATTTTGTAACCCATTTTTCACCCCTGTGTCAATTATCTAATGTGATCGTGGAAGGAACACGTTATTCCACGTTATTCCAACTAGTTCCTTTCCCCTCCATCAGGCGCCCCGGCTGGCCAGAGGGAGGCAGTTTAGAGACCAGGATTACTGCATGTTTTTTGTGAGGGTACCTACCCTAGGGGACACGGAGAGAACATGCAAACTCCACACAGAAAGGCCCTTTGGCCAACCCCGCCTCGGGTATGGGCACTGATGACGTGGAGGAGGAAACACGCCGCCAGCACCCACAGCGTCCCGAGCGGGAATCGAACCTAGGACCCAGGAACATTCCACATTTTGGTGGCATAGGAGTGAAATTAATTTAGTCCCTTGTTTGTGCTGAATCTGGGTTGCACATGGTTTGTTGAACTCCCTCTGGTGTTGTGGGTGTGGACTTCGTTAAGGAAGTATTTAGACAGTTACATGGGTATCTTGGTGGTGTATCGAATCTTGTGGACCAGACCCATTGCAAGATGCTGTACGCTGTCGTCAACCCAAAGCCATTCCAGGCTGTCAAAATGGGCAGGGGTGAGGTGGGTTTGGGGAGTGAGGCCAAGTAGTAGCCTGACCAGTTTATTTTGGGAAGTTGGAGAGCCTCACTGGGGCCTTGATTCAGCCCTGCAAGGCATTTAATCACCCCAGTGGCCCTATTCTGCATGGCCATGTATAACAGGCAAACATTTGGTGAAAATACCATATCTACAAGCTCACAGCGAGTTGTAACACGCTGTGAGCTTGTAGATAGGCTATTTTTATATATAATATAATATATAGGGAACAAAGAAGGGGGCCAAATACACAAACCTCTGGTCAATGAAGAATAATAGAGTTTAAGTGGTTAATGCCTTGACCGGTCCCTTTCCATTGTGTTAAGTGCCTCACCTAGTGTTCATTCCATTGCCTTGAGCTCATCATAGTACTGTAGACACTAATCTGGGAACCCATTTTGTTGTTTTTGCTGTTTTGTTTTAGTTTTTTACCTCTGAAGGCAAGCTTAATTTGTTTCAATGACTGAATAACAGGAAATAAGGTTCGCTTTTGCCACCTGTATTTGCATCCTGCTCAAGGGCCAGCCCCGTATGAGAGCTCCTATTCAACTAAACAACAATCCAGCTGACAGATTTTCATTGCAAATTGAAAATGTGTCCTGAGAGTATAGTATCACAATAGACCTACATTTCAGCATCAGTTCATTCAGTAACTGGGTTATTAGATCCTCTCTAATGCACAACTGTAATGATGTCAAATCTTGGTTGTTTATCAAATCAAGTAGTAACCCCAAATCTATGAATTCAATGAGTAGACTATTGTCAGGGCTGCCCACAGAAATAACTCCACAAGCTATACTGTAATAATAAAAAATGGTGCTCTCTTTTAGTTGTTGATGGGGTGTTTGCCAAGTACATTTGCACATACCTGAAATGAGCTCTGCATTATCCATCTCTCTCTCTCTGTCGCACGCACGCACGCACGCACGCACGCACGCACGCACGCACGCACGCACGCACGCACACACACACATACACACACACACACGCACACCAGGTCAACAAAAACATCCACATTTCTTGGTAGATATATTCTTTTAATTTGCCTTCATCTTCATCGCATCTTCCGTGTTTTCCTGGATGCAAACTTTGCGTTTTTTTCTTAATTTTCTTCTTTATTTCTGAAACAAAGTCAAAATGTCAGCATAAATCTGATTATAGTGTGAATAAGGCATCACCTAAATAAAAGTTTGATCACTTTTTCATATATTTCGTATATTTTTCGTATATATATATAAGTGAAAGGATGCTAGATAGAATGTAGGCGGTGCGGGGTGTGTGTGTGTGTGTGTGTGTGTGTGTGTGTGTGTGTGTGTGTGTGTCGGTCGGGCCGGTTCGATGCCTCTCGGTGCCCAATGCGAGATTAGTAGAGGTCGCCCCCGCACATTTTATTTCTTTTTATTTTATTTTATTATTTTGAGGGCTACACAACGCCCCTAGTGACCTGGCGCCCTAGGCGGGGAACTGTTTCGGCTGCCCCTTGGGCCCCTGTGTGTGTGTGTGTGTGTGTGTGTGTGTGTGTGTGTGTGTGTGTGTGTGTGTGTGTGTGTGTGTGTGTGTGTGAGAGAGAGAGAGAGAGAGGGAGAGGGAGAGAGAGAGAGAGAGAGAGAGAGAGAGAGAGAGAGAGAGAGAGACCTGTCTCCCTAGAGAAGACTATGCACCCAATGCACACACAAATGAAGTGGAAACTGAGCTACATTTCCTAATGGTATTTCCATTGTACCAAGACATCAGAGACACATACTTCCCACAGATTACAATCACCCAAGGAGAGTGTGAAAACATGACTAAAATGACAAAAATATCTTCTGCATGGGAGAAGTAACCTACAACAATGTGCAAACACAGCAGCAAGATTTGTGAGCTGCTGTGATAGGAGAAGAATATAAAATGGAACACGACCACCGTAAAGACTAGTAGACTACTATGTGTGTATCCCTGCACTATCTGCGTTCTGCATAGAGTGACCTCGGTACATAGAAGTTGATTAATTGGATATTCTGACTTGACTGAAATGTACATAAATTTTTTCCACTTTTGCTTTGGCAATGTAAACGTATGTTTTCTTATGCCAATACAACCAATTGAATTGAATTGAATTGAGAGAGAAAGAGGGAGAGATGGTTAGAGATGGAGTGCCGTGAATGTTTTCCACCCTAAACAAGTAAGACGCGCAAACGCGGGAAGCGAACGCAGCTCGTAAATTGCAATAACAACAATTAGAATAAATTACGTACTTTTTAAGGTTTTTTTTTATTAAATGTTTTTTCAAGTTATTTTTTTTAGTGTGTGTATGTGTGCGTGCGTGCGTGTTTATTTTTTTAGGTTTTTTTTTTAAAAAGTTTTTTCTTTAAGTTTTTTTTTAAGTTAAGTTTTTTTTAAGTTAAGTTTTTTGTGTGTGCGTTTTTCCTTTTTAAGTTTTTTTTTAAGTTAAGTTTTTTTTTAAGTTAAGTTTTTTGTGTGTGCGTTTTTCCTTTTTAAGTTTTTTTTTAAGTTAAGTTTTTTTTAAGTTAATTTTTTTTTTAAGTTAAGTTTTTCCTTTGTAAGTTTTTTTTTTAAGTTACGTTTTTTTTTACGTTAAGTTTTTTTTTAAGTTAAGTTTTTCCTTTGTAAGTTTTTTTTTTAAGTTACGTTTTTTTTTAAGTTAAGTTTTTTTTTTAGTTAAGTTTTTTGTGTGTGCGTTTTTCCTTTTTAATTTTTTTTTTTAAGTTAAGTTTTTTTTTAAGTAAAGTTTTTTTTAAAGTTAAGTTTTTTGTGTGTGTGTGTGCGTGCGTGCGTGCGTGCGTGTGTGTGTGTGTGTGTGTGTGTGCGTGCGTGCATGTGTGTGTGTGTTTTTGTGTGTGATACAGCTGCGCCCTCTGGTGGTGGGCGGGTGGTGTTACAGCGTGACACACAGACACACACACACACACACACACACACACACACACACAGACGTGATCTGCTGGGTCTCATAGTAAATGCTCACTGCGTTCGCAAACATGATCATCAGGTATTATTATTATATAAGGAGGAAGCTAAAATGTAGTTTTTATGTGAACATGCCCGTACCTGTTCATAAAGTATGCCCATGGGGCCTGGGCCATAGCTGAGCGGTCCAGGCACCTAGGCCGGTAATCCAGCCTGATGGCGTGCTGCGGGTTCGAGTCCCGAGCCCGTCTGCCTTTCTCTCTCCCCCTTTCCTGTCACATTACTGTACCCTATCAAATAAAGGCAAAAAAGCCATATAAAGTAGGCCTGGTTTGCCTGGTGGGTGGTGATCCTCTATCCTTATAAAAGGATAGAGGGAGGACCAGAGCGACAGCCCCGCCCCCCCGCTATTCATTTCAATGGAAGAAACCCTAAATACAAAGGGAAGACATCATTGCACATAACAACCATGCCTAGGGGTCTAATGAAGTACTATCACCTCATAAACACATGAAAAACTGGAAAAAATACAAAAATCACGGCACTCCATCTTCATTAACCATCACTTCTTACTCCTTTTAACAATACAATTATCTTTTATTATTATTATTATTATTATTATTAACATATACAAATGAATTGCAACTAAACTGAAATTCAAATTAAATTAAAAATAAAAACGAATGAAAAATGCAAAATTATAAGAACCTTAAGAGAAGCTTGCAGATTCACAAGAATCCTGCAGGGCTGCACATGCAGCATTGAAGGCTATGCTGACCTTGAGAGCCTCATCACCAACCAGTGACAGCTGGCAGACTACTGTAGGGACTTCCTGTCCAAGACAGATGCACTAATGCACAAAGTGCACGCAGTCCATGTCTTTTTCTTGTCTTTTCTTCTTTTTTTAAAACTGCAACTGGGACAAGGATATGTCGGCTCTCTGCGTGCCATGCTGCCATGGATGGTAGCGTACGACAACAATGGTATTGGGAGGTGGCTGCCTGACTTCTGGGCAACGCCATGACGTGTTGTGATGAATAGGTGGCCTTGATGTGGATGAGGTTGAGAACACTGCTTACAGCATGCATTCACAGCACATTCCATACCGTGCAACTACAGTACAATAGACATAGTTCATATAGGAATAATAATTTACGGAAATTGCCTTTTCACTCAAATAATGTACATTTCAATAACGGTATAATCAGTCAGTCTCAACAGGCCTACAGCACCCTTGTAATTTTCCACAGTAATATCTGGAGTGTTAATTTTAACTCTTACAGCATGTGACCAAATTTCCCACACATAATTAAATGAACACTCCAGTCTATATTTAGCCGTGTAAGTGAACGAGAAGCCATATAACCATTTTGATTGTTTTCCACTATATTGTCAAATGTCAATGTATAAGCAACCCTGCACAGCAGCAAATTAATTACACTTTACCTTCTGTTTGTTTTTGGATCGATGTATATAGAAGGCTACTGTGTATAGTTCAGCAACACTGTTGCCCTTCTGTGAGAGCTTACCCACTTTAAGCCCTATTTTGTAATTCATCGTATGATCACGGCATCTCATCACGTGGCGAGAGTAGCCAGTCTGCAAGCTCGCAACACGTTGCACTAGCTTGTACAGTAGATCTGCTATTTTCACTATACAAGTAAGACGCCTGAGGGCGAGAAGCGAGCACGCATCCGCCTGGGTGACAGCAGACTGCTGGGCGAGCGCTGGCACTTTGGCATGGCGGGTATGATCTTAATTTTCGCCGGGTGCCGAGTGCGCCTGCACTAATAACTTTGGGGCAGGCCCGTCTGGAGTTTGAATGGAGAGGTATCAGTCAAAAGGGAGACATCGAAGAGGAAGGATCAACATATGGAATGTCAGAACAGGTCAACTCCATATATGGAGATCTTAGGGTTTGAGCTTTGAGGTCAGATGTAGAGTTGCTGGCCAATATTGATGACATCAGGGATATCCATATATGGGCTTAATATTGATGACATCAGGGATCTCCATCCCTGATGATGTCACGTGAGGTCACGTGCTCCATCCCTGATGATGTCACGTGATGTCACGTGCCCGACACACAAACTGACAGGAAATGCGTGATTCCATAGTTAACTGCGACCTTATGTCGCAATCATTCCCAAAATAGATCTTGGCAAGCTGAAAGTGGAGTTCTCGAGCCTCATGTCCAAAACTGTTACTTTTAAGGATTCAAATTAAAAAGCAGCAAAAAATAGTTAGAATATGGAGATATGAGGTTTCTGGCCGACAGCAACGATATGCATCATCTGTAATGACGTTTTCCAATCTCCAGGAATCAGGTGCCATTAAACTACGGCTCATAGATTTTGTACTTCTCCCAACTCCAAATGACTCCAAATGACCTATAGATTTGAAAACTATACTGTTAAGTTGTCATGAGCTTAATATAACATTAAATGCCAATTAATGACTCATTCCCATCGTAATCCTAATAAACGTAGGAGGGGCCCGGACAGGAGACAACCCACAGAGCCTAGTCCTTCCATGGTAGACCCGAAACCCTGTTGACCTCAGGATACATCACTGAGGATACGTCCCAGGTGCATCCATGCGATGTATTTTTTTTTAGAGACACCATGTTGTGCATATGGCTCTCTTTTGAAACAGAACCGAACAGAACATCCATACACAATGTGGGGGCGGTGGTGGCAAACCCGGGCTCCCCCAGAGTTAGTGTCGAAGTGTCCTTGAGCAAGACTCTGAACCCCTAATTGCTCCTGATGTGCTGGTTGGTGCCTTGCATGGTTTCCGCAGCCATCAGTGTATGAATGTGTGTGTGAATGGGTGAATTTAATGCACAATCTATGTAAAGCGCCTTGGATAAAGGCGCTATATAAATGCACCATTTACCATTACAATGTGAAGGTGTACAATAGTAGATATTCAGTGCATGTCGTTGCTGTCGG
Organism: Electrona antarctica; assembly: GCF_951216825.1. Classification (NCBI taxonomy): domain Eukaryota; kingdom Metazoa; phylum Chordata; class Actinopteri; order Myctophiformes; family Myctophidae; genus Electrona; species Electrona antarctica. Next base: position 24,707,307 of record NC_136802.1, on the reverse strand, counting down.
GCAGAAACCTTGCATCTCCATAGTTCAACTTTAAAATAAATAAATGCCCTAGTTTGTTGTACAACGGTGTCACAATAGTGGAAATAGTGAGTCACAAGCTCATTATAGTTTCACTGGATTAGAAAAATGATTACATTTTAAAGGTATAGAGTAAGTGATACTTTTTGGTTAAAACTAAAAGTTATTTGTTAAAAGGTTAAATCACTATATTCTGATAGTAATCATTGCTATAGTGTTTGTTCAGTAACAGGTCTCCCTGTCTCTCCAGCTAGTTCGAAACAGAAAATACATTTTCAGGTCGGTGACAACTTTTCAGCCAAGCAGGAGACAGTAGCTATTTATGAGCTATAATTTTCATAGTGTCCCAGTTCTAATTTTGTCTGCTAATTTCTTTGTGTCCTCACAATTCCACTTGTTTAATCTGTATCCTGATCTTTCTATATCCTGAAAATTGCTATCCAAGTTTCAGTTTCTGAAAATGCATTTTCTGTTTAAAAAAAAGCTAGAGACATGGAGACAATATAGAGCTTTTTAACATACTTGAAAGAAAATCACTAACACCTTTAGTGGTTAAGTCTGTCTGTGGGTTTTATAAATATCTAACCAAGAGCGTGTGAATTAATAATAACTGACTGCATTGGAAGTTTTTTCTTTCTTTCCTTTTTTTTTACCCATTTCCTGAAAAGTAACAGTTTTGGACATGCAATGTTTCCATCTGACAGCAACCATGAATAATGCAGAATTGGAGCATCTGATCTGTGCTGCCAAGACACACACACACACACACACACACACACACACACACACACACACACACACACACACACACACACACACACACACACACACACACACACACACACACACACACACACACACACACACACACATGTGGAAAGTAACTAAGTACATTACAAGTACTGTACTACATTTTTTTAGGTTATTGTACTTTACTTGAGTATTTCTACTACTTTTACTTCTACTCCACTACATCTCAGAGGCAAATATTGTAACATAGGCTACATTAACCACTTTAGCCCTATACATTTCGGCCATTTGAAAATAGCAGATCTACAAGCTCACAATACTTCGCATTGCAGCGCGTTGTGTGCTTGTAGATTCTGCTATTTTAAAACATTTTATAATACTGCAATGTAGTTCTACATACATTGCAGTATTGATACTTTTACTTAAGTAACAAATATAAGTATACTTTTCTCCACCACTGTGGAATCACATTCTGACACTTGTGTGGAACCCTGCAGGAACAAAGCCTGTGTTGGAGCACCCTCTGTTGACATCAGACGGTATTGCGAGTCAAACCAACCTTGTCGAGAGGCCATTATAAAACCATAAACATGATTTACTGAGGGGAGAAAGCTATGGAATTTTTCCTTTTAATGATTCAATTTGCTAATATTTCATGTTAATCTAAAAAAATAAAACACTTTTGAACCATTAAAAATTATGTTATCACAATGATACAGAATACAGCTACAGGCCATTTGGATTTGAAATGTATAGTGATTTATTTCATGCTACTGCAGTACCCTTTGAGATGGATCAATATCAACTTAGCAAATAAAGATAAATACAGCAAAATCAATGATGAAATAATAATTATAATAATAATGCACTTATTTGAAAAAACGTACTGCAAGAACTCAAGTTAGAAAAGAGATATTAAAAGAACAGTATTCCATTACAGCAGAATGGCTGTAGGTCACACAACCTCAGCACTTATATAGGCTAGTCATTCTGTCGAGATAGTGTGACATTGATTGTTGAAACGACAGCTCGTGTCGTTTCAACCGGGCCAAATTGCCTGGGCAGGCAAACCAGAGTTACATTCATTGCATTTTGTTTGGTTGTGGTAATTAGAGAGATTAATGACATGTTCTTTAGGTAGTACAGTATAGGACCATCAGTAGTTTAAGCACAGACATGTAAGGCAGGGGTCTTCAACGTTATTCAGGTCAAGAACCCCTTAACTGAGACGGATGAAGTGGGGACCCCCACTACATTGTATGACATTGTGTTGCAGTCCTCATTGACCAGCTTCATCCATCAGTGTTGTGTGAATTCATGTTTTGTTTTTCTTTTCCCCCAGACATTTAACCACTTAAACCCTCAATACCAGCTAGTAAATTGACCTTTCACTATATGTACTTGGTTTGCTCCTTTTTTCCTTGGCTAAAGTTCTCCTCAGTATAAGGATGTTAGGGTTCAAGTGGTAAATATAAAACTCTGAGGACCCCCTAGGGGTCCCTGACCCCCTGATGAAGACCCCTGATGTAATAAAGATATCATTAGCAGTAGTCGTGGATACATTTTGACCGATCGTTGTGTGGACATGAAACGATAGCATAATGACGTATTGGTATTCAATGCAATCCCCTGGGCAGCATGTTCTTGATTCCCCCCCCACCTTTTCACAACATAAACAAATTATAACCATATATTGACTATAGTATAAATATGACAATACTGTAAATTCCATAGGATTTTCCATATATATATTTTTTTCTTCCTTTTTTTTGATTGCATACATGTCTAAAATTCAGTCAACGTGATATACAAGAGTAGATAATCTGCACTAAGGCCCCATTTACACTGGCAGCCAAATCCAGCATGAATCAGATCTGAGCCACATTCAGATTGGAATAGGATTTGTCATGTCATGTGACATGTTGGACCAAGCGGATGTCAATCTCGATGTGGCACAGATCTGAGTCAGGCTAGATTTGTGGGGCAAGATCTGATCTGATGTGTACATTTTGATTTCGGCCCAGACAAACAGATTGTTCCGGGTGTTTGGTTGATCTCCGCCTATAGGCCCGTTAAGGTACAAAGTGAACATGCACGTCCAAGACATTTGGAACTTCAATGACTTTGTCAAACTGTTGAAAAGGGGCAGTGGTCCGAAAATAATAGTCTCACCTTAAACAAATACAAAATAAAATAAATAATAATTAAACCCTATAATAGTCCTGTTGGGAAACCTCATATGTCCAAAACTGTTACTTTTCAGGATTCAAATTAGAAAATTAGCAAAAGCAGCAGATCTACAGGCTCAAAATGCCTCACAGTGGATCTGCTACTTGCTTTTGTGTGAAGTTGTAGTGTGATCAAGTAAGACTTTAATTTACCAAACAACACAAAAGGTTATGGAGAAGAATATGGAGATAGGCGGTCTAACAACAGCAACAATATACCGAGTTGTCCAGGGATACTACACCACATCTCTTCAGCGCAGTGTTGATCTTCACGGCATGTTTTGATTTTAGTTTTAGTCATAGTCTCTTGAATAGTTCTCATTTAGTTTTAGTCACATTTTAGTCACCTGGAATGTGTTTTAGTCGACTAAATATCATACGATTTTAGTCGACTAAATCAACTGTAGATTTAGTCGACTAAAATCGTATGATATTTAATTTAGTCGGCCTTGATGCCGTCATAATGACTGATTGTTGAAAATATTGAAAATAGCCGATCTACAAGCTCACAACACATCAGCATGCAAATGACTTGTCTTTTACTTATACTGGAACTCTTATCCACTAGTCCCTTCCTAACATTTTAGTCGTTTTTATTTGTTGACACAATTGTCAATATATTTAGTTTTAGTAATCATAGCTTAGTTTTCGTCAGTGAAGACATAGTATTAGTGGACGAAATCAACACTGCTACAAGCTCACAGAGCGTTGTGAGCTTATAGATTGGCTATTTTCGGCAAATGCTCGCCTGTTATTATGACATGCCCAGAAAAAGGACTAGGGTTCAAGTGGTTACAACATGCTGGAAAAAGGGACCAAGAAAAGTAAACGCACCGTCCTGTCTGATACTTGAACAGATACCTAAACTTAAAATGAGGATTCATATTCATAATTCTGTACCGATCTGCTTTGGTTTTCGAAAATTTGAACTTTGACCGAACACACACACACACACACACACACACACACACACACACACACACACACACACACACACACACACACACACACACACACACACACACACACACACACACACACACACACACACTTCTGAATTCAGTAGTAAGCACTCTAGCTTTTTAGAACCACAATCAAAGTGCCAGTATTGACCTACATCTACACCCACCCCATTGCACCACACTATATTGACTAAGCTGCAGTAATACATGTAGGGCTAATAAATTCTATGCAGTAAACGTGTGGCCAGCCTGTTAGCACCCATACAAACGGCTTCAGTCGGCGGTCACGGTGAATCCATCCGTTTCCACTATCAATGTTTCAGTCCAACAGAGGTGCAACATTGTTAGCCTGGCTAATAAGCCAGACCGAATCAGCCGTTGGCAAAAAAAAATTGCCTGCCGGCGGATTACGGTCTGGAGAGGCTCAATTGTACGCCCATTTCCTACACCAGAGAACTGGTGTGGCCAACCGGGACATGGTATGGGCAGGCTTTGGTACAGTGACTTTCAATGCTTGAGACCTTTGACTGACAGTAGCTCTGACCAATTGCGTCAAAGAGAAAATGTTTGAACCCGCCCCCCGGGAAACAAGATCCATACACAGCATCTCCAGACTCAAATACCACAGTGTGATTTGAGTCTGGCTTATTAGCCAGGCTACAACATTGTGACATTTAGAGTGATGCTACCAGCTGTTCTGGGGGGGGTCTTCTAATCAAGAACCTAAAGTGTGGACAAGCATCTGATATAATAGGGGTCCTCTTGTGGGTTCAAGTGGGACGACGAGAGAGAGAGAGGGGGGGAAAAAGAGAACATGGAACATGGAGACGAGAATCACGGATCGGAGGACAAGTAGAGAGAGAGTTCAGATATGTACGAGAGGTGGGATGAGAGAAAACAGATCAACAGAGCGAGAGAATCCAATACCACAGGACGCCCACCTTCTCCTTACTGAAAATCACTTCAAAGAGGCTATAGCCTGTCTCGCCATCAATCTGATGTGTACATTTTGATTTTCCATCCATCTCTCTCCATATGCCGTATATTATCCATCCACGTACCCATTCCTCTCTCCATATACACATCGATCCATCCTTCATACATCTCTCCACATATACCGTATATCCATCCATCTACCATATACTGTATATCAATCCATTCATCTATCACTATCCACCGTATGCTCCCCCCTCACAGTAGTATCACTCCATACAGACACCCTATGCCGCTCTCCTTCCATCCATCCCTCCATTCCCCCTGTGATTGCCTCACATCTGGCTAGACCAGATAGGGCGCAGCAACTGCCTGACATGCACCACAGGCATGATTCACTGGGCAGTCTGGATCCTGCACACTTAGCGTACACATGTACACAACCACGCACACACACACAGACGCTCATTAAAACGGACCAACCAAGCAGATGAGAGGGTGGACAATTATCGGAGCCAGTCAAGTCTCTCACAAATCGAATTTGAGTCACGCGAATGAGCCTTCCAACACAAACACACAGTTAAACAATTCGATTTTCCACATACTAGCCTGTGCACATAAAGTCGAGTACCAAATGGCATCACAAAGGCATCTTCGACAGTTGCTAAACGACGATGCTATTGAGCACCAGCCCCACCACTTGAGCCAATTAACCACTTAAGCCCTGTTAAAAAAAGCTGATCTACAAGCATCACGATATGTCACAAATCGATGCAACACGTGAACTTGTAGATCTATTTAGAAAAATCTAAATGTTTGAACATTTCGACCTTTAACGATATGTCCCAAATAGGGATACCAGGGTGAAGTGGTTAACTAGCCTATACCTCTCTGCTATTCAAACACACGCATTGTCTTCTTGACATCTCCTAAAAAGATGCTTCATTTCTCCACAAAGTCAACCAAAGAAAATCTGATCTTCAGGTTGTTTGTACAGCAGCTGAATATATTTCTGAATGGCTTTCGAGGGCTCACTATAATGTCAAGATCTCGCTAGATGCAAAGGACCGGACTTTTAGTTAAACTAAGGTACCCCCAAAAAATGGCAAACAAAATGTAAAAGATAAAAATAATAATAATAATTCACGAGAGCAGTTCCAAATCGTTCAGTAGTACTAGTATATATATATATATATATTTCTTTTTTAAAGACTGGCTTATATAAGTTCATTGCCACACCTTTTCAATCGGCTTCAAATTTTGAAGGGATAAAGAAGTTAAATCAATGATGCTGAGCACCTATCGGTTTGATGATCGAGAGAGATGGCGAATGGAACGTTAGGGTTGCGAAACCGATTCCAAATGCGGGGGGCTCTTTCTTTCAAAGCTCTTTGGTACATTCCGCCAACGCAACGAAATGCTGAAATGCAGGACCGATCAGGGGGCGGCGCCATCGAGATATGAAGGACGCCTAAACCCTTAGCAAAGATATGAAGTCATTTACATAGAAAAGAAACAACATTACAAATACCTGAGAAAGAGAATGAAAGAAAAGGAGTACAGTCAGGAGGAGGACAGGGCCAAAATATAAAAAAGGGAGGAATTCTGCATTCCAGGTGTTTTTCTTGAAACCGTTTATGTGTAAAGACTCTTAGGGATGAGTCTACACACCAACCCAGACTCCTTACCATGTCCTCTGAGGGCCTTGTTTCTAACATTTCTATGTTCTTGTTTTTGCAGTGCTAGCTGAAAAGTCTGGTTAAAAAACAACTTTGTCTTCACGGTCAACAGCTCAACGACTTGCATTTCTGAGGTACGACTATTGTTGGTTACTACGTCGCCATACGTGACTGTTGTTCGTTCCATTGGGGGACAGGCAGTAGGTCACCCTGTCATTAGGGATGTGTAGTTCTTTTGTTTTGGTTTTGAAGAGTCTGTGCAGCAACATAGCTCCGTAGAATTAACGTCGTTAGCGTTTAGCTTCTAGAAGGAAAGATCAAGGAAGAGTGTCAGTGCTTGGCCTGTAGTGTTCAGAGAACACGTATATGTTAAGTCTCTAAGCCTCCGGCTCTCTGTCGCCGTGTCTCAAGTACAGTGTGTTTTAGAAGGCATGTTAAGTATATAAAACAAACACACACACACACACACACACACGCACACACACACACACACGCACAAGCACACACACACAGAAACACACACTTCAAAGTTGCGGCACAATCAGTAGAACTTGTCGTCGATGCGGAAGTGAGGCCTGGTGACGTCGTCGGGATTGAGGAAGACGGAGATGGACTTCCCCGGGTTCTCTGTGACCAACTGCTGCAGCCGCTGGGCCAGCTTGTCCTCCGACGGCGAGATGATGCCGTTGGCCGGGTGGTGGTGGCCGGGCGAGCCACCGTGGCCGTTCATGCTGGCCGCCGCCGCCTCCTTCTTCAGCTGGCCGGCCTGCCGCGCCTGGTCCACGGCCGCGCGCAGGTGCTCGGCTGGATCCAAGCGCACGTGCCCCAGCTTCCGGGCGACCAGCAGCGCCTGGCTATCCGTCAGGTGCTCCAGCATGTTGCACTGGGGCAGGAAGTAGTTGGGGCAGCTCTTGCCCAGGATGCAGTGGGCCAGGTCGTCGAGCAGGCCCAGGAGCAGGCGGGCCGGCGTGTCGGCGTCGGGGCACGACAGGTAGGAGGAGGGCAGTCGGTCACAGGCCCAGAAGAGCAGCGTGCGCAGGTGGTAGGGGCTGAGGCCGGTCCGCGGGCGCGCCAGGACGCGGGACAGCACGGCCTTGGCTGCCTGAAAGGCCTGGGCCATGGGGTAGGGGATGCACTTCTTCAGCTGAACCTGAGGTGGACAGAGAGATGAACACTGTTGGATTACAGAGGAACAAGAGGAAGACAGGAGGAACAGAGAAAGGTGCAAAGGAAGGGGAAAATGGATTCTTGAATTCAATTAAGAAAATAAAACAAATACACCTGGGGGTGAAAACCCTGATCGCACGTCTCGTCTCATTCTCTGTATGGTGACTTTGACCTCGATCTTTAAAGGGTTAGTTCGGACTTTTGGACTTAACCCATTTTGACCTGAGATCAGATTCTAAAAATGTCTTCTATATCCTGTCAGTTTTCTGAAAATGGTAGGTACCCTCACAAAAAACATGCAGTAATCCTGGTCTCTAAACTACCGCCACATAGAATGCAGCACTCAGTGGCTGCAGCACATTATCAAAGCTAGGTGCGCTTCGGTCAGCTGTTTAGCTATGGGGTTTCAACGTGAACAGCGTTCATTTACTTGTAGACTTGAGTCTCGTTCCGGCTACTTTATACGTTTTGTGTAAGCTACAGTGTCAGCAGTAGCTCTCCACCACCTCTTTGGGCATATGGCTCCCACTCAGTACAATAACACCACCAGGTTACGTGCTCTCGTTGCAGCTGTTGCAACCAAACGGTTGCGAGGAGTTGAATCCCTTGGGTCAACTTGGGTCGACGTGCAACAGGACATAACACACCGCTGGGACGAATGCTAAAACCGTCTCGTCCCGGCTCAACCCTTTGGTGTGGTTTGGGCTTTAGTCAACAGAACACTTGGTGTGGCCTCACCTCGCTGCGTGAGAAGGCCAGTCTCCACTCCCTGTCGGGGCGTCCTCCCAGCGGCGAGCAGCACGGCAGCAGGTAGAAGCCAGAGATGGCCTCCTCCTCTGTGATCTTGCCGTCCCAGAAGTGGTTTGCAGTGAGCCAGCCCTGGGCCACGGCCGGCCAGCCCCTGAAGGACACCACAGGCAGCAGGTCGTACAGCACCCGGCTGGAGCCAGCCTGTAGGACAGACAGACAGACAGACAGACAGGGGACAACATGGGAAGACATCAGCACGTCCACAGTTATGGTTTTCGGCTCATTGGTTAGTTAATATAAATCTTTTAGATTTTTGGCAGGGCTGCCTTAGTTTGAATTGCAAAGATTACGATGCAGTTATTAGAGGAGCCTAAATAAAATGTATACTATCTTTTTTTAGTTGAAATGTGGGCCATCATAACAGTATAGTTATAGTATAGCCTTAGGCTGCTACGCCATTTTTTGTTCTCATTTAGAGTAGCCAATAATTTTTATCTCCTTTTATTCCCAGTACTTTCATTATGCCAATTCATCCTCTCCGCACATTTCTCTATTTCTACTACAATTAGCCAGTAGTACCCCTAGTCCCCACCGGTAGGACATGGTGCCCCCCAGATGCATCACGGCGGTTTCTGAACCCTAGACTCAAACCCTGTAATTGTGGACAGCTACTTTACCACACTGTACAGTGTACTGTACTGTACTGTACTGTACTGTACTGTACACTGTACAGTACTAGCTCAGTGGCCTTGTCGTTAAGAGTGTGTGGTCTGAGATTGGGAAGTCAGGGTTGGATTGCCCAGCTGCGTCATACCAAAGAATATAAAAAAGGGGCCCAATGCCTCCTTCAATGGCACTCGGCATCAAGGGTTGGATTGGGGTTTAGTCCCTGTGACATACTAGCGTCATGTCCAGGGGGTGTTAGTCCCTGTGACATACTAGCGTCATGTCCAGGGGGTGTTAGTCCCTGTGACATACTAGCGTCATGTCCAGGGGGTGTTAGTCCCTGTGACATACCAGCGTCATGTCCAGGGGGTGTTAGTCCCTGTGACATACCAGCGTCATGTCCAGGGGGTGTTAGTCCCTGTGACATACCAGCGTCATGTCCAGGGGGTGTTACTTTAGTCCCTGTGACATACTAGCGTCATGTCCAGGGGGTGTTACTTTAGTCCCTGTGACATACTAGCGTCATGTCCAGGGGGTGTTACTTTAGTCCCTGTGACATACTAGCGTCATGTCCAGGGGGTGTTACTTTAGTCCCTGTGACATACTAGCGTCATGTCCAGGGGGTGTTACTTTAGTCCCTGTGACATACTAGCGTCATGTCCAGGGGGTGTTACTGTTAGTCCCTGTGACATACCAGCGTCATGTCCAGGGGGTGTTACTGTTAGTCCCTGTGACATACTAGCGTCATGTCCAGGGGGTGTTGCTTGTACATCAAGCTGCCTCACGCTACAGAAACAGGAGATGAGCTCCTGCCCTATCGACCTCATGGCTCGGCAAAGCATACTTATTACTTTACCCCTGCACCCCCACCCGAGTGCCCTCTACACCAGTCAAAGTGGGGTCCAAGGGGTCCTTGAGGGAGTTCCAGGGGGTCCCCAGCTAAATGATAGTTTGGAACGAAATTGACCCTTATGGATCTGTAGCTTAAATTAACATAGATTTTACAATATGAATTGGGGTCTCAGAGATAGAAATGCCATTAAATGGGGGTCCGTAGACTAATGCATGTCAAACTGGGGGTCCTTGAAATTAAACATGTTGAGAATCACTGCTAGAGCCGTAAACATCTTCTCTTATGGGGGGTGCTTGGCATATCTCTTCAAATAGGGGTCCGTGGGCAAATACATTTGTGTCAATTTGGGGGTCCTTGACAAGGAAAAAGTGTGGGAACCACTGCTCTACACCGTTACATAACTAGAGGCCTGGTCTGAACCACTGCTCTACACCGTTACATAACTAGAGGCCTGGTCTGAACCACTGCTCTACACCGTTACATAACTAGAGGCCTGGTCTGAACCACTGCTCTACACCGTTACATAACTAGAGGCCTGGTCTGAACCACTGCTCTACACCGTTACATAACTAGAGGCCTGGTCTGAACCACTGCTCTACACCGTTACATAACTAGAGGCCTGGTCTGAACCACTGCTCTACACCGTTACATAACTAGAGGCCTGGTCTGAACCACTGCTCTACACCGTTACATAACTAGAGGCCTGGTCTGAACCACTGCTCTACACCGTTACATAACTAGAGGCCTGGTCTGAACCACTGCTCTACACCGTTACATAACTAGAGGCCTGGTCTGAACCACTGCTCTACACCGTTACATAACTAGAGGCCTGGTCTGAACCACTGCTCTACACCGTTACATAACTAGAGGCCTGGTCTGAACCACTGCTCTACACCGTTACATAACTAGAGGCCTGGTCTGAACCACTGCTCTACACCGTTACATAACTAGAGGCCTGGTCTGAACCACTGCTCTACACCGTTACATAACTAGAGGCCTGGTCTGAACCACTGCTCTACACCGTTACATAACTAGAGGCCTGGTCTGAACCACTGCTCTACACCGTTACATAACTAGAGGCCTGGTCTGAACCACTGCTCTACACCGTTACATAACTAGAGGCCTGGTCTGAACCACTGCTCTACACCGTTACATAACTAGAGGCCTGGTCTGAACCACTGCTCTACACCGTTACATAACTAGAGGCCTGGTTTCGGTGCATAAAGGTCCTTTCAAACTGGCAGCGATTAACGCAGACAACGTCACCTGGATCAACAACAGGTCTGCTCATGAGGGGCGCGACAACGCAAGCGTTAACCGAATCCAGGTCTGGTCAGTCGCGGGCGTGTGCCCGAAACGAGCACACGTGCGACAAAATACGCTTGCGTTGTCGCCCCCGCTCGACTTCTCCGCTCGTACAGGAAAAAGAAAACGCAGGTGTCTCATTGTAAATGAACTACTAGGCTGCCTTAATCGCGTCCCGTTTGAAAGGACCCTTATACCTGCAGGATGATGGTGGCCAGGGGTCCGTTCCTCTCCAGTCTCTCGGGGACGGGGATGCCTCTCTGGGGGCAGCGGCGCAGCTCGTCCACGGCCTCGCTCACCACGCCCCAGAACCAGTCGGCCACCAGGGACGGAGAGAAGTAGCAGCCGTCCAGAGACTGATGATGAGGAGAGCCCAGGGAGGACGGGCTGGAGCCTTTACCTGTGGTGGGACGGACGTGATGAAGCAGTGTTGAGTTTGACAGCAAGTTTAGACTTTTAGTTTTAGTCACATTTTAGTCACCTGGAATTATTTACTGTTGGTCTACTTTTAGTTGACTAAATGTCATACGATTTTAAACGACTAAATCGCCATTGATTTAGTCAACTAACATGTATTTTGGTGAGCCTTGATGCCGTCGTAATGACTGATTTTACACGTGTCACACGCGTTGTGAGCTTGTAGATTTTCAGCATGCAACCAAGTGTAAAATGCCTTGTATCTCTTACTTATACTGTATCTGTTGTCCACTAGTCCTTCCTAACATTTTAGTCTAGTTTTTATTTGTTGACTAAATTGTCAATATATTTACTCTTAGTTTTAGTCATCATAGCTTAGTTTTCATTTACCGTAGTTTCCATTTAGTTTCCGTCAGGTAGTCGACGAACATTTTCCGTCATAGTATTAGTCGACGAAATCAACACTGACGTGAAGACAAACCAATGTCACGTGTTGTTTCTCCTGACAAATACTGCACCAGCCACTGAAGCCCCATTTCATACTTATGCACCAACATGGCAACACCAGGGTTAATGTGGTTACATTTCATACTTATGCACCAACATGGCAACACCAGGGTTAATGTGGTTACGAAAGCTGATACAAATAGATACATAAATGTAGTAGCAGAACAGATTTGGCATTCCCAGATTCTGAAACAAAGGTGAGCAGGACTTTGCCATCTGGCGTCCTTGGGTCTGGAATAGCTTTGGCGTTTTAGCGTTAGTATGAACATCAATACACGTCAGAGTGGCTAAACAAATTACGTTTAATTAGAATTCATGGAATTATTTAGACCAATCAATGTGCATACAAAAGTCCACAGTGGACTTTAAGGGCAGCTGTAGCTTAGGGTAGAAATGTCGTCTCGCAAATCAGAAGGTCACCAGGTTGCCTCCTGGTCCGGTAATCGTGTCTGCGTGTCCCTGAGCTACGCACTTACAATAAGGCATTCACGTAACCCCTAATCGACCCCCCCCCCCCCCCCCCCCCCCTCTGAGCAGCACCTGAGCATCCACCAGCTGGGTGAAGCTGAAACTGAATGAACCACAGGATAAACCAAGTACCTACCTATGACTCTCCATGCCTTGCCGGCTTCTACAAGGCTGCCAGCATTACTAAAATAGTCCAAGGTTCGGTACGAAGCATTGTTGTGAAACCACTTGCACTACTTACTGTAAGTACTGTACATAAACTGTAGGAAACTAAATTGGAGATAAAGTAAGAATATAGTAAACAGAGTATATAAAAGAGAGCCATAACACTAAATGTTATTGCTTTATTTTAGGTGGGAAAAGTTACACGCTTGGAGAGAAGGCGAACGTTATTGTATGCAAAGTCACACTCAATAAAATGTTTCCAGTGCTTATTTCCAGGGGAAGTGTTCCTCCTGGGATGTAAAGGCAAAGGATTACAGGGGCGGGCTGGGGACAGAAATGTATCCACAACGCCATTCATCACATTACCCCGGTGAAGCCTAAAACAAACTCAATCTACCCTTGCTGTCGCTGCCCATTTCTTCATCATTTTTCTCCTGTACTCATCCTCCACTATCAAGCTTTCCATTCATGCTCCTCTCTCTCTTAATCTCTTTCATTGTTTGCCCAGTCCTTCATCTCTCTTTCCATTACATTTTCCAGTACATTTCTGATTTCTAACTGAACTCTGCCCTACTGTCCCATTTATTTAGCTGTTCTTTTGTATGAATACCAACATCTCTCTAAGCCCTCTTAGAAGGGGCTAATGAGGCCAGATTCAAGCAGCCAAATATGCCACTTTGCCACATTTCCCTGCTCTCAAGGTTATGCACGACGGCACTTTCATAAAGCCGTGCTTGAATATAGCCGATCTGTTAGTTCACAAAGCATCAGACACACCATTAGTGAGACACCCTCCCCAAACCCTAACCTCACAGGAAGCCACGGGTGGTTTTATCCGCAGCACTGATTAGTTTTAACCTGCCACGCATGTCGGGAGCCACGGGTGATTTTTTTTCTTTTTTTCAGATTTTTTTTTGGCTTTTCTGCCTTTATTGATAGTATCAAGTGAAGATAGACAGGAAAGAGGGAGAGAGAGAAGGGGAGAGACATGCAGCAAAGGTCGTCATGAACGGGACTCGAACACGTGACGCGCTGTCAGGCCAAAGCCTATATGTGGCATGCGCCTGGACCACTTGGCCAGTGGGCGCCCCGCCACGGGTGATTTTTAACCTGCAACACGGGTGATTTTTAACCTGCAGCACAGGTTTGTCTGACTAATGACTGTAGACTGTTTTGGTATGACCAACCAACGTATGCACCCCCTTTTGGGTTGGCTATTTTCGGCTCACAACACCTTCAACGATAAACGCTTGCTACGAATCAAAATGCGAAGAAGCAAACTAACTTGCTCCCGATTCCTAAGAAGAAGCTATGGACGACACCCACCCCTGGGCCTGTACACCCCTATACCTTCTATGTTCTCTCCACCCTTTGTACCCCTCTCCCCTCCTTTCCCTACCCATGTCTCCTCCTCCTCCCTCGTCCTCCTCTTCCTCGTCCTCCGGCGGCGTGCCGGCCTCCTCCTCGCAGCAGACGCCCCAGCGGGCCAGCGTGTGCGAGTCACACAGCCGCAGGCTGAGCCACGAGTGGCAGGGCGACGAGCGCCGCATGTCCAGCGTCACGGGCTGGTTGCGGTCGTGGAGCTTGAGCGCCGGCACCAGCAGCGTGAAGTCCAGGTCGTAGTCGGCGCCGCGCGCGTAGTCGCCCAGCTCCTCGGGGTTGAGGTCCAGCACGCCCTCGCGCGCCCCGCCCGACAGCAGCAGGTACTCGTTGGCCACTGGGAGCCGCTGGTCCACCTTCTGCACCAGACCTGTGGTGGAGAGGGAGCGAGAAGACAATCGGTCACGTCAAGTGTACGGCAAAACCAACCTCATGTGCTGGGATACAGAGGCACATGAGATACACTAGAGCAGTAGTTTTCAACCAGTGGTCCTTGAGGGGGTTCCAGGTGGTCCCCAGATAAATGATGGAGAGTTGGTACCCAAATGGACCCTTATAGATCTTTTAACATCTGCATTACTTAATTTACAAGAAGTCTACACAATTAGAGAATTGTGTAGACTAATTTTGATCAATGTTTGACTGTTATCTCTCCTACCTCAATACAACATGGAATTGTGGACCAAATCTTATCCAATGACAACAAAATATTTTGGGTCTGAGAGGCTAAATCTCATCAAATGGTGATCCGTGGCTCAAATGCCAAAGAAATAATGGACCTTGATATAAAAAGGGTTGAAAACCACTGCACTAGAGGGGTGGGCAACTTTGAACTATAGTTCTGCACTCACTCCAGAGGGCCACGTTGCATATTACTGTCGTATCAATAATAGCAGATCCACAAGCTCAATTTTTTGCTTGTAGATCTGCTATGTTTGCTATATTTGAATTGAAATACTGATTAATTTATTTTTTACCATTTTAGAATTGGAATCCTGAAAAGTAATGTGTATCGTTTCTTTAATTTCAAATGCATTTAGTTATAGGTTACTTATGATAACTTCATGAACTTAAATGCAAATTCATTGGACGTATAAAAGACAATTCACTAGAATGAAGTAATTAAAGCGGGTCATGTTTGCAATTGTAACAGCTGAAATATATAATATATCAATGTTGGGATATTAACCTGGGGGCCACATTAAGTGAAGGTGGGGGCCGCATGTGGCCCCCCCGGGTCGCCAGTTGCCCATGTAGATGCTGCTGCCACTACGTTTTTTCCAAGACAAGAGAGACAGAACGTGTGAGGCACACACAGAGAGATTAAGAGAGAGAACAGCCGTGCTCTGTGAGAAATGGGGGACTATGTGCTATAGATTGTTTTGGAAAGGCACTGCATATATTTATGAGCTCACAGCGGCAGTAATATTGACTGAAGAGCACGCCTGTGAAGTTAACTGCTCCCTCAGTGACCAGCGGCCAACTTCAACACCAGCTGCGCGCTTAAAACAAGTTCCCCCTGTAGCAACTTCCTCCTTGCCCCGCCAACACTGCTGGCTGAACGATATACAGTCACCGCATCACTGGCTTGACAGAAACTGAGGGCAAAGCTTGTGAGGGAATAAAACACACAGGCAGGAGAGAATATATATATATATACTGTATATATATATGGACGGCTGAGAAGAGTGAGACAGAGTCACTTGTCAAGAACGGTAACATTTCATCGATTCCCCTCCTCTCCCCTGGCCCCGCCAGGCAGGCAGCTTTCCAAACAGAGGCCCACAAAACTCTCTAAAAAACAGTTTATATGAGAAACGTCTCGGCTGCCAAATCCCTTTATGGGTACTTGACTGTGCTGTAAAGTTCCCGGGCTTTAGACCCTCAGGGAACGGCGCCCTTGGGGCCAAGTAAATTATGTTGTTCAGAAGAGCCAATGAGAGACGGCCTTGTGGCGGGAGAAGAGGGAGCTCTGGTCTCTTGACCAGAGCGGAGCGCTTGACTTAGTACACCAATATGCCCTCCCGTATGGAAGAGCTACAGTATGTGTACACCTCCCGTATGGAAGAGCTACAGTATGTGTACACCAATATGTCCTCCCGTATGGAAGAGCTACAGTATGTGTACACCAATATGCCTCCCGTATGGAAGAGCTACAGTATGTGTACACCAATATGCCCTCCCGTATGGAAGAGCTACAGTATGTGTACACCAATATGCCTCCCGTATGGAAGAGCTACAGTATGTGTACACCAATATGCCCTCCCGTATGGAAGAGCTACAGTATGTGTACACCAATATGCCCTCCCGTATGGAAGAGCTACAGTATGTGTACACCAATATGCCCTCCCGTATGGAAGAGCTACAGTATGTGTACACCAATATGCCCTCCCGTATGGAAGAGCTACAGTATGTGTACACCAATATGTCCTCCCGTATGGAAGAGCTACAGTATGTGTACACCAATATGCCTCCCGTATGGAAGAGCTACAGTATGTGTACACCAATATGCCCTCCCGTATGGAAGAGCTACAGTATGTGTACACCAATATGTCCTCCCGTATGGAAGAGCTACAGTATGTGTACACCAATATGCCCTCCCGTATGGAAGAGCTACAGTATGTGTACACCAATATGCCTCCCGTATGGAAGAGCTACAGTATGTGTACACCAATATGCCCTCCCGTATGGAAGAGCTACAGTATGTGTACACCAATATGTCCTCCCGTATGGAAGAGCTACAGTATGTGTACACCAATATGCCTCCCGTATGGAAGAGCTACAGTATGTGTACACCAATATGCCCTCCCTTATGGAAGAGCTACAGTATGTGTACACCAATATGCCCTCCCGTATGGAAGAGCTACAGTATGTGTACACCAATATGTCCTCCCGTATGGAAGAGCTACAGTATGTGTACAGTACACCAATATGTCCTCCCGTATGGAAGAGCTACAGTATGTGTACAGTACACCAATATGCCCTCCCGTATGGAAGAGCTACAGTATGGGTACACCAATATGCCCTCCCTTATGGAAGAGCTACAGTATGTGTACACCAATATGTCTCCCGTATGGAAGAGCTACAGTATGTGTACACCAATATGTCCTCCCGTATGGAAGAGCTACAGTATGTGTACAGTACACCAATATGTCCTCCCGTATGGAAGAGCTACAGTATGTGTACAGTACACCAATATGCCCTCCCGTATGGAAGAGCTACAGTATGGGTACACCAATATGCCCTCCCGTATGGAAGAGCTACA
The DNA here is from genome assembly GCF_951216825.1 of Electrona antarctica. Lineage (NCBI taxonomy): Eukaryota > Metazoa > Chordata > Actinopteri > Myctophiformes > Myctophidae > Electrona > Electrona antarctica. The sequence goes on along the minus strand of NC_136802.1, from coordinate 24,689,794 downwards.
GTATGTGTACAGTACACCAATATGTCCTCCCGTATGGAAGAGCTACAGTATGTGTACAGTACACCAATATGTCCTCCCGTATGGAAGAGCTACAGTATGTGTACAGTACACCAATATGCCCTCCCGTATGGAAGAGCTACAGTATGTGTACAGTACACCAATATGCCCTCCCGTATGGAAGAGCTACAGTATGTGTACAGTACACCAATATGCCCTCCCGTATGGAAGAGCTACAGTATGTGTACTGTACACCAATATGCCCTCCCGTATGGAAGAGCTACAGTATGTGTACTGTACACCAATATGCCCTCCCGTATGGAAGAGCTACAGTATGTGTACAGTACACCAATATGCCCTCCCGTATGGAAGAGCTACAGTATGTGTACTGTACACCAATATGCCCTCCCGTATGGAAGAGCTACAGTATGTGTACAGTACACCAATATGCCCTCCCGTTCCATACGGGAGGGCATATTGGTGTACTAAGTCAAGCGCTCCGCTAGAGCTACAGTATGTGTGTATTTGCTTCGTCCTAACCCATTTTAGACCCGAGGACACATCTGCGTCACCTTATAGCTTTTAACCACCTTAAAAATTATTTTAAACTTTAGCTGTTGAAAAATAGCACTACAAGCTTGTGATCTGCTGTTTTTGAAACCAGGGGGCCGGGCCGAATACGGCGAGCCGCCCCACGTCCGAAACGGTTGAGAAATGACAGAGTTACCGTGTGGGGGTCCCTCTACTGTACCCTCTGTACTGTACTGTACTGTACTGTACTGTACTGTACTGTACTGTACTGTACTGTACTGTACTGTACTGTACTGTACTGTACTGTACTGTACTGGCACACCCGGAATCATCATATATACAGTTAATATGTGCGTGTGTGTTTGTGTGTGTGTTAGGTTGCGCACACATGGTGAAAAACAGCCATGCTGTTTTTGTGCTCATACCCACCCAGCCACCCAGCCAGCCACCCAGCCACACACACAGCTCTGTAAGGGAGTGGTTGCACCACTCAAAAGTTTGACACGTTTTTCAGAAGACATTTTGTAGAATCTGTTCTCAGGTCCTAATGGGCAGAGTGTGGCTGCAGAGACGGCACAGGGGACACGCGGTCCACCAGCTCTGTGGCCAGCGGCCAGAAAGCTCCTAACGGGATTTCTCTCATCCAATTAAGAGGGCACAACCCTGCGCGCAATACGTGCTGTTTTAATGTCAGTGAGTTATGTACAGTGTTCATGTCTCCGAGTCTCCATAAGAGTGAGACAACACAAGAGAGAGAGAGACAGAGAGACAGAGAGACAGAGAGAGAGAGAGAGAGAGAGAGAGAGAGAGAGAGAGAGAGAGAGACAGAGAGACAGACAGAGAGAGAGAGAGAGAGAGAGAGAGAGAGAATGTTTTTCTGGGATGGTGTGTGTCTGAAAGAGAGATAAGAAACGATTTTGACCACATTCTGTCGGAGAGAAAAACAAAGGCTGATGCTTCATAGACTAATAAGCCATAAATTCCATCCGTAAACGGCCTTGTTTGAAAGCGAGCGAGGGTGCAGAAAAAACTAGGCCACTCACAGCAGGGAGAGTTTGGGGATAGATTTAGTGCATGTGTGTTTCGTGTGCATTCCTAACCTTATGTAAAAGATGAGTCACAATGAAGGAATAACACACGGATCTGTGAGCTTAGTTGTGAGATTGAAATGAGATATTACCATTTACCATTTTGACACCGATGTTTACAAAGGTGCATCAGACAAATAAATGTATTAGCAGTCAAGTAGAATTATTTTTGATTGAATTATACGTTTTCTAATTATTTGGTTAAGGGACAACGTAATGGACAGAATAATCGCTGAGAAAATAATTGATAGTGCACCACTTTTTGTGTCTCCAAATGCCTGCTTCTCTCCACAATGTGATGGGTTTAAACACTTTGCTGCTGGCAGCTTGGCACCTGCTGCACTAAAAGCAATGGGAAGCCATGCTCCCTCGGTCCCCCATAATTACTCCCTGTGCCTGTTCTGTTCGCCTGAGCTCAGCTCCTGTGACAAAATGTGACCAATCAATTACTAGGATTTGGAAATCTGGCAGACTTTGAGTTGGAAGAAAGAGGGAGGAAGCGCTGAGAGGGAAGAGAGAGAGAGAGAGAGGTGGAGTGATAGAGAGAGAGAGAGAGAGAGATGGAGAGAGAGAGAGAGAGAGAGATGGTTAGAGAGAGAGAGAGAGAGAGAGAGAGAGATGGTTAGAGAGAGATGGTTAGAGAGAGATGGTTAGAGAGAGAGAGAGAGAGAGAGAGAGAGAGAGAGAGAGAGAGAGGGGTTCAGCAGGGGTAAGGCTAGAGCTAGACATCCTAGCCCCCGACACCTGGGCTCCCATTCTCAGACTTTTTCATGTCAAGGACTCCCAAATTGATGTGTATTTTACTATTTTCTATTTTGGCCGCGAGCCCCCATCTGAGAAGGTTTTGGTCCAGGGACACCCAGAACTTTGTTTGTTTGTTCAAAATCTTCCAAACATTTTCAATATTTTTCTAAAAACATTTTTGAATAGCCAAGATAAAAATGGATAAAGTGGTTAAAAGCTATGTTAAGCTATGTTAATCACTTTTGCTGGAGACCCATTCCTCCCAAAAGACAGCTATAGGTGCCCCACTCCCAGACCCCACTTTGACAACTGCTCCCCAAAGACCACTATGGGTGCCCCACTTGACCCTTCACTTCCTTGCAAACACCTATTTTTTTTACTGGCGACAATCAGCAACAAGCTACACAGCAACACACCCTTAGAATACTGAAAAATCACCAACGTTTTGGACAAAAGTAAACAGACCACGGATGAAGGCACGCGATAATTACCTTTGGAGCATACGCCGAAGTATTTGCGCCTTAGTTTGAACCATGAAAATCCCCCTGAAAATAGTCCCATAGCTTGTTAATATGGTCGAACCGAGAAATAATTCACCGTGGTGATGCGGAAGAACAACAAGCAGTATATAGGGGCTCGCTGAGCCAAGTCAAAACCACCGTTCGCTTGCATTGAACTCCTTTTCCCAGAAGCCCTTGCAGCCCATGCAGTGCACTGGTCGATTTACGGTTACGTCATCATAAGGCGACAGCCTCGTCACCAGGTCCTCGACAAATCCGCTATTTCTTTTTCATTATTAAAAAACGGCGAATTAAACACAAATAGCGGTTTTAGCGTATTACGAAGGGGGAGACAATGGAATAAATAGCGTGGAACACGGGTTATGCAGTCAAACTGTTAACACAATCTGTGCCAGGAATGTCAGGTTACGTTTTAAGCAACATACCCTACCTGTGCCAAGACGAAAAGCAACTGCATTGCGTTTCTGTTTAACAGGTGGGGCAGAATGGGTTAAACAATCCCGGCAGCCTCAGTATATTATATGTCATCTTTTAATATAAAGCCCTCAAAGTGTTAAAGAAAAAGAAAAGGGCTTCTTGGCATTGGCGAGTTTAACAAATGCCAAGTATTTTAGCCTGGCATCTCTGGTGTGTTCCAGGGGCCGTGTCTAGGTCTTGGCCCTCTCAATCGTTCAGAGTTTTGTAAGAATTAACAATGTCCCTCTGCTTGTTTGAGGGTACTTCAAAGAACATAATAATCTACTTTAGAATCCTGACTGGTGCTATCACCAGTCACCCAATACTTAGCCCCCCCCCCCCCCCCCCCCCCCACACACACACACACACACACACACACACACACCCCATAACATGCACACGCGAAGCATCCATGTGTTAAGCATGCACACCGAACATGCATGTGCGTTAGCGCAGCAGCAGCACAGACCTAAATGTGTTGTACGAGTGTACACACCCCCACACACACACACACTATAGTTGGCATAGGAACATAGGAACAGGGCTGGTTTCACAGACATGGATTATAATTCTAATCCCATAAGGAAATCACTTTTGAGATTTGTAATGCTTTCCATTGGAGAGAAATACGAGTATTTTGATTAGGTCCGATTCGATACCATGTCTGTAGGTCTGACGTATTCAGTTATACCGTTTCCAGATGGAGGTCAAAGTATGAATGAATGAGAACTTGCACTTAGAACTAGAACTACACAGGCTGTGAAAGGTTTCCGTTTATGGAAGGAAGGTTCTGGGTTGTGTCCTACGGTACGTACATAGTCGAAAAGAGCCTGTATATTTCCACTCTGAACACAGGTGTGTTAAAAATGAAAAGAGCCTGTACATTTCCACTCTGAACACAGGTGTTAAAAATGAAAAGAGCCTGTACATTTCCACTCTGAACACAGGTGTGTTAAAAATGAAAAGAGCCTGTACATTTCCACTCTGAACACAGGTGTGTTCAAAATGAAAAGAGCCTGTACATTTCCACTCTGAACACAGGTGTGTTAAAAATGAAAAGAGCCTGTACATTTCCACTCTGAACACAGGTGTGTTAAAAATGAAAAGAGCCTGTACATTTCCACTCTGAACACAGGTGTGTTAAAAGTACACATATGAGACATGGCAAATGATGGCATGCTGTCGCCGCTGCTCCTCTGGCAACACACGTCTGTAGACCCGAGGCAGATTCTACAAATGTCTTCTAAATACTAACAGCTTTCTGAAAAACCTTAAATTAAGTTTCTATGGTAGAGCTTTTCATGTCAAGGACCCCCAAAATTATATGTATTTGGCCCACTGACCCCACCCATCTAAAAATATGTTGTTCCAGGGACCACCAGAAACAAAGATATGAGTCAAAAGTGTTTGCTTTAAAATAATCTCTCTCCCTCACCCTGGGTATACGATATACACATGCCTGTTTTGCAGTCAAATTTCATATTTTACTCACGGTTTCACTCCGTCAGATTGCACTCTTGAGACATGGATGCGTACAGCGCTGAGACTAGGCTGCACGCAATTATGTTTTGTTTGTAATAAAGAAACAAGGAAAAACAACATTTGGAACGATTGCCGAGGGAGATGAAATAAAAGCAAGGGAGTGTGTTTCCAAAGGCGTTTACACGCTCTATACAATTAAACAATTTGAATCTGGTGTCCCTGTTTTGGATGTCATTATCGGTGGAAATGGCCAAAAATGGTAAAAAAAATTACAACCTCACGATATGTCGCATTGCGACACTTTGTGAGCTCGTAGATGGGCTATTTGAGTCTTTCGAGACAACAGCATAGGGCTCAAGAGTTTAACATCAGTCCACAGACCAGTGGTTCTTAAAGTGGGGTCCAGGGACGCTCAGTGGTCCTTGGGGGGGGTTCCAACCAAATGGACCCTAACATTTCTGTAACTCTGAGTGTACACAAATGGACCCTTAAGGCATTTGATTCCATTTTAAACATTCTCAGAGTTATGGGGGTCCTTGAAATTAAACAGTTTGAGAACCACTGCCAATATTTATGATCTTGGTCTTTAGCCTCTAGTCTATGGCATAGATAGTACAGTTGTGATTCACACACACAAAACCAAACGTTACTCAGTCGTATACTGCCACCTAGGGTTTCTCTGCCGACTAGGAATGGGAGACTATAGCTGCTAAGGACAGTGTGACAGCACAGAGGGTGACTTTGCAGGGAATGCAAGGACATTTCACAGCCACAAAAACTCATTTAACCCATTTTGACCTGAGATCAGATTCTAAAAATGTCTTCTACATCCTGACAGTTTTCTGAAAAAGCTATGTTTCTATGTCAGTCGAAAAATAGCAGACCTACAAGCTCATAGCGCACCACTCGGTGGCGCGCTATGAGCTTGTAGATCTGCTATTTTTCAATAGCTAAAGCATAACATAATGCTAACACCAAAAGGGGTTCCCGCCCAAAACGGGTTAAATGGGGAAGAGCCAAAACCCGATGTGACGTGATCCCTTGTTAATCATCGCTGGAGCTTCTGGTAGCTTTTGACAGTTGTTCCTGCTCGGAAGATTCTGTCCCCGCGTGAAGTGTTGCAGGGCGGCGAATGTACCAAGCGTCCGCCACTGAGGCAGCGCTTACATACAGCAGCACAGGTCAGTGCTGTCCGCGCTAATGGGCTCGGTAGAGATAAGAGTAACAAGAAGACGTCAGGATGCTACTGCAGTGAAACCGCTAACTGCCTGTCACTGACTGCACTCAACAACCTCAAGTGTAACGTACGTGTAAAGAACACACATGTCATGCACTCACGTACACACACACACCAGAACATGCACACGCGAAGCCTCCATGTGTTATTAAGCATGCACAACGAACATGCATGTGCAGCTGCAGCACAGACCTAAAGGTGCTGTGTGCGCACACACACACACACACACACACACACACACACACACACACACACACACACACACACACACACACACACACACACACACACACACACACACACACACACACACACACACACACACACACACACACACACACACACACACACACACACACACACAGCATGAGGCTTCAATGTGACACAGCCGTCACGGCGCCCATATAAGCAGGAACAGGAGCAGTGGGGGAAGAGAGGTCCCTTTTCATCACAGCAGGAGGAGGAGGAGGGGGAGATGTGAATATTCAGCCACACGCCTCTAGTTTGATAGTGTCTAAATATAGTGTCGTAAATCTCTGGAAAATGGGATTCCACCAAATAAGGTGAGGCGTTGCGTGGGTTTGGAACGGCAGGGGGTAGAGCAGGCTCACGGGTGATGATGGGAACGCAACGCTCTGGTGAAAAGACGTTGGGGCTGCTTAACAACCCAAATGTAGGGCAAGCTGCTGTATAGCTACTCTAACAGCATGGAGTCCCATTAGGGCTGGGGAATTACCCACAAATAATATCCAAACCGGGCTCATGTACTGTAGGTTAATTGCATAATCTTTCTTATATCAAACAAATCAACTAAATCAATTAGTCTGATTAACCACTTAAACCTGTAGTAAACTTTGTTTTTGGTAGGCCACAATGGTGACGTACCAAAATAGTGAAAATAGCCAATCTGCAAGCTTACTTCAGCTGGTTTAGGATAATGCTAAAAAGATTTATAAAAATCCACTTTTCTCTGCCTTCTGGTGGTTTCGGGTGAAAACAAGCCACATTCTCCTGCCCATAATTATCGCGGTGGCACAGTATTTTTTTCCCCCACTCTACAAGATCGTTATAATAATATTCTATGAATTTTTAAAGGTTACTGAAAACACCTGGAATAGATGGCAAGGGCAGCTGGAGACAATGTTTTAAGTCAATGACTTAAAGAAAATAAAGATAATCGTCCATTAAACGTAATCGAGACCACGGTTAAATAATTGTGATTGTGATATTGATTTGAAGTCATATTGCCCAGCCCTGCATGGGCTCAGTTTTGCACTCACTGTGACACATGAATCTGGGTTACAACTGTCATTGTTATTGCTGTCACGTTGGTGGCAGGGTACAGAAGGATTGGGCTGACTTTAGTCTCATATCATATCATATAATTCAATCAACAATATTAATCACTGTTAGAGCTGGAGGAAGAGACGTGGGAACTCTCTTTGAAGCGTATTCATACTACCTCTTTATGTCTTAGACATTGCCTAATTCAATTCAAAATAGTACATCGTTTGCATTTCTCGAGAGAAAAACTATCTAAAATTTATCCTGACATTGACTCTACTTGTATAAGATGTCATCTGGAGCCAGCCTCTGTTGGACATATGTTTTGGGGATGCACTTCCTTGAACCCGTTTTGGAATAGTATTTTTGATGCTTTCTCAACCATTTGTCATATACCAATTGCGCCCAACCCGATAACTGCTATATTTGGAGTTCCCAACGACGATGCACCAATTACCTCTCCCCAAGCCAATTTCATAGCTTTTTCTTCACTCATAGCGAGGAGACTTATTCTCCGCAATTGGAAATCTGATAAACCTCCAACATTCACAAGTTGGGTCAAGGATGTTCTATCCTTTATACCATTGGAGAAGCTCAGATACAACAGGTACAAATCTCGCCAGAAATTTGTAAAGGCTTGGTCCCCTTTCATTGAATTCACCCTTTCACTATCTTTTGATGCTGTATCCTAGCTGTTATAAGTGTTTTCCTACATGTCATTTTTCTGTTTCCCATTTTTGCTTGTCATGTTTTATACTGATAATTGGATGTGTGGTAACCTATTTTCCTTATTGTACTACTGTCTGGTTAGAGCCTGGTTGGTTCACTGTGTAGCCCCTTAATCTAGTAAAAGGCCATTTTTATTGTCTCCACCAGGCCGAAGGCATGGGGAGAGAGTATGTTTTGTAGCCTGGTTAATAAACCAGACCGAATCAGCCGTTGGCAAAAAAAAGTTGCCTACCAGCGGATTACGGTCTGGCGAGGCTCAGTAGCACGCCTCTTTCCTACAGCAGAGAACAGGTCGGACCAATCGGGACACGGTATGCAATATAGGCGGGCTTTGGTACAGTGACGTTCAATGCTTGAGACCTTTGACTGACAGTAGCTCTGACCAATTGCGTCGAAGAGAAAATGTTTGACGGGAAATGAAATCCAAGTGGAGCCAGCCCAGACTGATATACCGCGACAGTGTTGTGTGATATTAGTCTGGCTTATTAGCCAGGCTATATGTTTTGCACTCCGTCCGTGTGTGTGTCCGTCCGTCCTTCCTTCCGTCCGTCTGTGTACAGCTAATCTCCGGCACCGTTAACCCGGCCGATGCCAAACTTTGCACACACACTCCCTGGATGCCAACGATGAACCTCTGCCCCACATTTTCCAGAACGGCCTGTTATAGCGCCACCATGAGGCAGCTTTTCACATGTTTTACCTAAAACTGCACCGATCTGCGTGAAACGTTGCATGCACACTCCCTAGAGGCCAAGGACAAACCTTTGACCTGCATTTTCCGCATCTGCCTTTTATAGCGCCACCAGGAGGCCGACTTTTGTAAAACACATTTTTTGATATTACTCCTCCAGATTCTGTCCAAAAATCTCACAAATCGTTACACAGTATCTCTATGGTCATGTGCTCAAGTCGGATCTGTCTGATATTTCATATTCCATCCTAATTGCCTATAATTGGCTTTCACAGTTTGCCCCGTTTTGAACAATAGCCTCAAATCATGAACGCAGCATGCAATTTACGTGAAATCTTTCACACATTTTCTTACTAGGCTGAGGAATATATCCCACCCTTTTCACATTGGCCTGTTATAGCGCCACCAACAGGTTGATTTTTGCAAAACACATTTTTGGAACAAAATGCCTCAAATCATCCAATTGCCATCAAAGGCGTATGAAGAAATGGCAATCGGTACACATGATCTCTGTAGTCATGTGATCAAGACGAGTCTGTTGGATTTCTCAGATTGTACACTGATTGGCTAAGATTGCCTTCCAAATTTTTCAGGAGTGGCCCGTTTGTACAAAATGCTGCACATGTCCTGCTCATCCAGAATTCTATCCTCAGAGATGCTATGAGTGATCTGGCTCTGCATTTCCTCAACAAAATGAAAAAAATTGTTGCAAAAACAAATAAAAAAAAACAACTCCTAAACATTTTGCCAAACATCACACACACTCCTATCCTCCTGGTGGAGACCTGTGCCCGGAAGGGCACTTTTTCTAGTTGTATTTATTTTATTATTTATTATTTTATTCATTTATTATTTATATCCTTTATTACACCCTTTTTTATTATTATCGTGGTTTATGGTTCTATTATTGTTGCTTTTGTTGTTGTCTTATTTTGTGATGGAACCGGGGAGGGTGGGGTATATGTGGGGTTGTTTGTCTACCAAAATTTAAAATCTTATAAATAAAGTTATAAAAAACAACAACAATATTAATCACTTAACCCCGCTTAAAATGTAAACGTTAACCCTAATGGAGATGCAGCACAACAGCAGCAAATCTACATTTGTTCTTTTCACTATTTTGTTAAGGTTTTTGGAATTTCACGCCTATAATTATATGCCCAAAACAGTGATGCCATGCTAGGTTGAAAGAGGCAAGACCATTCATACCAGTGGTCTGACCTGTTTAGTCCATCGACTTAAAGTGGGGACCAGGTGGGGACCAGGGACCCTCAGTGCTCCTTGGGGGGTTCACAAAGCATACTGTGATTTGTTAAGATGTTTAAGGAAGTCACTGGATTCCATTCATTTCATCTAGGTACGCTAGTATCAGAGACTGAATGGCAGTCACCACGGCTAGACTGAACGTTTCTTGACTTGAAATAGAGTGTTCAGTAACAGGAGTCTCCTGCATGTCTCTCCTGCTTTTTATTAAACAAAAAAATGCATTTTCAGGTCAGGATACCAATTGTATCCAATCAGGATAGAGAACTCATACAGAGTACAGATTAAAGAAGTGAAATTGGAAGTGATGACACAATGATCAGACGAAATTGGAACTGGAACAAAATGAAGCCGATAAATGCATACTCTCTCCTACATAAAATGTATTTTCTGTTTATTAAAGAGCTGGAGGACCTGCATATACAAATAAATCACAATAAAAGCAACCAACCAACCGCCACTGCAATTTACAACACAACTGATCTGAACATTCTAGCAGAAACTTGACGAATTAATTCCAAATGTCAATGACTTAACTGTGCAATGAGACTTACCCAACACTGACTCAATCATCAAGGTATATATTTTAAATTACGTTGGAGAAAATGCAAGATATGAATATAAAGCTGTTAATGGGACAATTAGAGAGTCTAAGTATGGCCAAAGCTGTGAATAGATAATGAGGTAAAAGTATTAGTCAGCAACTCAGCATCAATGAAAAGGCCATTATTTTCCAATGTATCCCACAACAATAAGGGAAAACAATATACCTCTTCTCCTCTCTGTTCTTTCTCCTTTAACCTTATTCAGAGGTCTAATGTCACTATACCGGTAGTGCAATTAGGAAGTTAAGTTGAAACAATATGGAACAGATCGATGTTTGGTGGTCAGGAATATCTTAGCCCAGCCCTAAATTCCATACGATTGAATTTAATCCAGCTCAGGAGGATCCATATCTCATGTCCCTCTGGGCAAGATGTCTGACATAAGTAACTCTTTTACTAAGTAAAAATGTAGAAACTGTCCGGCAATCAAAGTTTAGTATACATGTACCTAGTTACTTTCCACCACTGGTGACATGCAGGAAAATAACATTAAAATAAATACAGTCTTGAGCTGAAAGCTGCGATTCCATCAGTTCTCTTTATAATCAGCATGTTTCACAGCATCCTCTGGGCTCCAGATAATACCAGGATTGGCCCCACACAACCCCCGTGCTGAGAGGTGAGATCCTCTAACTTCTTGCCGAATATGAGCCTGCATCTAGACGGGAGATTAAAATTCAAAACAGGGGCAGGATGGATGTGCTCCTATTTAATCCCATCCACTGGATTTCACAGATCAATGAGACGGAGGCGTATGAGAGCGCGAAGAAATAGAGATAGAGTGAAAGATGGACGCTCTATTACAAAACTGTTATATGATTTAAAATGTTTTAATATTACCATTGTTTCAAACTTTTAGCTCGATTACGATTAACCTGTTAAACCCCATTAACTTCGATGGTCGGGGACCCCCAGGGCTCAATACTGTACTTGGCCCCTCGCTTTTCTCGAGAGCATTTGGGAGTGGCAGTGGCTCAGGCGTAGGGTAGTTCTATGACAAGGCCAGTACTGTATACATACTAATCTATTGAAATTGACAGTTGAACGCTTGCATTAGGGAAATCATTAACCAAATAAAGCGACAGGAGATAAATTAAGTTGATGAGGTCGTTTGCGATACAGTGAGTGAACTTTGAAACCCTATTGCATCTTTACAGCTTGTAGATCTGTTACTCAAAGTACTGTACTTAAAGGATATTTCAGTTTCAAATAAACATACAAAATAAAGAAAATGCGTGAGGGAGCCGTGTTTTTTCTTCTACTTTATTCATTTTTATATAGGTACTTTTACTTTCCAATTTTAATACTTTTACTTCTACTCCACTACATCTCAAGGAAAATATTGTACTTTTCACTCCACCATAATTATTTTAAAATGTAGTTACTAGTTACTTTGTAGATTTGTATTATTACAAAACATACAGTATTAACATTAACCCCTTCAGCCCTATTTAAACTTCTGCTATTTGAAAATCACCAATCTACAAGCTCACAACGCGCCGCGATGCGTTGTGAACCTGTAGATGGGCTATTTTCAATAGATTTTAATGCATTTCGTACATAATGATACCTTGTGAAATAGGGACACTGCATATTTGAGTACTTTTGGTACTAAGTATATTTTGATGCCAATACTTTTGTACTTTTACGCAAATACATTGAGCTGAACAAACTTTTACTTGTATTTCTACATACATATTCAAACTCCACCACTGACGACACCGAAGCTGCCAGGAGGAAACACGGACATTAAGTTGAGTTGAACAGAACAAAGTGAATGTCTCGGCTTCATTCACTCACCTGAACCTCTGCGAGTCACTGGCTTTTTATTGAATTGTTATCAGCGCCAAGAACCGGCTGTATGCACTGACATTGTTCTCTTATTAGAGCTACACGTCAACACAATGTCAAAAAGAATCCTTTGGCAGGCCTTCGCTGAATAATGCATTTACAATAGGGAGTAGGGACACTCGGCTTTCAAACAGTCTGCTTTGTTTGCACCACTGAAAATGCGATGCATTTCGAGACTCCGTATCAAACAAATGTAAAAAAGGAAACATCAATCACGTTGCGTCTTGTAATGTAGCTATTACAGTGGTCAATTAAAACTCTCAATGTTTAAATTGATCACATTACTTATTTAGAAAGGAACAGAAAACATCAGTGACAGTCTTTGTTGTGATAAAGAGCAGGCTTCTGGTTGAGTTACAGTAATGGTGTTAATGTTCCTTACAGTAATTGTGTTAATGTTCCTGAACAATTCAATTCACTTTCATTATTAAATAGCCTGTGTGCATGTCTGCGTGCAACCTCGCACGTGCATAAGCCATGCCTGACTTTCTTTATGCATATTGATCAACGGTTTATGAGCTCCTTTTACAGTATGTTTGGATATTATTGCTACCCTTGAGACCTTTTGTCTCTGTTGAGTGGAAACCTCACAAATGTCCAACAAAACGGTTATTCTTCTGGATTCATTTTCAAAAATGTCAAAAGTAGCAGATCGACAAGCTCAAAACGTTGTGGATCTGCTACTTCTCCTACTTTGGTGTGTGACGCTGTAGCGTGATCAAGCAGGCCGTTTTACCAAAAACAAAGCACACAAAGTTAGAATAATGGACATAAGAGGTTTCTGCCCGACAGCCAATGATTTGTGTTTCTAATGAACAGTGTGACATATCGAGTCAAAGGACAACCTCAGGTGCAACACCAGTTACACAGAACGCTAAAGCAGGGTAGGAATGAGAGGCAGAAGAGAGCGTATATGCATTAAAGAAGGGGAAAAAAAGACAACAGGGAGAAGAGAGGGCAGCAGCCACACCAATTCCTCATGCTGCTCCTCGCTTTGTGTTATCAAATGCAGCCCCCGGTGGGTGCACACAGAATAACAATGGCTGTGATGGGCCCCCGGGGAGAGTCCACCAGACTCACGCAGGCATCTGGATCCAAAGTGGAGGAGATAGGAGCATTTAACACAGCATTAGTCAGCCAGTGTGGGCGCGGGGGGCCCGCTCGGGCCCCCCAGCCTGCATCGTAAACAGAAGCCCCAAAGGGGGAGTGCATTGAAGCAGCGCTCGCTGTCACAGCAATGGAGTCTGAAAGAGTTCAGGCCGCCATGAAGCTGTGTTACCAAGCGAGATTGAAAGTTGTTGATGAGCTGAAGACATCTCGCAGCTAGGAAAACAGTTACGCTGTCAACAGCTCGCTATAGAATCGCAGTCAATTTGCCAATACAGTCAAGCCAGCAGATATGTGGGTGTCAAGTCAAGTCAGCGAGCGTGTCGCTAGACATTCACGCTTGGCTCAGCAAGTGCCGCCGGTAAAACAAGATAAAACAGAGGAGGGACAGTGAAGTTGCCAGTGTACCAATCTGAACTTATGCTGGCCCCGGCTTCATTCTGACTGGGGTGTTATTTTGAAGAAGGTCAGCCAAATGGGAAGGCGCGACCTCGGCAGGCAGGCAGGCAGAACACCAAAGCGCCAAGGATGCATAAACACCCAGGGAGCCATAACAATAACACACATGCACCCACAGACACGCATAAAAGAGACGATGCGGCTCTTGTTTGCTGCCGTTATTCATTTCGATTTTTGTTTTTCTTCCCGACTCATCTCAAGGTGAACTTTTGACTCGTAACCCGACACTCAGCCTCCCCAGAGATCGGCCCCCAGCATCCGCATTACTATCCAAAGTTGATGTAATGTAAGGAGAAGGGTTGGACAGGGGGCTTGCTGAAGTAGAACTGATGCACTCGTGGAGATGTGGAAGACGCACGCAGGCTTTCCAGAGTGGAGGTTGAACCTTGGGGGACCAGCGCAACAAATCTGTATTCCATTTTGGCACGGCCATACTTTTGAAACCAGTATCTGAGGAACTGGGCTGCGTGCCTGGCATTTCACAATGTTATAAAAAGCGTCCTTTTGTATACCTGACGCTTTCACAGAGATGTCACAAGTAGTAAAGTACTAGTGCTGGCATACTGAATATGTGGGCTTGGCACATCATTTCAATAAGTGTATTTTGTCTGTCTCCAGATACGTCTGCCTTCCTCATGCGTTGCTTCTACAAGTCTATACTGTACAGCAGGTTATACGCTTCCCCCGACCACACTTCCCTGCAGGCAAAGCCATACACTGTTTACTCACAGAGCCCACCGTGTAAATAACAGTTGCTTCTTGGAGCGGTATAGCTGGGGGAAGGTGCTGCACTCTGCCAGTGTGTGTGTGTGTGAGTGTGCTTTTAATCTCTTTACCTCTCCCATCTCTGACAGAGTGCAAAGCCCAGTGGGGATGCTAGTGCAGCCCAAACTTTATAAAAGCCTCTGCAAGTAATGGAACAAACTATGGTGCGTACACGTAAGCAGTGGCGTCACACCCACACCTATATTCAAGAAGCTGTGATTTGCTCGTTCCCAGTGGCGCCGTGCGTCCTTGAACAGTGCGCCACTGCGTACACAGCCACCATGGCGTACTCCGCTCTGCACACTGTAAGCCTCCAATCACACACAAGGCGTCTCTCCCTATACGCTCTGTTAGAGCTATACACAGACAGAAGTTGTTGGGTTTTTTTTGGAGGGTGGGGTTCGGTTGTTTGTTTCAGAGATTTTTTGTTTTTCATTTTGCAACAGAGGCTGAGATGTCCCAGTGGGAGATTACTGGAACAAGGGGACACAAAAATACAGATCCCCTCTGTGATTGCTTCAGCAAGCAGCGGCAGCCCCGGGGAAGAAAAACAACCGGAAAAACGTCCCTTTGTCTTGAACCAGGTTTGCAAACAAGCAGTAAAAACATGATGGGACCTCACACTGGGAGAGCTAATATCTGAATCCAGTTTAGACTAGATATGAATATAGCTGAAGGAGCTACACGATAGAGGGCAGCACGGGTCCATCCAGAACCAAATACCAGAGAGCCGAACCGAGAACCGAGGCGATTCGGGCCCGAAATACTGACTTGTCCCTCGGGCAGGGTCGGATCCATTCCAAATTGCCGTGGGTCTGGGTCGGATCGTCTGAAATGCAGTTACCCGAAATTACCCGTGAGGATCCGAGCTTTATATATTAAACCCTTCAACTTTAAAAATAGGTTTCAAAAATAGACATGCGTACGTTGTAATTATTACATTCTAAAGTGACAAGTCCATATTATCTGTTGAACCGAGTCAACGAGGGCTGGGTCTCGTCATGCACCTCGACATGAGCGAGAGCGCTCTCTCTCACCCCAATCCCGCGTGCGTGCGCACACGCACGCACGCACACACGCACACACACACACACACACACACACACACACACACACACACATGCAATCATGGCAACCCCCTTGAGCGAGGTCTGTACTTGGCCCATTCCTTTTTTCCCCTCTACACCAAATGTCTTCACTAAAAATTGCAGAACTACTAGCTAAGCCCATTTTTCATAAAATGTTCACCATTTCCAGAATAGGGTTCACTGTATGTGGTTAATGTTATGCTATTTTAGCTGCCAGAAAAGATGAGGAGTGTGAGAAGAGAGGAAAGAGATGCTCAGAGATCCACAGGGGCAGGCTGGTAGCTAATCCAATATTTGACTAGATTAGCAACAAAAAAGCCGCCTCTTATGATATTTTTGCAGCAAACAATAGCCTGAGCGCAAACTACACGGGTGGTGTGTGTGTGGGCTGTGGGGGGGTGTTAACCCATTCTTAACGGGAACCCCTTTTGGCTTTTGGGATATTAATCATTATGTTATACTTTAGCTATTGGAAAATAGCAGATCTACAAGCTCATAGCGCGGCACCGAGTGCCACGCTACGAGCTTGTAGATCTGCTATTTTTTGGAAAATCGTGAAAATGTGGTGCAAATCTTTGAATATATATTCTTTCAGAGCGAACTTTTTTTACTCAAATCTTTGCTTCTGGGAGGGTCCCTGGAACAACATATATTTTCAGATGGGGGTCTGCGGCCAATTACATATAATTTATTCATTTTTGTGGTCCTTCACATTAAATAGTTTGAGCACCGCTGACTTAGAAACATAGGTTTTTCAGAAAACTGTTTTAGAAGCCATTTGTTTTTAGAATCGGCCTCAGGTCTAAATTAGCCTGGGTAAACCCCTCCCCCTCGCCAGATTTGCATTCTGCCGGGGAGTGGGTTTACCCAGGCTAGGTCTAAATGGGTTAATGGGGCTGTACCGCAGCTATTGTCTCGGAGATAATATGTTGAAATGGAGAGGGGACTCTACTTCAGATCAACTGAGGCTTTCTGGCTGGCACAGACGAAAGGAGGAGAGGGCCCACCGTTGGGAGAGCAGCAGGCCAAGGAAAGGAAATGCTGATGGGAGAGCGAAGAACACAGCGGGGAGAGGAAGGGGGAGATGACAGAACCAAAGTAAAAGAGATAAACGAGAGGGCAGCTGAAAAGAAAAGGCCCCTGGAATTCATTAGGACGGTGGCCAAATTGTTGCCAGTGGTGTTGGTACAGACAGACAGAGATATGAGGAGAGCACCATTGACAGGGGAAGCTTTCCCCCGTCAATGCCAGCTTGGAAGGGGAGACAGTGCCACCTATTGGACAAACACACACACTTCATTTAGAACTGCCTGCTGAAATGACCATTAAAGTAAATCATCTTAATTGCTTTGGATTGTGAGTTTCATATTTTTTTGCTCTAGCTCATTTGATTCATTACGGCCAAATGGAAATTTGCAATGTGATTGTAAACTATTACAGTACATCAAGTCTGCACTACAGCAGTGCACCAAACTAATAGGATAATGTCCACTTTCACTTTCAAGCTGGTGTCTCTATTTTTGCCATGTTAGTTATTGTAGTGGAAGGTTTTCCAAAAATGACCAAACATTTCATAATTATCATAACTTTCAAAAGTAGATCTGCGTGTTTAATATACTGATTGATCACATGATACTGTCCAGCATACCTGCTTCTATGTTGAACGGAACAAATATTTTCCATTGAAATATATAGAAGATCTATAAGCTCGCAGTGAGCTTGTAGATCTGCTATTTTCACAATAAGAAGGCAATGTTTTATTATTTTGATTTGATTTATTCATCCAGGGAGGCAGTAACCAGTTTCTCTCACACACAAATGCATGCACGCTGCACGCACACACGCGCACATGTAACGCGTGCTATCTATCCTGTGTATCTCAACAAACACACTCCTGTTTCTGTGACGTCTGGGCTTGGTGCCATCCTGAAATTGCACACACACCGCAGTTTGTTACATTACTTGCAGAGGCTATTGGTTGTTTTCTTCGTTCTTTTTTTAACCCATTCAGGCCTGACGTCGAAATTTAAAAAAAAAATGTTTTCTACATCATGACAATTTTCGGAAAGATTTGAGGCACATTTTAACGATTTTTCAAAAATAGCAGACCTACAAGCTCGTAGCGCGCCACCGAGTGGCGCGCTACGAGCTTGTAGATCTGCTATTTTTCAATAGCTAAATTATAACATAATGTTTAAAACACCAAAAGGGGTTCCCGCCCCAAAATGGGTTTATGGTTAATGTGGTTAAACGCTAACGTGACATGGATGCGTTCCAGGTCTCAATGGGTTAATAACAACCCTATGCTGGAAGGAAGCACGTGCAACCAATGTCTTGTTTTTGCTCCAAAAGCTACTGAATAGGGAATGTACATTTGTGCTTGTGTGGAGAGAAATGCAGTTGCCTGAGGCCAAGTTCACAGTAGCAGTGACAAAACAAATGCTAAAAGTAATGTTCAATGGAGCATGCCAGCAACATGAAGCTTCAACCTAAAACCTGACTGTCGATGCTTGACGCGCTACCAAAAGAGATGAGCTGGCTTCAACATTTTGCAGCACTCTGATGACGCAGGGAAGCGCCAATCAGTCATATGTTTAATTGTTTCACAATTTCCACTTCCCGTCTCTCTCATCCCACAATTCCTGCTCTGTTCCGTAAACGGGAAGTACAACTAATCATAGCTGTTAGCTAGTTCCCTGTGCTATTCATTAACCCAAACAGATTAGGTTAGGGAGTGTGGCTTGAGCAACAGAGGCAGTCAGCAGCAATGTAGCTGGCAATGCTTGGAAGTTGTCCACCTTAGGCTTGTGGTTTATACTACATGTGAGGTTCTACAGACTTACGTACTTTGAATCTATGTAAATTGGTCACTATTATATCTCTCTCGCATACAGTCATCAAGCCGGCAGTGTACATCACACATTTTTTGATACTCATACCTAGCATGTTGAAAATGAAGTCCTTGGCAGTGTGGACCTCTAGAGCAGTCTGGTCTCCAAACTCGCCCTGCTCCAGGACAACCAGCTCCGACACATGGGCTGACAGCTGCTCCAGGGTGGCCCCCGAACGGAAGTCCACCTCCGACGGCTTCTTGGCCACGGCTGGGGAACGTGGTGCCACTGCACTCATCAGGGACTCCATCGCTCACGACGACCCTGCATGGAGAGAACAGAGCAGACGTAAACACATGTACAGTAGACACTTACACGACATGTTCAAAGCCTTATGTTTGGCACTGTGTCAGTATCATGATCGCAGCACCGTTGGCTTTACGGCAACTACAAGAGCACGCAGAAATATCAACGACTATAATACATTTTATATTACTACCTCGAATGGATCAAACATAGAAAGGGTTAATGAATACAAGTATCTTGGAATATGGCTTGATGACAAATTTAAATACCATATAGATAATCTTGTCTGTAAACTAAGGCTTTTTTTTTTTTTACCAGAACAGAGCTAGTTTCCCAACTACATGTAGGAAAAGGGTTATTGAAGCAGTCTTTCTTTCTGTGTTGGACTATGGAGATGTCATCTATGGAAAAGCTGCTCCTTCCGTCAAGCCCTTGGATGCAGCTTATCATTCTGCTCTGCGATTTATATCTGGTGAACCTTACAGAACTCATCTCTGCATCCAATATGACAGAGTGGGCTGGCCTTCCTTGGCCGATAGGCGAAATAAATACTGGTATCTGTTTATTTTTAAAGCAATTGATGGGACTTTATCGTTGTATATTAAAGCTCTGCTGGATTGGAACCCTGTAACGTATAGGACACACTCCAGTTACATGGCTCACACTAAAGGTCCCAAATGCAAACAGTTGTGGAAAACAGCCTTTTGTTTTAGTGCCCCAACCACGTGGAATGACCTACAGCTTAAATTAAATATCTGTTCTCCCATAACATACGGTCAATTTAAATCTTTGATTGCAGACTTACCCCCAAGTGCCTGCAACTGTTTTTAAACATATATTACATCACGCGATGAGGAAATGTTGCTGTTCTGTTTTTGTTTATTGCTTTGAACATTGTATCTTGTATCTCGACGACACTGCAAATGAGGGTAATTCGAGAACAAATAAAGGTTTGAATGAAAATCAATGACTTGTCTTGAGCCCTATTTTACACTTTGTCGCCCATCTACAATCTTGCATGACGCAGTGTGGCTTGTATGCAGTATGGCTTGTGAAATAAAATAAAAATGTCACTTATAAGACATGCCCCAAACAAGGAGAAAGACGTTAAAGTCTAGACTGCAGCTTTATCCCACTTCATTTGGACTCTCATGGGTGTACGACTCGTTGCATATAATTTGATCTGCTCTTCCTCAGGCCATGTTTGCAGCGTTGCCGTTACGTAATACTTGCTTTGTGTAGTTATTTGTGCTTCCAGAGGCTTTGTGGGGTCCCTTAGGAGGCACGGAATGACATTTAATGGCAATATATCCTGGATAATGTAATTCAGTTTTACAGATGAACAGCATGAAGACATTATGGCAACTATTCTCAAAAGCTTCCCCGAACAGTCTGTACATCAGAAGTGCTGGAAACTGGAAAGCCTCCGAAAATAAAGTGGATGTATGTCCCGGACAGTCTCCCACTTCCTCCACCCCACCTGGCCACCTATGTTTCACCTTTGCAGCAGCGTAAATAAGTTCTACTGTAAATCAAATTGCTCTATGATGTTCAGGAACAGAAAATACAGACAGGTGACAGCTTCCTTTGCAGAACTCTTATGTAGGCGTAAAGATAGCTCCTTTCGGAACCCTACGTTAAAGTTTCTGACATTTTGATGACTTTATGTAGGGTTCCTTCTCACCGGCCTCAAGCGACATGGGATGCCATCTGATTTCCCCTGACTTAGCCCTGTGCTGCGGTGTGGGTGTCACGCTGACATATTCCAAACGAAGCATATGAACGCTATAGGAGACAACGAACCATCTGACCCCCCCCGCGAACGGCTCAGAAGCCGTTAAGTATTTTTAATGTTTGTACGACCGTTTTGCCAGCTCTGAAATTCTCTCTTGTTGACATCCCATTGTACCGCCTCTCGGCATCTCGGTTGGCTAGCAGCGCCTCCCTACGCGCCTCGTAGGCGCAGCTAGCCAACCGAGATGTCAACAAGGAGGGACCGAAGAGAGAATTTCAGAGCTGGCAAAACGGTCGTACAAACATTAAAAATACTTAACGGCTTCTGAGCCGTTCGCGGGGGGGGTCAGATGGTTCGTTGTCTCCTATAGCGTTCATATGCTTCGTTTGGAATATGTCAGCGTGACACCCACACCGCAGCACAGGGCTAAGTCAGGGGAAATCAGATGGCATCCCATGTCGCTTGAGGCCGGTGAGACCGGACCCTACGTGGTAGGTCCAAAGGAGCTCAACCCGGGGGGTCCGGAGACGGGCTAGCGTAAAGATTATGGGTGAGATGTCAACAGTAAGCACTGCATAGCTAGATATACACATGGAAAGACAATGCGAGTAACAACTGAGAATTTGACAAAGTTTTCACCCTGAACATCACCAAGGGATGGGCCATTTGGGTCAATATGATGATGTCACATTTCATCATGTCAGTCACAGTGTCACACCCTCCAAACATTCCTGACACCTGTCCAACCATGCTCACCAAATGTAAATAAAGCTGGTGGAACAAAAACAACAACGTGGATTCTTATTCCCCATTCAATCTGGGTCAATTTAAGCCAGCTTTGCTAGCAACGCCACAGTAGAAGCTAAGCTAATAGGCAGGCTAATTAGCCAACTGTTATCTGATGTTACGCCTGTCATAGTTTGCACTAAGCTAACACACATTCGCTTCAAGTGTCACTGATAAGCTGGGTTGCATGTGCAGGCCGTTCAGCGTTGCACCTCACCCACAGACACTTGTGATTAGCTTTATGTTAGCTACCCAGCCACATCAAATTAGCCTGCTGGCTAACTTGACAGGTGGGAGAAGTGCAGTGGCACAGTCAGGCATACACATGCATAAACGCACGCACTCACACTACGGCTCAGCTCAGCGCGGCTCAGCTCAGTTTAGCCCTGAGAAATAGCGGCTGGATCACCACGATGAAAACACTAGCTATCATGCTACACCCGGCGGCTCCAGCAGTGTGCTAAAACGGAACGGAACACACACACCCCGTCCGTGCTCACGCCGATCCGAACAGCGCTTTCTCCGTTATCTGCTGGGTCTGTTGTTATTGTGATCTCTGTGATGAAATCCGATTTCCTCAGCTGTCATTTCCAACAACAGGTCCCTGGCGCCACCTTCCCCCTGGCAACAGTCACCGGCCCACAAATCATATGGTCCTATCAGAGAGGATCCTGGGATTAGTAGTACTGTGTGTGGGAGGTAGTGGTACCGTTCCAAAACTACAAAAGCAGATTATTGTGTGTGACAGTTCCAAAAAGCGTTATATCAATTTATCCTGATCCCTGGTTATTCCTTTAGCATTATTTTGTAATCTATCCATATAGTTAACTTTTTTGCAAACTGTTCTGCCTGGGTGACAGCAGAATGAGTACTTTACTTTTGGTACTTTTTGATATATATTTTTACTTTTAAAGTATTCAATCAATCAATATCAGCATACATTTGTATTGAGTTGTGCTTTCATGTGAAATGTACCATTCTGCAAACTGTTAATAAATACTTCAATCAATAAATCAATCAATGTATTTATTTCCTAATGCAATGTTGTGACACATCCGTTTACTCATTATTCCCTTTTAATATTCCCTTTTATTCCCTGATTTGGTTTATTTCATAACATAACTTACTTTGGCAATGTAAAGTATGTTTTCTCATGCCAATAAAGACCCTTTTAATTGAAGTGTGCGTGTGTGTGTGTGTGCGTGTGTGTGTGTGTGTGTGTGTGTGTGTGTGTGTGTGTGTGTGTGTGTGTGTGTGTGTGTGTGTGTGTGTGTGTGTGTGTGTGTGTGTGTGATCTCTATCTATTCGTGGCATAATTGAACTAAATCATATATAACATTAATAATGTTCTCAGATAGGGTTCCCTGAGATAAAATGTTAATGGAGGTCTGTGGCCCAAGGTTGAGAATCAATCACTGCATAGTCCATCCATATGTCATTGAAAATGACAGGAAGAGGTGTTACTTACATCTCTCCCAAGGTTATTTTCAATGTAGAGTCTGATAGATCATTTATATTATGTTTTATAATGACACAATTTGACAATAAAAAAATATATGCTAACCAACCTTGGCATCTCTATCTTGGGAAACATATCTATTAGTTTGTTTGATTGTTTGTTTGTTTGTTTCAAAAACAGTAGATCTATATAGCTCATCATTCATAGCATTGTGAAACCTTAAATGGTTAAGAAAGATACCCCCCCCCCCCCCACACACACACACATACACACACACACACACACCACACACACACACACACACACCACACACACACACACACACACACACACACACACACACACACACACACACACACACACACACACACACACACACACACACACACACACACACACACACACACACACACACACACACAGGGCGACTGTGGCTCAAGAGGTAGAGCAGGTCGTCCAATGATCCATGGGTCGGCGGTTCGAATCCCGGCTCCTCCTGGCTACATCGAAGTGTCCTTGGGCAAGACACTGAACCCCAAATTGCTCCCGATGTGCTGGTTGGTACCTTGCATGGCTTCCGCCGCAATGTGTGTGTGAATGGGTGAATGTAATGCACAATCTATGTAAAGCGCCTTGGATAAAGGCGCTATATAAATGCACCATTTACCATTTACCATTTACACACACACACACACACACAACTTAAGTCTGTTTTTGTACAAATGGAACACTGATTACTCCTACTTGATGCCACTGCAGGAGTTCATTTACATGCATCTTTGCTTTGACTTCTGTTCTCTGGATATAGAGAACTAGGCTATCAGCTCTCCCACTTGAGTCTATTTATGGATCATTGACACCCCATGGATTGCAATCACATAAATTGCAAGGAAGAGCCTTCTGTATACTGTCACTCAGATCATGAGTCATCTGCCTATTTCACAGGCTGCCAGTGGAATATAGATCAAGATAATAGTGCACCAAACAGCATTTTAATGAGCAAGTTGAGAAAGTGACACTCCCTGTATGCCAAATGAGAGAGGAGGCCAACCCTGGCTTTCAGAAGACAGTCACTACAGAGTAGACACCACAGAAAATGAGCATTTCTGTCTTCTACACTTGCTGATAGCGTTTAAACTATTCTCCTCTTCCGGTGACTCAATTTTACTTTTCTTTTCATCATTTTTTTTGGGGGGGGGGGGGGGGATTTGGAGTTTAAAAGAGACAATCAATAAAGCTCCACAATACGCCCACCAATTACTCTCCCATTTCCTCTGAGTGCCATTATCACCTTTCTCTCCAACTGGTATCACCTTGAAAGGCCTCTGCCAGTGAACCGTCAGACAGGCTGACAGTGCAGCTAATTTACCAGGGGTGTGTGTGTGGTGGTGATATTTTAGGTCAGGGGGAGGCTCCAGAATCTAAAGATTAGTCATGACTCCAGCAGCACTGAACCACAGCATGTCTCTGTCAGCACAAGTCAGTGAAGCAAAGTGATCGAGAGAAGAAAAAATAAAACAGTAACGGATATAGAGGTTGAGACAAGGGATCGGTGAAATGGTACGTAGGTAGACTTGTATTGATCCCATGGGGGAGTTCCGTTCCAGCTACCTACTCAGCAACGACTTCCCCAAGTCCCCAAAAGGAAGTAGGACTGAAGCAAGGAAGGAAGGAAGGAAGGGGGACAAAAGGAAGACAGAAACATAGGACTGACCCCCATGAAATGACCAGTAAATGAGTCCATGGTAAATGTATTGTTCCTGTCACCCAGGCTGCCAACCTGTCACTGCACAACCTCTCAAAATAGAAGACTATAATAAATGGATGGCTGCATGTGCACAGAACATTTCACACGAGATTGCATAGAAAACCAGAGATCATACTGTTGGGATAAAGTAGACCTTTAAGCAGTAACCATTAATCATGAGAGTGTGCACCCTAGCTGCATGTGCTCAAGCAAGGTCACAGAGCGACAGAAAGTTTTCTATATAGTGTCTGAGAAAGTAGAGACACGTCAGAATTCTCCATGACAGAACAAGCCTTCTGTCCTGCTTCCAGGGGCCCCGACCGACGAGCTGATATGGAGCGAATATGATTCGCGAAATAACAGGTCGTATATATGTTACTCATATTCAAGTGCTGTTCTTATTCATCTTAGGGGAATGCCCCCGTGTATCAATAAATATACGCCAGTCTAGGGCTAATCGGTAACACTGAGTTCTGCCCTTCATTGCCCGGTGGAATGATTTAGAAGATCAAAGCTTTGGGTAGTGGGTAATCTCTGTGTGTGTATTTGCCCCCGGACCTCAGGATAAACAGAGCACCCACACATCGTGTAGCATCAATACTACAGAGTTATATCTTTTTTCTTTTTTACATGATCAATTCCATACACGGGAAGCATGGACATTGTGTTAGATACATAAAAAAAACAAGATTTGATTAACGGTTACAAGGTTCAAGGTTGTGTGTGTGTGTGTGTGTGTGTGTGTGTGTGTGTGTGTGTGTGTGTGTGTGTGTGTGTGTGTGTGTGTGTGTGTGTGTAATTAGCAGTTACAACCGAAAAGGCATGTGAGTCAAATGAGAAAGGGAATAGTGACAATATAGTACAGGTGTGTAGAAACGGAGGAATAGTCCAAAAGTAACTAAACACGCTATAAATATGTATGCTATAAATATGTATGCTACTTGCATGCTACTTGCAAAAACCATCATCAGAGTAATGAAATGCATAAAGTGATGCATAACTGTATATCTCATCCGCTGATGTGGCCACTAATAGTGTTTACAGCAACACAGTAGCAACGTCCTCCCCCTCAGCACTGCTGATGTATGACCACCATCACCGTCCATGGTGCAGACTGAAGTGAAATGATTGGATACAGAGCTACTCCTTGACCATGGCTGCTGTGAAAAGAGACCATTTCTTGCAGCCGCCAGCCGGTAGTTTGTGCAGGGCCTTGGTGTCCATTGAAGTAAGGGAATAATCTATCTAAGAGCGTGTGACCATCATTTGAGCTGCTTGAAAAAGGTCAGTGCTATAGGATAGAAAGCTGTGGGAGCGATCTGAACGGCCATTACAGCCATTCCACCTCACTGTGTGAGCTGCCATAGCCTGATTGATGCCTCAGAGAGAAGATTTGGTGCTGCTGTGGTGTGAGCCGCAGGCAGTAAGCACTTTGATATATTACGTTCTTGTGTGTACTCTTTGATATCACTCACCAGTGTGTCTGAATGTATGTTTTGTCGTGAGGATGGAAGGAGGCCCCAGCTTTAAATGTGTCAGTTGGCGAGTTCTGCACAGTCGGTCTGCTAGCCAAGCTTCTCCACCCATGGATGCCACACCCTGCATGGCCATGACCGATGGCTGTCACCAAGGCCACAGATCAGCCTTTGACCAAAACCACAGTGAAACCAAGAAATCAATCGGACAGCAGGGCAATTTGCTCCACCAAAGCAAATGACGTAATTAAGTAAATGGGAGTGTGGCCATGTACTTTTGATTACTGTAAATAATACAATCTGAAGTGGAGGAATGGAGGAGGGGAAAAGCTTGTGAAGTGGAGATAAAGTCCCTGGAGGTACAATTAACAATATCCACCATCGGTTATCTGCTTCTCTTCCCTCACTGACACCCACAACAGCACAGAGGCAAAGCTGGGAAGCCCACAGCCAGCCAAGCTGTCCAGTAGGCTTATTTAACATGCTGTCCTGCTATATTGCTTGTGGATTACAGCCTACAGCAACACTGAGAGAGTGCTGTAAAGTGGACGTTAAGGGGAAAAACGAGGATACCTCACAAGAAAAGGAAGAATATATAGACTACAGTTCATGAGAGAGGATCATGAATAACGTTCACAGAAATACCTAGGAGGCTGCAGAATAGGAAAAGATACAAACAGTATAGAATCTTTCTCTTTTTCTATTATCCCTCTCACATGCTCGTATGTGAGCATCACATTGATCAGACATTTTTAACAAGGAGATGGTGTGCTCCCTCATATAATGAGAAACTAAAGGCAACCAGTTCGGTGCACCGCAAACGTTAGCTATCAGATGAGAGAAACACTGACACTAAAAGTCTTGTGGTGTGAAACAAGTCAAGTGTTTTTGGGTGTGAATCAGATGATACACTCCCCCATATGGCGACGCCACTAAAATATGCATATACTGCTCAGAGAGAAGAACTTTGAGTCAGGAGACTTCCAAACTTTTAGTCATCAGCCGCTGCGAGTGAATTTCACCCCAGTCCATATTAAGACGTGCAAATGACTTTCCTGAAGCTTCTTCGTTAATTGTGATTACTTGGCCCTGGGTTTGCAGAATGCTGCTTAATAGCTACTCTGTCCTAATGAGGGTTTCATGAGTTGTGATGAAGTTCATTGGAAACGTGTTCAGTCAACGGCATCTTCTCTTTTCTGCAGGGACTTGGTTTAAAGTGTCGACCCCGCCGAATTGACCCGAGATTTATAAAGCTATTTTCAAAAGGTCCCTGTTCGGGGGCCTACAGTCACGATGGGGAATTAGTGCTTCAACAGATTTCACTTTCAATTTGAACGTGGATAGGTTGGCAGCCTTGGCGAAAGGGAGGCCACTAGTAATACATTTCTTTATGTGCCACCACTTAAAAACTCAAACGCTGGAGGACAGGGAGAAACGGAGCCAGCTGAAAGAGAGGGACCTTCACTGGGATTTCATATACAGTAGTGGGGAGAATTACATGGGGCCGTCTACATACCATGGCAT
This sequence comes from Electrona antarctica, assembly GCF_951216825.1. Classification (NCBI taxonomy): domain Eukaryota; kingdom Metazoa; phylum Chordata; class Actinopteri; order Myctophiformes; family Myctophidae; genus Electrona; species Electrona antarctica. The sequence continues at coordinate 24,662,033 of NC_136802.1, read as the reverse complement.
TTACCATGCAAGGGCTGTGAGTCTTTCAGATAATCATATGCACCAACCTGGTAAAAGGATATTCACTTTCCATTTTCAACGTGGGCTCTGGTAAATTTCCATGATCCAACATGACAATCATACTGAATCAGAATGTCATTTCATCACTTATACTTTGATGTTGAGGTCTGGCAACACTCATTCTGACAGGCACTAACAATGTGATGGGCCGTGCATCCCCTGGAGATGTCATTATACTATAGAACACCAACACGTCTTTCTCCACACAATCCCAATCATAGTGAAGTTGTAGATGGTTCAAAAAGGCTGTGACTGAATACCTCATGGCACTTCAGTTAATCAATTTGATGCTTTTGGCATAGCTCTCACATGGAGTGGGCGAGTAAACATTCTGATCTCACAAACGAACCCCAAAGCACAAGAGAATAACTACAAAATGACGTCTTTCAAAACGTTGGATGGGCCTCGTTCTCTCAGCTGTTCTTGCACCTCTGGGATATTCAGTTACTGTGATTGGTCTGAAGTTGGGCAGGACAGACGTTCAAGGTGGGTATATCTAATTCAGCCCAAAGCTTAATTCTGTCAGCATGAAAGCGGCAGTAGGTTTGAAGAGATGTTGGCTGCAGTACTACTCTCACGAGCCAACCTCCAGGAAGTGCAAACACACCTGTAATCCCTCTCTAGTAGTGACCTGACCATGCATAAACACCTGTCTTATGAAATTGCCAAACCTCCGTACCTCCATTACAAATTAGGGTTAACTCATGGCCAACCTAGCAGTCACACAGTGAGGCAGCATCGTATGGTAACTTTTCTTTTTGTTTTGTTTTTATTGATTAAGCATTACACTTGTTTACAAGAGGGTCCACCTTGTTCAATTCATCAAAACATTTAGAGACGTACAAATAAACACTTCTATATAGTCAAAGAACAGAACAGGAATTCATCATAAGGGAGGTAAAAAGGTTTATTCATTTGGTTTGCAATTTCATTAGTTAATCTTGTTTAGTGTTATATGGGTTTTAGGTTGTAGTTATTCGTTGCGTTTAAATTGTAGTCTCTGTAGCGGTCAGTATAGTGGTCTGACCTCCCACTATTATGTTCCCTGTATTTGTCATTCTGGTTAGATCAGATCAGTGCTGTTCAGTTCAGTTTTTGTTCAGTTGTTTAAGTTGATGTCATTTGTTTTTGGGAAAAAAACAAACAAACAGACAAATGTCACAAATAAATAAATAACATTATTTTAAACTAACACCCAAGTCTCCCTGTATCTCCTTCCAACCAACTCGGACTCTGACACACCAAAGTGTGTTCAGATCCTGTTGGACAAATCAGGTTAATCGCATTCTGAAGATGTAATGGGGTGGTGTCCGATATTGCATATATTGACCATACAACACTTCTTCAGCATCCTAAAACTTTGAAAAGTATTGTCTACTGTTTATATAGTACCATCTGTCTATCAACTCACTGTATCTGTCTGTACATCTATCTATCTATTCCTACTCTATCTCTTTATCTTTCCCCATGGCCATTTGAAACAATCATGTTTTAACTACATTTAAAACATGAATAAATTCCACATATAGTCATACATAAGTAATGTAAGATATCTATCCCTATCTATCCGTATCGCTATATTATCCCTCTCAAACCTGTGTGCTCAGCAGTGCAATGGAAAAGGACAGCTGCCGGGGAGGGGAATACTGGACTCCTGCCGGGAGTCCGGACACATTTGATGTGTCATTTACAGCAGTGGTTTTCAACCTTTTTTACATCAAGGCCAATCATGTATTTGTCATTTGAGCCACGGATCACCATTTGATGAGATTTATCCTCTCGGTTCCAAAACTAAAGAATATTTTGTTATCGTTGAATACGATTTTGGCCACAATTCCATGCTGTATTGATGTGGTAGAGATAACAGGCAAACGTTGATCAAAATAAAAAAAATTACATTCTCTAATTGTGTAGTCTTTTTATAAAAAAAGTAACGAGAAGAATAATGTAACGGGTCCATTTGGTTTCATTTTACACTCTCAAGAGTTAAAGAAATAAGGATCCATTTGGTTACCAACTCTCCATCATTTAGCTGGGGACCACCTGGAACCCACCCATGGACCACTGGTTGAAAACCACTGATTTATAGTACCAAATATATAGGGCCATTAATCTTTGAGTATTTATGTATTTATTTACCTATTGTTTATGTCAAAATCACAAAATCACATTGGTCATTCATTTAAAATGTACAGACACAAAATGAGTCAGAAAAACAGGCTGTAATGGAGACAAGAAAGGGATAGTCCGTCTCCAGCCTTATCTTATGATGACACCCGTAACCAAGGGCGGGACAGAGTTATGGGCAATACTGAACATAGCAGATCTACATGATCCCACAATGCGTGTTGTGAGCTTCTAGACTGGCTACATGTTCGTGCACGACACCACTGCACACCAGCATGCAACGAGAAGTATAAATCAGTCTTTTTAGATGTGTGACATGGTAACACACCCAGGTCATCCATCCATTCTCACAGACAGCCCCTCCAGTTCTCCAGTGTTGACGTTTGACAGTTTGTGTCATAAAAGTGTCCCTGTAGAGAGGATGCGAGATGCCAGTGTTCAAATAAGCATGGCCAGCCAGCCAAAGATCAGGGCCCCGCCCCCGATGGGAGCAATCTTGCGCAGGCCGGGGTCCCCAGTCAAGGCCTGGTGGTACAGAGAGCCACAGAACATCCCCATGCCAGCCACCAGGAGGGTGCCAGCCTGCAATGAGAGGAGAGAGCGGATTCGTCTGAGCATCCTTCTCAACTACACAAACTGACTGACTTAAAGAACATTCCTTGTAGCAGCAATGCAAAGGGAGGCGTTTGATTCCCAATCCCTTTACCCTAATCTTTTTTTATTTTTTTATAATATTTATTTTATTTGGAAAAAGCAGTACAATAACAGCATTTCTATGCATACATAGGACACAAGTGCAGTTCCCAGGATTTTTTTTTCACCCCTCTTCCCTCCCTCCCCCCTCCAAGTGACTCCATCTCCAGTGTCTCTGTAATGTCCTTGCTTTCTTCAGGACCACATATGGCATCAAGTCAACACTTAACAGGGGCAAAGGGCAATATCGCTTCAGAGTGTACATTTCAGAAGGAGAAAAAGACCTTTACCCTAATCTTAATGATACCTGCCAAACTCTTACTTTATGAAATTAAATCAAATTGTGGACATGAATTTTGTCCCCAAATAGATATGCTTCCTCAATCAACTGGTTTCATGTCCAAAATGTGGGGACAGGAACACACACCCACCTCATAAGTGACAGAGGGACACTTATCATTAATTATTTCAATTGAAATACTGAATCAAATTAAGACTTGTAAACTCACCACAAGAGGTTTGCCACAATGAGAGGCCCCCAGTAAAGCAAGGCTGTGGTAGAAATGGTACTTGTTGGCAGTTTCAAACAGCTATGGGGAGAGAAAGAGATATAATAAGACTGTGTGTGTGTGTGTGTGTGTGTGTGTGTGTGTGTGTGTGTGTGTGTGTGTGTGTGTGACAGAGTAACCCATCACAGAACTTTCAATTTGACATTTTTCTTCTCAATTATCTTAATTTAAGAAAAACAAATGGACCCATATTCTGGAGGGAGAAGAAAAAGGCTTAATCAGGCCATTTCTATACACAGGAAGTAATCTAGAAGGAAGCATAATGTATGAGGGAAGTGGGTTATCATCATAGACCCATTAAGCCATTTTCATCAATCAGGCAGACTTCCTTAATAGCACGAGGAAAAGATCCATCATGTCCTGTGTGTACTCATACCTGCCTTTAAGTGACGTTTTTGGCCGGTTCATATCATTAATCAAATGATCTGAATCATGGAACTTTTTTGAGAATATTAGCAGAACTGAGAAAATTGGGTCTATAGCTAGAAGGAGAAGTACACTGTTTCCAGCAGAAGCATGGGAGATGCACGGCTCTGGTCAACAACATGTCACTCACACTGAAACATTACTTAGTAGCTACACTACTAAGCTTGTTGATCGGCTATTTGTGCTATTCAGTGTGTATAGTCCATCAAGTTATTTTTATTATAGTAATAGTCACTTTGAAGGGAACTGTCTGGGATGTGAGGGTAATCGTTTGTGACCCAAATAGTTGTTGTACCTATTATATAATGGTTCAGAATACATACCACTCTCTGGTAATCATCTGGGTCGCTGTGTTTGAAACCTAAAATAATCAGAGATATCCATGGAATATTAATGAATAGGTACAATGAATGTGGCTGCCAGTGCTGACACAACTACAACTACTATGAGGTGCAAGGTGGGAAATACAGTAGTAGCATGGTAATTTACAGAATACACACCAAATACAACTTTGTAAAATATGAATTGTATGTGTAAAGGGGGGGGGGGGGGGGTTGGGGGGCATACATAGACAAGTCTTGATTATAATTGGCTATACTGGCCATGTATAGAGCCATAGTTGCTGATGCCCCCCCCCCCCCCCCCCCCCCCCCCCAGCTGGTTCAGTGCATTAGCGGGAACTCGCTAATGCAAATGCACTGGACCAGGGGTATACCGATGCCCTACAAACTACATAATTGAATGAATTCAGCCAGTGTTTTAATGGAGCGAATCGTTTCAAGTAGCGCCCACCCAATAATTAATTGGATCAGCTCTTCTGAATTTAGTAAACTATCTCCACGTCCATACTCCATATTATAATCACATCGGATCGGTTATAGCTATATACTACTATACTATACTCTCTCACAGGCGACGACGGGATGACAGCACCACTGATTCAATGCAATAACTTCACTGAGCAATAGGATACTAATCCAAGGTGTTAGACACGCAAGTTGACAGGCGTGATAATCATTATCATCCACTACAACGCACCTGTCTGTCTCCCATGTACATTTGTGCTTATTATTATGTTTAATGCTGCGCTGTTGTCAATGTACGTCACCCCGTCACTGTGGTCACACGTTTTCTGGCGGAAGTCATATTCAAGAGCTGACCAAAAACGAGATACATACTATAGAAAATCAGCTATATTCTGAGGTTTAGATACAGTGTAGCGGCCAGCAGAGCGGTAGGATATGGCATGAATGAACAGGACAGCCCCGTTGCGCGTGTAAAACTAGGCTGTTATTTAACAGCGTCCGCGCTATTAAGCAAACAAGCGTGCACGCTGTGTCGTGCAGGGCATTATTATAAAGCCGTCATGTCCTACCGTGAGCCCCATATGCCCCGGCTCCGACCGCACTCGCCCCTGACAGAGCTGCTAACCTCTGGACAACACGAGCCATTGCTGTGAGAGTGTGACTGTGGCGTGACTTTCTGGCACGATAGAGAGCAGGAGGAAACTCGGAAACTAGGTTCATGCCGGGTTCGTGCACGTCATTAAGTACATCCGCTGCCGGTGTTGAGACTTGAGCCAAAATGGCGTCCGCAGCACCACAGTTTCAGCCCACGGTGCAGATCTCGTAAGTAACGGTTACATCTGGGCACTGATATAGCCTAGCGCCCTAGCCTATTTATGTTATGTATGACCAAAGAGCTTACACACGGCAACTTTTGCATCTCTGTGCCTTTGTCTCAGGACAGGACAACACCACGAAATAGCTTGTTCACAGTGATTTTGTTTATCACAACCAATATAAAATGCAATAACTCTTGGTTTTATATTAATAATACTATTATGAGCCATTACACTAAACCTTGGCATAACGGAAAGGTCGCTCTTTGTACATGGCAAGCTGCTGGACTCATTTCTAACAATGTTTGGAAAATAAAATAAATAGACCTATACTCGTTTTCCTTTACCTTAGCTTTGTTTAAAATCCCACATCTGAAATGCATTATTCATGCCAAAGGCTGAATGGTACGTTCCACTACTGCAATGTGGATGCTTTTGCATGAATAATTAATTCTCCCCTATTTCCACAGAGAAGAAGAGAGAGAAGAGCTCCTCAACTTGAGAAGGTTAGGCTATTTCTCTGATTCTCTTGCCATCATGCTCTGCACCAGCAGTCTGTCTGACTGACGAGTGGTCAGAAGGTTCGTTACAGAGCTCGCACCAGTTTGTGTGTGTGTGTGTGTGTGTGTGTGTGTGTGTGTGTGTGTGTGTGCGCGCGTGCGTGCGTGCGTGCGTGCGTGTGTGTCTGCCTGGCCTGACCTGGCTGCCATTCAAAACAATCTGGGGATTCTCAGGTGAATGTCGCTGGTTGCATAACGCAAGCTAATGGGTGTGTGTTGTGTATTCTCATGCAAGCAGGACTGCAAGTCACTGACTGCATATGCATGGAGTTGATGGTTGAGTAGTTGAAGTTTACACTGTCCAGCAGAAAATAGTGGGACAAGGACAACTCACCAAAAGGGGGTGCTATTTTGCTATCTCAATTGCCCAGTTAGATTTGGCCAGAAAAAGAGACAGAGGGGAGGGTGTGTGTGTTGTAGTACTCTACTTAAAGTTCTCCAATTAAGTTAACATATTGAAATTACACAGGGTCACACTGCATTACCGAGAGTCGTAAAGCACAGTTTCTGCCAAATCCTGTCCTTGGGTGACATTGACACAACATTAACGAAACGTGGGCAATTAACACAATTGTATAACGATGTAACTAATTAAAAATAAGCCTTGTGGCTCACAAGACCTCACTGTCATCTGTGAAGTGAAAATTGAAACCACAGCCTGATGCATGCATGTGCCATGTGCCTGTATCTGTCGTGTGTGTGTATGTGTGTGGGTGACGTGTGTGACGTGTGTGTGTGTGTGTGTGTGTGTGTGTGTGTGTGTGTGTGTGTGTGTGTGTGTGTTAATCCAATGACTGATATCTGTAGGTACTGTAGATGTTTCAAGGTAAACACAACCCCCCTTCCCTTCCTCTCTGCCTTTATGCACTTACCCGTGTGTGTCCATACGCATGGGCTGCTACGGCTGCATGTGTTCTTGACATGCATTCATCCGAGTCTCTCCACACGCGTGCGTGCATGCGTGCGTGCGTGCATATTTGCGTGCGTGCGTGCGTTCGTGGATCACATCTGTCTCTCAGTTCTCTATCTTGTAGTGATTGAGCTCCCATCCAAGGAAACGTTTCACATGACAAGCGCACATCATTGTTTATTTAAAACCCAACACAGTGTGTACTGTGTAGCACTGACTGGTGAACGAAACAAAAACAAAAACACAGTGGTTGTCTTGCAACATTATACATTTACACGACAGCTTTGGCATTGTACCTTCCACTCAGTTATTTACAAATCATTCTGTCAAGAGTTTGACAAAGGCATGGCGTGTGTCTGTGTCTCAATGAAAAACAAACATCTAGAACAGGATTCCTGCATGGTCCCTTCCAAGAAGACAGGGAGAAGGGACGTGTTCTATGCCATAGCATGCGCCATAGACGCAGCTGAGAGTTTGATGGAATATGCAAGTCAATGAGAGCCAGCTGGATAAGATTATGACAAACAATACCTGTAAATTATTTGAATGGTTGTGACCTACAGTACACATCTCACAAGATTCAAGAGGATTTCATTAATCATTCGTACTGGTACAAACAGCGAAATGTTACGAAATGTTCTGCAAGACTGGTAACAGCAACATATGGTATATTTACTTACAACTATTTCCCTTTCTGGGGCTTAGGCCGTCTGCAAGAGTTCTCCAAGCATCTCGGTCCTGAGCCAACACCTATAGCTGTCCCCAAGTGAGGCCCATTTCTTGGCATCTGCCTCCAGGTCTCTGCTCCAGGTGTTTCTTGGCTGACCTCTCTTTCTTTTCCCTTGGGGGTTCCACGTGAGGGACTGTCTTGTGGTGTATGAGGCTGGTTTACGGAGCGTATGGCCTATCCATCTCCAATGCCGTTTGATGATCTCTTCCTTCCCTAGACCAGATTGCCACACAAAATAATAAAGATAAAAGAAAAGAAAATTGGCAACAGGCAAAAAACACTTCAGCAGATAAAGTTGGCAGGACTATGTAAAATGCTCCCGGTAAAAATTGTTCTCTGTATTTGAATCATAACTATTGGCAGCAGTGTGGGTTTTTTTTTAAAAGATTTGTTTTGGGGCTTTTTTATGCCTTTATTGATAGGGAACAGTAGACAGACAGGAAAGGGGGAGAGAGGTTTGGCAGCCTATAGGTGCCCAGATGGTTGAGCTAACCATCCGAGCCGGCAGCAGTGTTTTTATAATGTTCTTATTTTGTTCATGTAATGTGAATTTGTGACGAAAGCACTGACTGTATTGATAAGAAATCCCATACACTGACTAGACTAGGTCCATGCTGCATTGATGCCTGTATAATACAGCCGGTATACAGTGAGTGGCTTGCCAGTCTCCAGGTTTTCTTTAGAATTGGTTTGACACTGATTTAATGCAGTTAAATAGTATACTATTTTTTAAATGTGTATGGCACATTTCTCATAATAATCAGTTCAGTTTACTGGCAGTTATGTTTGTGTTCGTTGAGATTGCACTTCTGTCTGACATTTCATGTTCTGTGTTTCTGATTGTTGTCTGGATTTATTTATCCCTGTGTGAGTTGGCAGATTACCTGCTCTCTGAACCTGGACCTGCCCCTTAGATTAGGCCTACAGACTGTCCTCTCTGTATCCCAAAGCCTGCTCACCCATTTGACCATGATTATAGCCTCACATGCCTGTTCTGGGCATGTCATAATAGGCGAACATTCTGCAAAAAATTGCAAACATTTGGTGAAAATAGGCGAGTATTCTGCAGATATTTGGGGAAAATGGCACTTATAAATTCATAACTCGTCGTGAGGCATTATAAGAGCTTGTAGATCATCTATTTTCAGTGACATACAACAAAGTATATACTGTAGGCTTTATGTGGTTAATAAACTGAATGCTTGCTTTCACTCTCTCTGCCTCAGTGTGCCTGCACTTGAGTCCAGTTCCGCCTGACAGAATCAATTATTTTTTACGCTGTGGCTGTAGGCCAAGCCTTCTATAACATGGATTGTCTGTATGCACATACCGTACTGTATATCTGTCCCCATAAAAGTAGACCAATCACAGCTCATGCCACTAGTGAGTGCATCATTTTTGACATGATTCATGTCAAAAGCCTGAAGTGCCTCAAAAATGCACTCCCACAACATTATTTACGATTCTGAGCCTATAGGGTTGCAACTCGGACGGGGCTGAGTCGGCTCAATTGAACTTCGCAAGGTTCGCCACGGCAACTCACTGGCTTTAGCTCGCTTGGTGGTGGCTCTCGTTGCTCAAGTTCACTTGAGACGGCGCCCCTCCGTCGCTGTCAAAACGGTAGCAGTCAACAACGCACAGATGTTATGCAGCTACAGTTGGGTGCCACCGATATTGTCCCTTATCATTTGACCCATTTAGGCCTGACCTCAAAATTTTAAAAAATCCTTCTAAATCCTCCAGTTTTCTGAAATAAATATTTTCACGATTTTTCAAAAATAGCAGACCTACAAGCTCATAGTGAGCTTGTAGATCTGCTATTTTTCAATAGCTAAATTATAACATAATGTTTAAAACACCAAAAGGGGTTCCCGCCCAAAATGGGTTAACTGTCCTTTTGCGCAGATCACGCAAACCTCAGCAAAAAGAAAAGGACAATATCGATGGCCTCCAACTGTATGAAATCTCGGTAGGTCAGTAGACGGCTACTACGACCATTCAATGGTCTGATTAAACGTGATAATGTCTTAATTACTTTTTGCTACTACTCCTACAGATTTTGTTATTTCATGAGTCAAGTGATCAAGATGTATCCGTCAGATTTAGTGTGCTCCGAGGACCATACCTTTAAATTGAGTTTTTCCAACACTGTTCTTGTGAAGCACTTATGTTGTCATTGTTGAAATATAATTATAGTTGTAGTATAAAGAGGCCCCCACGGGCCACTAACAAGGTCAGAGAGAGAAGCCCAGGACCTACAAACGTCCAAAGTTGGATATTAATCGGGACCCGCCACATCAAAACTAAGACTATGGATAGGTGATGACTGTGGACTTCCACGAGAGGACATTGAACATAGAACAAAACTACTTCACAAGAATGTTTGTGACAGAAAAATATGTTTTATTAGATTACCAAAGTACAAGGCAACTAGTCTGGGGTCTTGCCTTGTGCAGGCATATGATAAATGACTATTACTGGAACATCCCATGAGGTGAAGGGACAGGAGCGTTGTAATTGATTAGTAGGATGTATGGCTATTTTTGTGAGCGGAGATGCGAGGTGTCAATCCATAGAAAGAGATGGCAAGGTCTGTAATTAATCTCCACCAGAGCAACCACAGCTCGGGTTGGATGCAGTTCCCAGTTTGACTGTATGCCAGTTCTCCTATCTATTTCGACTGTGCTTACTCTTCAAATATAGCACATCCAGTTTGCAAAGATGATCAATACTGCCTGCATATATTTTTAAAAAAGCATTCTGTACATGATTTTTTTGGGCTGGGAGTTAGAGCAGTGACAGTGATATGCAGAAGAATTCTCTCACTCCCGACTACATCCCAGAAAGAGTACATTTTCAGCACAAATTCTACATTCAATCATTTGAATGTCTCGTGGATGATGGGATGACGTTAGTTTCAAGCCCTGGATTTCACAGTGGTTATTAACCCATTCAGGCCTGACGTCGAAATTTAAAAAAAAAAGTTTTCTAAATCATGACAATTTTCGGAAAGATTTGAGGCACATTTTAATGATTTTTCAAAAATAGCAGACCTACAAGTTCATAGCGCGCCACTCGGTGGCGCGCTATGAGCTTGTAGATCTGCTATTTTTCAATAGCTAAATTATAACATAATGTTTAAAACACCAAAAGGGGTTCCCGCCCAAAATGGGTTAATGGTTAATGTGGTTAAACGCTAACGTGACATGGATGCGTTCCAGGTCTCAATGGGTTAATTCACAAAAATTACATAGAGTAGGTGTCATTGGATGATTAGAAAAAGACTTCAGGAATTGAGGTCCTCCTTGGCCTGCTGGCAGCATGCAAAAGAAATATAGGCCTACTGATCCGCCTAAATTTGCCGAATTAGCTGTGGACAGACATACAGGTCTACAGACAGACAGGCAGACAGACAGCGTAGAGAGGGTTGAATGCAATTTCGCTGACTGCTGGACATAATAATATTACATATTTAGAGGTGGTTACAGAAATACAATATATGCTACTTATCAATAATATGTTCTTAGGTATGGTGAGATTATTACTATTAAAGGACCTCTTCACCACTTTTCAACCTATATCTTCATATACGGTAATAGGTCCTCACTAATAATCATGATAAAATGCCACAATTTGTTTCTACTCCGTCTGTGTCTCATAGGTGGGCTGTGGGCAGTTCAGAAACCCGTCCACCATTGACATCATCGTTAGGCAGATCTTTTTTTAAACAAGATTTCTTTACAAAAATGTTTAGATTTGTATTATCGTGAGAACGATGGCTTCCATTTTCACATTGCAACTTTTCAGGACTAGAAAGCTTGCAGTTTCTATTAGCTTGGATTGCCCATCGATGATGTCACTGGTGGACGGGCTTCTGAAATGCCCACAGCCCTCCTATGAGAGACAGACTGAGTAGGAAAAAATGGTGCCATTTTATCATGATTATTAGTGAGGACCAATTATATGAAGATAGGTTGAAAAGTGGTGAAGTGGTCCTTTAAGTAATGCAACGTTTTATTTATTTCAAAAAAATGTTTAGAGGCAGTCTAATGCTAAGAGTAAAGGGTGGTGAAAGAGGCTTGTCCTCTCAATGGTATTCTCATTAAAGATTCTATTACCACTGCATGTTTTTGCTTGCATAAGACGAGGAATCAGCTATACAGTACATTAAAATGCAAACGATGTTGGCTAATCAAGTGGGCGAGTTGTTTTTGTTAGTGGTGCATAAGCAGATACAGCCGGTGTTTCCCTGAGATTTCCAGTCATAGCCATGTTTACATATCCTAATAAAATCACAGCATGTGTGTAGAGGCAGAAAAGTCCTCTGTTTAAGAGCATATACAGCAAATTTAGCAGGGACAGATCCTGAGGACATTAGAAGGAAAACAACTGGAAGGAATTCAGGAGGAATTGGCAGTAAAGACATAGTATATTCAGAGTAATGTTTTAGATAAGCCTGATACGTGTTGTTTTGGAGTAGCCTATAATGTTCGGTAGACGATGAGAAACCAGCCAGGAAAAATGTGAGATCGAGTGTTGCTTGGCGTCAGAAAATGGCCAACGGATAAACAATTGAGATAGGAGTCACTGAGGAACTATTTAGCCATATTGAGCCGGGCGAGAGCCAATGCAACAGACAACAGCGAGAAAAAGGACGCTGGGGACAGAATGCACAGACACAAACTTCCAATAAAGAGGACATGATAGGGGGGTCCGGGGGGACTAATGAACCTGGTTGGATTAAGTAACTGGAGGCTGGATCCTGTGGACAAGGGAGGCTTTTGAATGAGAGGAGAAAAAAAGTAGTATCCTGAGAATTTCCAGTTTTGCAGAGAAGATTCGAGCATTGTCCCCATAAGCCTGCTTTGCTGTAACCTTTATATGCTTGGCAAATAAAGATTATTATACTAAGCATCAATGACACAGACTGGTCTGTGCCATTCCACACCTGGTGAAGATAATACGTCATCTGGATTCTACCCACTTATACAGATTTCAAAGGCATCCTTTTTTTCAACCTATACGTATAACATTGCAAAAATCCGGCACATATGTCTTAAAAATATGCAGAAAAAACTAGTCCATACTGTACATGTAATTTATTACATTTATTACCCCCAGGCTGGATTATTGTAATGCGTCATTATCAGGCTGCCCCAGAAGTCTCTAAAGACTGCAGCCGATCCAGAACACTGCTGCACGTGTACTGACAAGAACTAGGAAAAGAGCAGAGATCATGCAGTATATGTTTATATTTGGTTCTCTGCACTGGATAATCCCTTCAACTACCTAATGGCCAGGCAGGCAAATATCTTATGAGATCATTGAGCCTTATAACCCCGCTAGAACACTAAACTCAGCATGCAGGCTCACTGTGGTTCCTAGAATTTCCACGAGTTGGATGGGAGGTAGAGCCTTTAACTATCAGGAGGCTCTGCACCTGTGGAACCTTCCCTCGGTTTTGGCCTGAGAGGTAGACAGGCTCTGCGTTTAAGAGTAGGTATATATGAAGCTTTCCTTTTTGAGAAAGCACATCGTTAAGCCTGCCTTGCCTGCGACTAGCCCTTAGTTATGCTGGGTTATGACGGCGGCAGTGGCTCAGGGGTAGAGTGGCTGGATGGTAACCGCAAGGTTGCCAGTTCGAACCCGGGCTCCCCCAGAGTTAGTGTCGAAGTGTCCTTGAGCAAGACACTGAAACCCTAATTGCTCCTGATGTGCAGGTTGGTGCCTTGCATGGTTTCCGCCGCCATCAGTGTATGAATGTGTGTGTGAATGGGTGAATGTAATGCACAATCTCTGTAAAGCGCCTTGGATAAAGGCGCTATATAAATGCACCATTTACCATTTACCATTTATGACTCACCGAACCCCCCTCCCCTTCCTCTCCATCTGTATGCATTCATGTCCCATACAGTCTAGAGTTGAACAAACGTCCCAGCTGTGTATACCAAGGTTATTAGTAGTAATTATAGTGCTTGTTATGCTAGTTGTCATTATAGTTGTCTCTCTCTCTCTCTCTCTCTCTCTCTCTCTCTCTCTCTCTCTCTCTCTCTCTCTCTCTCTCTCTCTCTCTCTCTCTCTCTCTCTCTCTCTCTCTCTCTCTCTCAACCCAACCATGAACTGGTCAAGGCAGATGGCCGCCCACCTAGAACCAGGTTCAGTTTGAGGTTTCTTCCTGTTGAAGGGGAGTTTTTCCTTGCTGCCATCGCCAAGCGCTTGCATGGGTGAGTTGTTGGAGCACTCTGGTGTAGAGCAGTGGTTCTCAACATATTCTTTTGGGCCAATGGCCCCCAGGTCCGTTACCGCCTCCCGCACATTTTTTCTGCTCTGACAATTCATGTTTGTTTATTACTGTGTTGCTTATAGAATTCATAATGTTTTACATTACTCTAAGAATGGACTGTTAGAATGTGATTATATTAGCCTACTTCACTGGGAGCATGATGATGATGAAGTATAATTGTATAGCCTTAAAATAGGCCAGGCATATCATTGTATTATTATCTACAGCTACAATTATGAATTGGAACTTCAAACACTAATTGGGTCTCCTTATTGATCACAAACACCAATCAAAAGGCAATAATTTGGTACAAAGCAAGCATTCTTAACAAGAATTCGTATTAGCTGTGCCACTGCAAATTACTGAAGAGTATTATGGACTGTGCTCAAATGATCTGCAGTTTATGCACGCATGCGCAGTTGCGCACACGCACGCACGCACGCGTCGCACACGCGCACACACACGTCTGCAGGTGGACGTGGTCATGGGAAAACGTTTTAAAATGGAAATAAATAAAATATCTTTGTTAAATGTATCAAAATGTTTTTCATAAGTCCATACAAAAATATTTTTTTTTATTTTTATAAAATATTTGAATTAATTTGCGTGGGGGGAAAGGCTTGGAAATGAACAATTCGTTGCACGATACTACACAGTAATACACACAACAAATTATATCAAGCCCTTATCGGTAATTATTGACCTGAAATATGCTAGTGGACCAAGTCAATTACAACATTGAGGCCTCATCATAGGTCACCAGGTCAATCTTCACTTTCCTATGTTTCTAAATGCATGATCAGGGACCACATGCAATTCCTTCACCACCAGTTGAAAACCCCTGCTAGTGTCCTTCATTAAAGTTCACATTGATTGGCTACTAAAATACGACCAGTACTCATGCAGCTCAATATGACATGTTGGAAGTTTGGAACCCATAGTGAAAAGTCATGAGGGAATCCTGAAATTAGTATCCTCCTGCTATTAATATAGTTTCCTGTGTGAAAGTGAGATTCACATATACTGCAGTGTTTAAACTTGACATGCACTGTAATGTACAGTAGAGTTGTATAATGTGTACCAGGCATTAATCGTCTATCATCACTATGATGTGACCTGGCTGACCTGCCACGAGCTGCACGGCTGCACACACATGCATGCTGAGTTTTAAGAGGTGCAAAATAAATGCCATTCCTCATTGACCTTGATGTGTTTTGATGGTTTGCAGCACCTCATTGTCTGTTCGCTGCTTTCAGGAAACCAATTATCGTTCTGTTAAGGCGCTCCCCTGCATATTTTATCCCTGGATGTCACAGCTTTTGATGTTCTGACGCTGTCACCTCTCCATGTCAGCGTAGATCCCTCTCAGCACAGAAAGGAGAGGTGAGATGGAGAGAGAGAGATGGGGGGGGTTTGCAGAGAGATGGAGGCAGAGGGAGAGGCGATAGGCCTTGTGTGAGTGTGACACTCACTCCCACACTCACGCATGGCAGTGTAGGCCATTGGTTTTGAAAGTGGGGACTGTGTGGCCCCCAGGGAGCCCCATGGGTGGTGTCAGGGTGCAGGCATTTTGTTGATAAAAGTACCGTATTTGAACAGATAGATGGCCATATATGCTGACATTATGTTATGCATGCTGCAGATCCAAAGGGACTATCAAGGGACATTCAATTTATTCATGGAAAGGATTTGGAGGCACAGTCGTGTGGTGGAGGATCAGTTCGCAGCAGAGAGTGAAGCGGCTGGGATGAGGATCAGCATCTCTAAACTTGTGGCCATGGTTCTCAGCAGGCGGCTGGTGGATTGTCCACTGCATGCAGGGAATGAGTCCTTAGCCCAAGTGAGGGAGTTCAAGTATATCTTTTTTCTCAAGTGAAGAGAGGATGGAGTGTGAGATCAGCCGGAGAATCGGAGCAGCGGGTGTGGTATTCTGTTCGCTTTACCCCACATTGTGACGAAAAAAGAGCTGAGTCGGAAGGCAAAGCTCTCGATCTAGCGGTCAACCTTCACATACCCCACACCTGTGGTCATGACATGTGGGTCATGAAAGAACAAGATCGCTGTGACAAGCAGCAGAAATGGGTCTGCTCCGGCGGGCGAGTGGCTGACATTTCCCACAAGGCTAAGGCGAGAAGTTCAGTCATCCAGCTGCATGAGGGAATCAGAGAGTACAGCCACTGCTCCTTTGTGTAGAAAGGAGCCAGTCGAGGTGGTTCGGGCATCCAGTTAAGGATGCTTCCTGGGCCCATACCCGAGGCGGGGTTGGCGAAAGGGCCTTTCTGTGTGGAGTTTGCATGTTCGTGTCCTCTAGGGCAGGGGTTCTCAACGTTTTTGGCCGGGGACCCCCGGAAATGCTTTGGCAATGTCTCGGGACCCCCGCCCCGCCCCCTCCCGACCCCCAATATAAATTGACTGCTACAATAACCTTAAACCATTTTGGGCGGGAACCCCTTTTGGTGTTTTAAGCATTGTTATAATTTAGCTATTGAAAAATGGCAGATCTACAAGCTCATAGCGCGCCACCGAGTGGCGCGCTATGAGCTTGTAGGTCTGCTATTTTTGAAAAATCGTGAAAATAAAATTTAAAAAAAAATCTTTTTTTTTCTTTTTAAAAAAAAATAATTTGGGGACCCCCTAAAATAATTTGGCGACCCCCCGAGGGGTCGCGACCCACGGGTTGAGAACCCCTGCTCTAGGGTAGGTACCCTCACAAAAAACGTGCAGTAATCCTGGTCTCTAAACTACCTCCCCTGGTCAGCCTGATGGGGGGGAAAGGAACTGGTCGGAATAACGTGTTCCTTCCACACGCTACGTCCGGCCCGGGAAAAAGAAGCAGCTTGGACTCCTCATCCATAGAAGGAAGCATGAGGTGAGTCCGCTGTCCCCCAGGCTGGCAGAGGAAGTGTAGCGCCCAGGATTACATTAGATAATTGACACTGGGTGACAAAATGGGTTGCAAAATCGTGGGATAAACATAAAAAAAAAAAAAAAAAAAAAAGGACGCTTCCCCATGCAAGGAGGTTTTCCAGGCACCATGCTGGGAACCCCCAGGGGCACACCGAGGACCAGGTGGTCCAGGGCTTCCATCTTCACACTGGCCTGGGATGTCTCTGGAAGATGTGGCCTGCCTATGGGGTCCCCTGCTGGAACTGATAACTCCACAACCCAACTTTGGAATAAGCGATTGAAGATGTAGGGTGGAAGGATGTGTGTGTGTGTGTGTGTGTGTGTGTGTGTGTGTGTGTGTGTGTGTGTGTGTGTGTGTGTGTGTGTGTGTGTGTGTGTGTGTGTGTGTGTGTGTGTGTGTGTGTGTGTGTGTGTGTGTGTGTGTGTGTGTGTGTGTGTGTGTGTGTGTGTGTGTGTGTGTATGGATGGATGGATGGATGGATGGATGGAGGGATGATGGCCGATGTGAACCCTGGCTAATGTGGGCTCATTTGCTATCATACATTCATGTGCATGTACACACACACACACACACACACACACACACACACACACACACACACACACACACACATTTAACATCTTTATTTGCATTCACATTTTACAAGAAATTATTGAACACAAACAATAGTGGATGCGCAAACTTAAAAAAAACTCTACAACAAATGCTTCAGGATACAGATCACGGGTACAGAAAGCATCACCTTCTCCGACTGCCAATTATTGCAGACACTGAACAGAATTTTGCCGATGCCTTAGCTCTCGGCTTGGGCATGCCTGCAATCTGCAGGCCCCTCACGACTGATTTATGGACATTACAGAGGCTTCCAAATATGAACACGCACACGCACACGCACACGCACATGCACTGCATGCACTGTTGTGGCTTGGGTGCATGCACCACGTGCAGAGTGAGCATAATTAGTAAACTCGTTAAGCTCATCTGCATTTCTCTTCAAAGGAGATCGATGCAAATGGCTAGGATGTAGCCACTGGCGACAATTAGGCCAAACACAGTGCAGCAGCATTGGTTACAGGGAGGCAAAGTAAATGTTATTCTAGCAAATAAATTAATTTTCTGCACCCACTCACACAGCACATAATAGCATCCATTCCAACTGTGTACTAGCACTTCATTCACTCTCACTTTGAATCAGCTTCTGCATTGGCTCCCAGAATGAAGCCTCGTATATAAGCCTAGTTAACCAGCGAATATTCTGCCAAATATTGTAAATCAGCTATTTTCTGCAAAGATATTTGGTTTAGAGCATTGGTTCTCAAAGTGGGGTGCGGGGACCCCCGGGGATCCTTGACGGAGTTCCAGGGGGTCCCCAGCTTAATGATGGATAGTTAGGAACCAAATGGACCCTTATAGGTCTGTAACTCAAGAGTGTACAAATGGAACCAAATAGACCAGTGTACACTCTCAGAGTTACATTAACATTGATTTTACAATATAAAGTGGGATCCCAGAGATAAAAATGCCATTAAATGGGGCCCGTAGCCTAATGCATGACTGGGTGTCTTTGAAATTAAAATTGTTGCGAATCACTGCCAGACCCATAAAAATCTTCTCTTATGGGGGTCCCTGGAATATCTTTTTCAAATATGGGTCTGTATACATGTCAATTTGGGGGTCCTGTCACTAGCCTTCTGAGGTGTGCATCGGCCTTTTGCTAAAATCATTTGGGGGTCCTTGACATGAAAAGGTATGAGAACCACTGGTGTAGAGGAGAAAAGGAGGGGGCCTAGCATAGGCCTCTGGGAGACCCTGGTCAACAAAGTACAGAGTATATATATAGGGTTCATGATGTGATCCTAATGTTGAAAACCAAGAGAAATGGTTTGGTTTCCACATAGAATATCCACTGCAGTCTGTAGAAACGTGGGAGCTACGTATATAGAGTACCTTAATATCCACTGCAGTCTGTAGAAACGTGGGAGCTACGTATATAGAGTACCTTAATATCCACTGCAGTCTGTAGAAACGTGGGAGCTACGTATATAGAGTACCTTAATATCCACTGCAGTCTGTAGAAACGTGGGAGCTACGTATATAGAGTACCTTAATTTGCAAAAGATGATGGATAGTTTGAAATGAGAACCTAATTAAGGTGTTTTATGGCGTTAATTAAAGTTAGTTGACAAAAGATCAAACATTTACACACCAGATCCTCCGAAGGAAATTCAGCTAATGACTGATTTAAAGCCTATAGTATTTTGGGAATGAGTTATTCAGAAGGATACTTTGGCAGTCATGCACAGGTGGAAAGAGTCATGCTGATTTTGATTGGCGGTTTATCCCAGCGTCCTTGAACCAGTACGGCGTGTTCAGTGTGCGTCAACAAACAAGCCACGTCCTCTTGTCAATCTCAGTGTTTTCAACTTCAAGTGTACATGGTTCTTTCCGCTATTGATTTCCCTATTCCCCAGCTCTGCATTTTAAGTGAGTGTGTGCATGCGTGTGTACAGTATTTGTGAGAGAAACAGTAGGAACAGACACTTGCGCACAGATACAAAAATAAAATAGGTGAGACCAGCCGAGCCTGGGCATCTTAATCAAAGCTGTCAGACATGCTGTACACACCAGTCAATTGATGATCCAATCACGTTGCCGCCATCATCTTAGGCGCCACTGTGGCATGGGTCATCTGTCTCTTTCACTTTACCTCGCTTATCTCACCTCCCCTCTGTCTCCACCACTCGGTTTCACTCCTCTAATGAATCCCACCTGAGCACTTGTTTTCCTCACGAAACACCTGAAAGCCTGCAACGCCATATTGACAGACAAAGGACAAGGACACAAGATGGAGTACGGTAAACAGACTAGTGTCCCAGTTTCAAACCGGGTGTCCAAGTCCAGACAAATATCTTTGAAACACTAAAAAGGCCCGGGTGTCAATATTCACCAGTTTTGAACACAATTAAATTGTAACACAAATTTTGAGTGCTTGCATAGATGTTTATCATGTTCTTTTCTGCTGAACGGTGCACTATAGATGTGCTAAGTGCTAAAATAATTGTCTCCCAATACGGGGTGGGGAAACAAGTTAAATGAATTGTCAAAAGTAGGGAATAATTGCTATTTTTTAAACCAGATCAATGTGATTAAGGGTTCGTTTTTTGAAAATATGGTTACCCTAACCATGACTACTTGTATTCATCAAAATGTAAACTGAACCTGAACGCCTATAGCTGCCATATTGATAGACAAACAACTAGGATACGAGATGAAGGGACAGAGGAAAGGGAGGGACAGTCGACAGATCAATGTAGGAAGGAAGGGTTCCACATGAGTTGGATGACAAGAGGATGGAACGATGGTGAAACAAGCTGAGCGGCCCTCGTGTTAGCACTAAGCCGCGCATCTCATTAGAGGAGGTAATTAACGGAGGAGCGTGGCTGTGTTTGCTCGGACGCCGGAGGCTTTCTGACGGGGAGGAGAGGGAGACGTGCCGTGTTATCAGAGGTTAAAGCTGCCACGGGTTGCGGAAATCCAGAGACAGCGCCGTGTCTGCCCTGGTTTGGGCTACGCTCAGAGGCAGCATTCAGCAGCTCGTTTATTTTGAGAAAAGGGAAGGCAGAGATATGTGGGGGGGCTGCATTCGGTGGAGCTGAGCCCCCTTCAGGTTAGCTCCACGGCTGTTTTTTAGTAATCCTTTTCTCATTAGGTGGGTGGGGACCTGGTAAGAAGGGGAGATAATTAGCAATGGGTTTTAGTTTGTGACAATGGAGGAGACATGTTGTCTTTGAACAGCTTCATCCCAGATAGGGGATGAAATGCTTAGTATGGAAGATAATGGGACATCTAGCCGGGGATGCAGCTGCATTCTGGTTTAGCATGCAGGTGCCTCATTTAGTATTCCACACCACACTGCCCATCTGAACCTGTCCAGTAGAGACCAAAAATGGTTTTCGCATTCCAACTGCACTGTCCCAGGCTTCCAGCCAGTGTACGATGACACCCGTTGTGTTCCTCTATTTGGGGACAAATCCTTTTTGATGAAGTTTGATGAAGTGACAAATGATTTTGACCTTTTGACAGACAGAAACAAATAATATCCCTCGGGAGCAGGGTAATAATACCCTCAAGATTCTAGTGAATTGGACTATCTTTAACAATTTGGATTTTTGGAATGTTGGTGATTCAGATTCAGATTCACTTTATTGTCACTTAGATGCACGGTTCAGGTACTGTACATACATGTGAAATACTTATGCTCAGAAGCTCCAATAAAAACATGATCATAAAACATGATACAACCTAAAACACTCAAACAATAAAACACAAGGCAGAAAGGTCAGTCAAAAAGTGCATAGTGCAGAACCTCTAAAGTGCATATTGCATTATTATTGCACATTCACAGTCACTTTTCGTTTAGTATCCTGACAGCCTGTAGGAAAAAGCTGTTCCTCAGCCTGCTTGTGCGTACTGAGAGGATCTTGTACCCCTTCACCCTTTTTGACCTGTTGGGTGAGAAAAGTATTTTGTGGGGATGGGTGGGGTCTTCAATAATCCTCAGGGATTTTTTGAGGCAACGCTGGGTGTAGAGGTCCTCCACACTGGGCAGCTCACACGGTTCCTGTCCGTGCAGCTTCCGTACCAAGGCGTACAAGACAGGCTGTGAAGCTGCCTGTCAGGAGGCTCTCTATTGTGCCTCTGTAGACGTCCCTGGTGGTGTTGGGTCTCAGGCCGGATTGCTTCAGACGCCTGAGTCCATACAAGTGCTGTTGGGCCTTTTTTATGACTGCAGTGATGTGGCAGTCCCAGGTCAGGTCCTTCTCACCACCAGGTATTTGAAGGTGTCCACCCTCTCCACCACTGAGCCATTGTTGGTGACTGGTTGGAGCTCCTCCTTCTTCTTCCTGTAGTCCACCACAATCTCCTTGGTCTTTTTGACATTCAGGGAGAGGTGATTGTCCGTGCACCACTGCTCCAAGGTGGCCACCTCCTCCCTGTAGGCTGACTCGTCACCGCCGGAGATCAAACCCACCACTGCCGTGTCGTCGACAAACATCACGACGTGGTTCGACTCCTGGGACTAACAATTGTCCCAGTTACCCCCACACTTTACCACATGAACCCTATGACAAGAACCCTCTGTACTGGGCATGACATGATAGTTGAACAATGGGTGAAAAATCTGAAAATAGACAAATATGGTGGAAAGCACAGACCTACAAGCTCACAATAAAGCAACAAGTTGTAAGCTTATAGATAAGCTATTTGACATACAACAAAGTACAGTATGTACAGTAGGTGGTTAATAAGATCATGCTTGGACCATTGTCCCCCTTTCCTGAAAGTCCCATGTTAATTTGTGCAGCTGCTTTTCAGTAAAGCTGCTGCTGCTTTAGACTGTAGGCCTACTCAGTAGAGTACATCACTCCACCAGCACTATAGTGAAGATATACTATGCTATATGCTACTATAGTCAAGATGTGCCTGAGAAATGACAGATTACAGATCATTGACCTTTTCAACCAAAAGTGAAATATCTCTCTGGGGCAGCCTGCCTGCCTGCCTGCCTGCCTGCACTCAAATCAGCCTGTACATTATTTTTAACCATGACCTTCACTGTGAACTTGACATTTCCCACCCAAAAGTGAATCATCTCTTTGGAGCAGCCTACTGATCATTCATCCATCCTGGAGTTATTTCGCTAAGAGACATACTCTAGGCAGATGAACAGGGTAAAACAACCTCTGCTGGCACAGGTAACAGTCCAACCGTATGAAAACAATACTCCTCCCAGAGGGGACAGCCTGAACACGAATAAAAAGCTAAAAGCTTGAGTTTGTTGTGCACATGACTTTCTCTGTGTGCCGACTAATTGTTCCCTTCCCCACTATATGACAGGGTATTGTTCTCAGGGAGAACGTGGCGCATTGCTATTTATTCAGGGGTTCTCAAACCTTTTAATTTCAAGAACCCCCATAACTGTGAGAGTGTACAAATGGAACTAAATGGACTTTTTTTTGCATGCTCTCAGAGTTACAGACCATTTGGAACCCCCTCAATTAACAATGACTTTGAGACTCATAATTGTAATATTCACCATGTATACACATGTAGCGGAAACAGTCACTTTGAAACAGTCACTTTCATCCCCAAAAATCCCCAAAATGTTATAGTGCGTCTCTGTGCACTTGTTATGGTTTGAATATTTCCTTGTTAAGTAAAGCCATGGCTTGCCTCCTCGGTTATGATATGCATTATTATACTCGCCGACAGTGTCAGTTTGATTAATTATCCTGTGTTCTTATGGCCTAGATTTAAATTTGATAGCTGCTCTATTTTTTTATTTACCGTTTCCCTATAAGTGCTGACTAGCTGTCTTCTGTCAAAATGTAATGGGTCATTCGAATCGTTTAACATTTTCTGGTGGCTATTTTATCAAGTAATAATCTACTTATCATAATTATTGTCACTGTCGGGTGGAAACCTTGTAACTCTTACTTTTCAGGTAATGGAACAAATAACCTGCGTTGCAATGGATCCAATGTATAATTATGCGTTTGGTTGTAAGCTCTTGTTAATATTTGGTTCAATACTTTTAAAACCCACACACTCACTTCACAATTTTTCAGCCAAGGGATGAAAACACATGCGCACGCACGCACGCACGCACGCACGCACGCACGCACGCACGCACGCACGCCCACTGCACGTATTGAGAAGATATGTGCTAGACTGCATGGTGAGAGCTATAGGAGTTAGAAGAGAGAGAAACTGCAGGGAACAAGCGTGCTGCCTGATGGGAAGACCTCCTGCCTTCATGTGCTGTAACGATGGAACGATGAAATGATGATGTAACTGAGTGAAGCTGACCAATACATGAAAAGATGGACATATGCCTGGGATCTCAACTTCATTTCAACAACGCAGCTACAATAAGGAATTAGGTCAAATAATCCACAGACCCTGTAGAAAGATACATCACTAGCTAGACCCCTGGGAGATGGATGCTGAGGTGGAGCGCCACACCTATACTATCAGCTCCCAGTACTTAGCGCACGGATCGAACCCATGAACTTGTGGTCCAAGGACGAGAGCTCTACCGACTGATCTAGCAGTAGCTAGTATCACACGATAATTAAAGTTAAAAGGCAGGAATATACGTAGAGTATATTCAGGGGTGCAGGGGTGTGTTCTGGAGGGAGCATCAAGCTTCAGTAGCAAGCCCTTGCCATGCTGATCTGTAGATGACATCACCCTGATCAAACATGGCAATATTCTTTCATTCTTTTCAGTCTCAACTTTGTCCCAAAGCTACAAGTGGAAGAGGGTTGTGTGTGTGTGTGTGTGTGTGTGTGTGTGTGCGTGTGCACGTACGTGCGTGCGTGCGTGCGTGCGTGCGTGCGTGCGTGCGTGGGTGTGTGTGCATGTGTGTGTGTGTGGGTGCGTGTATATTATATTCACAGTGTTGATAGACTTTATAAATCATGAATTATTCATACATATAGACTGTACATATGTTCACACATCTATAAGACACAGATGTCCAAGTAATCACGGAGTGAAGCATCAAAGGAGAATGACATCTGGAACACAATATAAATGCAATAATAAAACATTACACAGTAACAATGGGTTCAAGGTACATAGTATTAGTTAAAAAGAATGAACATATTTTCACTGCTTGGTTACTCTTGATTGACTTCGAGACTCCAGCTGTAGATGATGCCTGTCATTTGGATCATTTCCTGTTCCCATTATGGTGATTTAGTCACTTACCTCCTGTCGGTCCTATACTAGCTCGACAAATGCCTCGTCCACAAGGCAAGCAAACTGCACCAAAAAAAAGCCAAAGTATAAATATCAATGCTGAATGAATTAAATATATCTCTAGACAATTACAGTCAAAATGTCAGGCGAGGAGGAGTCTGCCTAATAACCTGTGAAATTGTCCTGTTCTGTTCCTTATTCAAAATGAAATGCACACATGAACACGCAAACGCACACACGCTCTCCGACTAGAGCATACATGCAGAGTTCCCGCCCACGCCTGTTTGTATAGTTTGTGTGAATGTACAGTATATGCTTGCGTACGTTTGTGTGTGTTTGTTTGTGTGTTTGTGTGCTTCATCATCATGACATGTCCATGTGTGCATGTTTGTGAGTTGTGTGTACCGTGAGAGAGAGTATTAAACAATTATACTCAGTCACTTCTGTGTGTGTGAGCAGTGGCACACCGTCTCATATGAACAGGTGTGTGTGTGTGTGTGCGTGCGTGCATGCGTGCGTGCGTGCGTGCGTGCGTGCGTGTCTTTGTTCGAGTATGACCTATCTTTGTCCCCTGTGTGGGTATAGGACCTTTGACCCCGGTCTGAGTAGGACCTATTGACCCCACAGCTGCTTAAGTCAACAACTGTGCTTGGCTCCAAGGCACTCCAATTAAGGCACCACACCACACACACTATAACACATAGTATTATAACACACAGTAACTATAACAATAAAAGTATAGTTCACACGGGTGCGATTTTTGGCAGCCACATAGGTTTTTTGTAAGAGGCTTCCAACAACTTGAGATGCAAAAATAACACCTTTGTGAACTGAGCGGTGCAACTATACATTTATTGTTATAGTTAGGCCTACTGTACTCTACTGTGCTTTGTACTGTATTGTAGTGTACTGTGCGGGGGTCCCCGGAACATCCAGACCCCCGGGAACACGGCCAGGGTGCCGGTCCGGTTCCGGCGAGCCGCCCCGCGTCCGAAACCGTTGTGAAATGACAGAGTTACCGTGTGGTAAATGGTAAATGGACTGGTAAATGGACTTGACAAAGGGTGAATTGGATGATTTGAGGCATTTTGTTCCAAAAATGTATTTTGCAAAAATCCACCTGTTGGTGGCACTATAACAGGCCAATGTGAAAAGGGTGGGATATATTCCTCAGCCTAGTAGGAAAGGAAAGTGCATGAAAGATTTCACGTATAAATGGCAAGCTGCGTTCATGATTTGAGGCTTTTTGTTCAAAACGGGCCAGTCCTGCAAACTTTGAAAGCCAATGTTAGCCGATGGAATATGAAATATCGGACAGATCCGTCTTGAGCACATGACTATAGAGAGATACTGTGTAACGATTTGTGGGATATTTGGACAAAATCTGGAGGAGTAATAGCAAAAAATGTGTTTTACAAAGTCGGCCTCCTGGTGGCGCTATAACAAGCCGTTCTGGAAAATTTGGGGCAGAGGTTCATCGTTGGCATCTAGGGAGTGTGTGTGCAAGGTTTGGCATGGATCTGACCAATGGTGCCGGAAATTAGCTGCATGGTAACGGACGGACAGACGGATGGACACACGGACAGACGGAGTGCAAAACTCTCTCCCCATGCCTTCGGCCTGGTGCCACCGCCGCCCCTGTGGGGGTCCCCGGGGGGTCCCCGGAACATCCATACTTTTACCCCTGAAGGGTGTATAGGTATTTGTCCAAGATGTGCTGACTGTACATTATTTTCAGCACCTTGTTGTAATATGTCTGTCCTTGTATTGTGCTGTATCTCTTATGTGGACATAAATAAATGATTCAATTCTGTGTTCATGCACAGTAAAATCCTCAGTGTTAATTGAACTCACATATTGTAAAAAATGGGCCCAAATGGACCGGTATAAGGATAGACTTTACAATCTTAGCATGAATAAAACATTGTCCGAGCTTCACTCTCAGTACGAACCCCCACACACGAACCCCCACACACGCATGCGCACGCACGCACGCACACACACACACACACACACACACACACACATGTCCACATGACACAAGGGTAAATAATTGATAACACATTATTAACATGGTTAAAAATGAATATGTATGCATGTATGATCACACGGCTACACACACAAACATACCAGTGCAAAAGGAAGTGATGAAAAATGCAGTTGAACTGTGCAGCCCCTGCGGTTCGGCCGCTTGCGATGTCATTCTCTGTACCTCTGCATTGATGAGATGTGTGGCATTGTCATTAGCAGTGGCCCATTCATGGATGTGTGCTATGCCAACACTCAGATTGGCCTAATTAAAGGCATATGCCACACCAGCTAACAAGGAGGAGAGAGAGAGAGAGAGAGAGAGAGAGAGGGAGGAGTGGTGTCAGACGGACATACACAGATTGAATTGAATATATTGAACTTGTGCAGGCGGAGGGGTGGACAGAGAGGAGATGGGAGGAGAGCAGGGTTTATGGTGGTAAAGCAACAACGTGCAAATTAAGATTCTGGAAGGTGTAGGAAATGGAGGCACGAGGCTGAGAGCTGGAGTCTCTTTAATGCTGCTGGGCCACGGAGGATGACACGTCAAAGGAGAGAGGGAGGAGAGAAGCCTTGTGGGTGGGAGGGGGGGTGGGAACCTAGTGATACTGTTAGTCAAAGCAGGGAAGGTGTTATAACCATTATGACCCAATTTGGATGATGATCCGCTGTAGGGGCAACAGAAAAAAGCTACACTCCCCTATGGAGACTTAAGTCCTCACCAACGCAACTCCTTACAACAAATCCGTTTTGGAGACCGGTGCAGTGCTCTGGACCGACCAGTTGCAGACTGGTGCCATTTGAGGATAATGTGCAAGTAGTTGCAAGGTTCCAGTTCCACTGGTGTGGACTGGCCTTAAAGCTCAATTTATGCTTTGAACGACAAGGGTACAACTTGTCTCACAACGTTTTGAGTTTTGCCACAAAACTTAAACAAGAAATTGTTTAAGTTTTTACATGGTTTTCATGCAACATGCGCAAAGCATAAATTCACGTTAATACTCTAAGAACTTCAGGAAGTAGTGGTTTGTATCATGGCGGAAGGATTTCCTCCATGATTGGCCCACTTCCCTTCAAGCATTCAGTCATGTCATGATGATTAACTAAAAAACAACAACTGGGTACCCGAGGTCATGATAGGCGAACACTTAGCAAAAATATTCAAACATTCTGTGAAAATATGCTCACAACACGTTGCAATGCGATGCGTTGTGAGCTTGTACATCAGCTATTTTCGGCAAAGACATTGGTACAGAGGGAAAAAAGCAGGGGGCCAAGTACAGACCCTTAGCGGTCAATGAAGTAGGGTTATATGGTAATGTATGCTGCAGATGACCACCCATTGTGGGATCGATGGGTTGGAGTGGAGGTAGGCTTGGCTTGCAATACTGTCTTTAGTATACCGTTTCCTTTATTACTAACCTGTTGTGACACCAGGGGAATTGAATTGCAATTTTAAAAAAAAGAAAGGAAAAGAAAAAAATATCAATACAAAGACAATTCATGAAATGCTTGCTGTGCATAAAACCCCCCATTTCTCATTGACTTTTCTGCGATGTTAGCATGTGAATATGGCGGATTCAGTGATACAGTGGTGCCATTCATGTCTTCATGCCTTTCATGCCAGGAATTCCTGGTGGAACCCTGCATCTATCTATTCTCGAGCTATGAGTCTATGACCATCTGGTCCAAACAGTGTTGGACTCCAGTCACTTGACTCGGAGACTCATGCAGCCTCTCCTCCAACTGCTTATAAATTCACCCCTTAAGAAAGAGGAAAGAGGAAAAAGAAAAGGATCATCTGGAGACAGTGAGCTGTGTTCTTATTCTTTCCAATAAATTACTTTGCTGTGGCACACAAATCCGGCCTTACAATGATAAGCCGTTGCAAATGAAGAGAACATGGGTGCAGGGGGGGAAGAAAGAAGCTGGATTTGGGCTCGAAGCAGGGGAGCGAATGGAAATGAG
Source organism: Electrona antarctica (assembly GCF_951216825.1). NCBI lineage: Eukaryota > Metazoa > Chordata > Actinopteri > Myctophiformes > Myctophidae > Electrona > Electrona antarctica. The sequence continues at coordinate 24,633,383 of NC_136802.1, read as the reverse complement.
GAAAATCCAGAATTTTCATTTAAGTGTGCTAATTCCTGAAATTAACACTTTAGCAGTGAGAGGGTGCCGTGGGTGAGAGATTTAAAAGTAGAAAGGTTGGTAGCCTAGAACAGCAGGAAAAGGTGAGAGAGATTTGTGGACATTTGGGAGGAATTAACATGGGCAAGACGTTGAAATCCACCACCATGCCAGTTACAGTGAGGCTTACGTATCTAGGCATATAGACAAATCCGTGCAGGCTGCCCTGCAGGCGCATCTGCGGTGTCACATTAAGCAGCTTGACACCGCAGCATTGATTGCATACGGCTGGCCTACAGGGCATGGCTCCGCGGTCGGATTTGTCTATAGCGGGATCTCTGAATCCAGAGCGGTTGGAGCCAATCGCATTAAAAGTCTCCCAGAACCATAAATTGTGCTTCCCTCTCTCCTCTTGTGCCTGCGCCCGGCTGAGTAAATGCACAGCCCTTTGGACCCGAAATGACTCCATGGAATGAAAAGGCAGCCTCTGTCAGCAGTGAATTGTGTTTCCAGCTTTGTCAGAATGACATCTCAATAGGTTTTTATTCAAAAGCATTGAGGAATAAAAAATAATGCAATATGTGCTGCGTGTGCTTAATGTGTGTGTGCTGTTCAGGCGTGCATTCACACACACACAGTACTGTAGAATGTTTCTTTACTGTAGAATGTTCCCTTTGGCTTATGGCGAGAATCAAGTTGCTGTGCTGTGTGCAAGATACGGGTAATCTCACTATAAGCGAACAATTCGAAAGGGAACTTATTAGAGCTCGGCCTATATATCGGTTTGGCCGATATATCGACCATTGTTAGACTTTTTTTTTTTTTTGGGCTTTATTTTATATTTTTTATGAAGGGACAGACAGTAGGCTGACAGGAAATGGGGAGAGAGATGGGGGGAAGACATGCAGTAAAGGCCATCGGGATCGGGAGTCGAATCCGCGGCACACTGCCAGACTGGATTACCAGCCAAGGTGCCTGGACCATTGAGCCATGGCCCAGGCCATTATTAGACTTTTTAGACGACATCTGTATCTGCAATTATACAGCTGATCTGTCCTGATTCACTTTTAAGCTGGCATCCTTATTTTAGTCATGTCAAGTGAACATTTTGAAATGTTTTTTTTTCCTAATGTATAACTCAATGTCTTGTATAACTCAATGTCTTGCAAAATGTGATGCAATGTAGAGCTTGTAGATCACATGATCAGCGACGGAAACAAGCAAACACTTGAACAGCGTTTATTTTATTAGTAATTATAAAATAGGTTTATAGTTTAATTCAAATAATTATCAATAAGTTGTGCCGAATTCTTTATTTGCTTATAAGTTAAATGTTCTCAAATAGAAACTTTTATCAAGATTTTGAAAAACAAATAAATACAATTTATCAGTCAAAACATTGGTAATCGGTGCCGTGGTCTAGGGCTCTCCAAAATCAGGATGAGACAAGAAAAATGATAGAAATTATTACGCATTGCACATTGAGTAGGCCTATCTATTTTCATCTGTAAAAAGGCCCAACATGTGCGCTGTGCAAACACAAGAGGGATTGGTGGGCAATGGGCATGCTCAATAGGTCAGACTGGGAGTAAAGTGAAGCAATTAGGGGGAGAGAAAATGGGCATTTAAAATACTCTGGACGCTCAGAGAGAAAGGTCAACAGGGTTTGTTAGATTACAACAACATATTATTGCAAGCACCTCCAAGCAATTATTTGAATCGAACATCACAGAATATACAGTATTTGCTATAGCCAATCCCTGATGAAATAACAGCACAAGCATATAGGCTACGCAATCATGCTTACAGGAGCATGGACAGCGTGTGTGTGTGTGTGTGTCTATGCGTGCGTGCGTGCGTGCATGTGTGCGTGCGTGCACGTGCGCACACATGCATGTGCTCATATACCTGTACATTTGTGCTTCTGTGTATCCTAGTGTATACAGCTTACAGGTATGTTGAGTATACATGCTTTCATGTGCCTCAGTATAGTCCCCATATTTTTTGAGTGGTGCAACCACTCTTATAGACAGCTATGAGTGTCTCTGGTTGGCTGGCTGCGGCTGGCTGGCTGTGTCCCTGGGTGTGTCCCTGGGTGTGTCCGAGCACGAAAATAGCTTTTGGTTGGTTTTCACAACCAAGTGTCACTGTTGCGCAGCCTAACACACACACATACACACATTTCTCGGCCGTTTCGGACGCGGGGCGGCTCGTCGGAACCGGGCCGGCACCCTGGCCGCGTTCCTGTGAGTCTGGAACTTCTGGGGACCCCCACACGGAGTTGCACAACTCACTTCACACGGGTGTGATTTTTTTTCTCTTAGATCAGGGCTGTATCCCTTTGAGCCCAGAGAGAGAGGGGGTTGGGGGGAGAGAGAAGGAAAGAGCACAGCCAGAGGGATGTGTGGTGGAACCCTGGGGCCTTGGGGCAACATCAAAGGGCCTTTAAACTGGACATTTTCCCATAGAATGGCACAGGCCTCTAAAGGCTCCATTCCACTACACAACAATGAAGTGAATCTTGCCATACACTATACGGCTGCTTCAGATAAGGTTCTCAGAAACTAACTACTACTAACCCTGTGTTAACTAACCCAACTCACTCGTCTATTTTAGATGATGTACCTCCGCCTTCAGTGGTGGTTCTGGTTAATATAAATGTAAACAAAAAATGGCCTTGCTCTATAACACTGTTCAGGAGGAGGGGTAAACAAAACTACTATTTGGTGCTTTGCAATCATCATGGACTGAGGATTCTTTAGTTGAAATGAACAAATGATGGATACATTTTTACACGCTTTTTTTAATTTTTACACGACAGTTATCCTCATGAGTCCTATTATACTTCGCCTTTGATGATTGATGAATAGTAAAAAATAGCCGATCTCCATCTAGTCACTTTTTGCTATGATGTCCAAAATAGATACACCAGCGATGGCTAAAGAAGGAACACTCAAGCTCAAACGTTTACCATGGAACAGCAGCTTCCCCAAGGGACTCCACTCTGCCAGCATCTCTGTTGTACAACATACACCTTGACAATGCTCATGTGCGAATGTGCACGTTTTAATGTTCTACGCCATGTCAGCAAGTGTCTATCGCTGTGGTTCATCTGAAGGCGTACCACAGAGAGTCACTGTGTAACAAAGGGGACAGGGTTGTGTGTGTGTGTGTGTGTGTGTGTGTGTGTGAGTGTGTGTGTGTGTGTGTGTGTGTGTGTGTGTGTGTGTGTGTGTGTGTGTGTGTGTGTGTGTGTGTGTGTGTGTGTGTGTGTGTGTGTGAGCCCCAGGGGCATGCGCTCAGCTGTCAGGTTTTCCTGGAGGTCCATTCCATTACCTGTGATGCGCCTGCCCTGGCTCTATAAAGCAAAGAGAATGTCCATCGCCCCCACCCAGTCATCAACCCCCACCCGTCCCCCGTCCCTCACCCTCCAGTCCACAAGGCCTTCCATGGCCTGATGAGGTGTCACTGGAGAATGCACATCCAACACCAAAGTAAATTTATCTCGATACCATGAGATAGCCTGTCCACCTATAATGTCTGGATGTTTGTCTGGAAGGGCTGCCACGACACGTGTCCCGGCTGAAGCTGGCTGCATAACGACACGTGGCCCGGCTGAAGCTGGCTGCATAACGACATGTCCTCACCTGAAGCTGGCTGCATAACGACATGTCCTCACCTGAAGCTGGCTGCATAACGACATGTCCTCACCTGAAGCTGGCTGCATAACGACATGTCCTCACCTGGCTGCATAACGACATGTCCTCACCTGAAGCTGGCTGCATAACGACATGTCCTCACCTGAAGCTTGCTGCATAACGACATGTCCTCACCTGGCTGCATAACGACATGTCCTCACCTGAAGCTGGCTGCATAACGACATGTCCTCACCTGAAGCTGGCTGCATAACGACATGTCCTCACCTGGCTGCATAACGACATGTCCTCACCTGAAGCTGGCTGCATAACGACATGTCCTCACCTGAAGCTGGCTGCATAACGACATGTCCTCACCTCGCTGCATAACGACATGTCCTCACCTGGCTGCATAACGACATGTCCTCACCTGGCTGCATAATGACATGTCCTCACCTGGCTGCATAACGACATGTCCTCACCTGGCTGCATAACGACATGTCCTCACCGCTCCTGTCCATTTCCCGACAAAAAGCTTTCCTGCGAAGGGAATGACATTTTTATGCCGGCCAATGGATGCTTAAGGCCTGACGTCAAAATAAAAAAAACGTTCGCTCTGAAAGAATATATATATTCAAAGATTTGTGCCGCATTTTTACGATTTTTCAAAAATAGCAGACCTACAAGCTCGTAGCGCGCCACTCGGTGGCGCGCTATGAGCTTGTAGATCTGCTATTTTTCAATAGCTAAAGTATAACATAATGCATAGTTAAAACACCAACAGGGGTTCCCGCCCAGAATGGGTTAACTGTCAATTGTCCTTAAATTAGCTATTCAGCTTTAGAAAGTTGTCCGCAACAAGTGATGCAGAAAAAGAGTATTTGTCGGAGTAGAAGTCGGTTAGTCGTGCCATTGTCTCATTTTGTCCTTTCATGGAGGAGATGAAACAATGTCACAAAAGGTTTTTCAACATTATTTCTACCTCAGCAACAGTGATTTGATTTTCTTCAAAGCCTACAGTATTGTTATTCAGAAATTTATGTCAGACATTAGCTGGGGCATTGGCATTGCAGATGCACACGGCTGTGTAAAGCTTAATTTAAACAAGCACAACGCCGTCACTTGCAAACAAAAACTGATTCTGAAAATGAAAACGAAAATTATATACTATGGAGCATAAATTAGGTTTAAGTGGTGATGAGACAATGCTGTAATATTTCATAATTGTGTTTTTGGTATAATCCCCTAAGGGACGGGTTTTACTGTTAACCACTCAACCACTTAGGTAAGGCAAGTTTATTTGTATAGCACACTGTCTCTAAACCTGTAGGCCGGTGGGCCAGGAGAAAATTGCAAGTGGCCGCCCAAATAATTGGCAAAACACTAAGATTGTATTGTTGATAATGATAATGTAACATTTACAACACAAAATCAATGGACACAAAACTTCACGGTATGTTTTCTTTTAAACCTTGAAAAAGTTGTTTATGTTGTGATACCAATAGGGGTAAAACAAACACACAAGCCAGGGAGGTCCCCACGTGATTTTGGGGGGCGTCCCTTCCCCAGTAGCCTTGTGTGGCCAGACTGTTGCCTCTCGCAATTTTCAAATGCTTCTGTCATACAGTCTGGAGCAACGGAAGCCCTGAGTAAAATATAAAGCGGAAGTGAAAAGCACAGTCGTGCAAATGTATCCTAACATAAATCGAAGTAATGAAGATGTCTAACAATAATGTAACTCTTGAGAGTGTAAAGTGAAACCAAATGGATCCATTTGGTTTCATTTTACACTCTCAAAAGTTAAAGAAATAAGGGTCCATTTGGTTACCCGCAACTCTGCATCATTTAGCTGGGGACCACCTGGAACCCCCTCAAGGACCACTGGTGGTCCCCGGACCACTGGTTGAGAACCACTGCACTACACCACTGTTTTTCAATGTCTGGTCCGGGGACTACCAAGGGTCCAAATGGACCTTTTAAGAATCTGTAACGTTGAGAGTGTGCACATGGAAACCAGGTCCATTTGGTTCCACGTGCATGCTCTCAAGAGTTAAATACACACTGAGGATCTTTACAGTGTAGATGATATCAAATGGGGGTCCTTGAAATGAAAAAGGGAATCACTGAGAATCACTGCACTACACCATGGATGGAGGGAGGGAGGGAGGGAGGGAGGGAAGGAGGGAGATATAGGGGGAAAAAGGGGCTAGTGTGACTTTAACGCTCTGACGTCATGCTGATGCAGAAGCTTCCCAGCTGAGCGAGACTGGATGGGAGGAGGAGGAGGAGGAGAGGATGCCGAAAGAAGAAGAAAAAAAGCCTTATAGCACAAAAATGCACTCCTCTCTCTCCCTCTCTCTCTCTCTCTCTCTCTCTCTCTCTCTCTCTCGCTAAAAAAATAAATAAAAAATAGATAGAAACATATGCCGGCCATTAAAAAGCATTAAAAGCTGCCAGCCACATTTTGGGAATGATGACTCAAGGCGAATGAGCTCGGTAGAAGAAACACACAATTTCATAGAAAAAAAAACACTCCATATTGAGGTCAGAGAGAGAGAGAGAGAGAGAGAGAGAGGGGAAGAGAGAGAGGGGGAGGAAGAGAGAGTGAGAGAGAGTGTGAGAGAGAGAGAGAGAGAGAGAGAGAGAGAGAGAGAGAGGAAGAGGAAGAGAGGGAGGAAGAGAGAGAGAGAAAGAGAGAGAGGGGGAGGAAGAGAGAGTGAGAGAGAGAGAGAAGGGGGGGTGATGAGAGCGTTGTCACGGCGACCAACTTGGTAGGAGGGGAGGGAGGAGGAGGACATCCGCGTTTGTCGTCGTCGTCGTCGGAGGCGTGTACGGCGGCGCGCGGCCAGGCGAGGACGAGCAAGCTGGCTGCGTGTCTGTGCGCGCGCGCACACACAAACACAGCATCCTTTTTTTTGCGGTGCTGCCTGCTACCGGAGGAGAGGAGGAGGACCAGAGCAGGAGGAGTGTGTGTGTGTGCTGACATATACCGAGCGAGGAGGAGGCAGCGGACCGGGAGGCTGTGTGGCTATACATGTGAACTGTGCTCAGCATTCCAACATCCTCAAGGGCAAAGCACAGGCGGATTTACTACACCGTGGACCGCGACGTGTCCGTGTGTCCCCCCCCGCCCCCCTATAGACTGGAAGAACTGTCCTGTGGGCTGGCTGATGTGTTTTGGTCAAACACCAGGTGACACTTTCGGGGCTGTTCGATCGTTCACTGCAGAATTTGGTGTGTGAATCTAATAACCCAGCCTATAATAATCGGGTTTTTTTGTTGTCATCCGAGGAGGAGGGCATTTGGTCTTACACAACGAGACGTGCGTACGAACCGCGGGAGCAACAACAATTAATTAATTCGTTAATTTATTGCGACGCTGGGAGACGAGAGGAACAGGAGGAAGAATTAAGAGGGACCGTACCGTATGTATACTATCCTTCCTCCCTGATGGGGGCTCCTCTCTTCTCCTCACACCGCTGGCACGTCGCTGTGGTCTACCGTCCATGCAGCACTAGGGCTTCATTAATCAGGATGTGGTAGTTCCACCTGGCGGCCCGAGCTAGGCTGCTGCCAACCGGGTGCAAGTCGGCTACTAATCAATCAGGCCGGGGGATATAAGGTCGGTTTGTTGTTTTATTCGACCATGATTTCTTTATTATTTATGTGAAGGGGGGGAGGAAAATAGGCCTATATTTAAGCTCTTTCTGTGTTCGGCTGCTGGAGGAGATGAAAGGCAATTGACAAGAGCCGAGAAGAACGAACTAAGGACGACAAAAACCCTCAGTCCGGACTCCTCTGTTGGGGAGAGAGAGACAACACCACCCCCTCCCTCCGTCCGTCCATCTCACTCCCTCAACACACTGTGTGGACCACTACAACACAGGTAAGAAAGAAACAATTATGTGACATTTCTGCAAGCATTGGCTCATGTCAACACTGTCTCACAACAAAGTATTAAAGTAAAGTCGATGAATAGCCTAAAAAAATCCCTTAATTGGTTTTCAGAGACTAGTCCTACTGTTCAAGTGCGCGGGGCTCGCACTTCATGTATTATTTCGGAAGCCTAATGGATTTGATATACGGTTTCCATCGTGAGTTTCTTCTCTTGAGTTGCCCAAGTCCCTTTGAAGTGTTTGCCTTCGAACCTGTTGTTAATGACCGAGACTGCTTGTGCTGTTATGTGTTGTGAAATGTCCATTAACAGCATCCTCTGTGCTGTTAATGAGGAAACCTGGATTCAAAGCTATATCCTCTGCTGGAATGAGCAATGGATGGGAGAAGGGTTAGGGAACAGAGGCTGCCATTCACCCAGCTAGGCTGGCTCACATCATTTCTCTGTCCTCATAAATGCTGAATTTGGGCGCTTGTTTTAATCCACTGTTTCTCAACGTAGGGTCCAGGGCCCCCCAGCCACCAGGGGTCCAAACTGGACCCGCTACAGGCCCGGTACTCTGAGTGTATATACATTGGACCAATACGATTTGTCGTTGTGATCCCAATGTACACTGAAAAAAATGAAGCTTAATTTAACTCTGTGTGCAGAGGAGTTACAGACCTGTAAAGGGTCAATGAGGACCCCCTGGTACTTCAAGCGCTGTGTGTGTGTGTGTGTGTGTGTGTGTGTGTGTGTGTGTGTGTGTGTGTGTGTGTGTGTGTGTGTGTGTGTGTGTGTGTGTGTGTGTGTGTGTGTGTGTGTGTGTGTACCAAGTTGAAAAGAGATAAATTGTCGTGACTGGCGAGGAATCCGTGCAAGGCCACATCATTGTGTTGCTGCACACTGAGCAGGATGAGATGAATGCACACAGCAACCCCCCCCTCCCCTCAGCAGTCATGTCCTCCTGTAGCCTAAAACCACACTGTTATTTATTTACTGTGTTATTGTCGTGTCTGTAGCCATGCAGGAAGGGACTTTACCTCCCCGCGCGCGCGCGCGCGCGCGCGCACACACACACACACACACACGCATGCATTGACATGCATGACATATGCATATGGGCATGCAACACACACACACACACACACAATTGTGCATGTATTTACAAATATGCATATGTCTCACACACGCACGCTTGTGGACGCACATATGACCACAGATACATGCACACACCAAAGTCTTGGCGTGGCAAAGAGAATGGGGTGCATTTATATGCTGGGGCTGGTGTTGTGGGGGGATTGGGAGCAGCGGACCCAGACCCAGCTAGATGATAGAATTCAGCAGGGACAAGAAGACCTCTGTTCTTATCTGCCCAGAGATGGGAAAGGGGAAGGCCGATCGGCTCGGCTCAGCTCCCCTCCTTTGCTAGGCTGGGCTGCCCTATATAGCAGACGGGGAGAGAAAAGCATGTTTTAATGGAGGGAGGGAGCGAGCGTGCGTGCGTGCGTGCGTGTGTGTGTGCGCGCGTGCCCAAATATCCCCATAAAATATAGTAGAATTTGAGAAAAGGACATGGTAAGGACAATGTTCCTGGTCCTGCTGTTTATGGTTAAATAAATATATTTAGAGTTAGGTTTACAATTACAAATAGATGTGGGTTGGGGTGAGGATTAGACATTTAGAGGTTAGGATTAGGGGGTGTTGGCTTTATGCCTGATGTATACTTACTTGTGAGCTTGTAGATCGGCTTTTCTCGGGTTTAGAGTAAGGGGAAGAAATTGTTAAAAATGTCATTCGTAAAATCGCTGTCTTGGTGTGGGTGTGTATGTGTGTAATAATAATAATAATAATAATAATAAACTTTATTTATATAGCACCTTTCATACATAAAATGCAACCCAAAGTGCTTCACATAAAAAATAACAAGCAGCGGAATGCCGAAAAACAAAAAAGCAGGTCAATACAAGACACAATATATACAAATTAGCAAATAAAAATGGCAATACAAAAGTAGAAAATTGTATCAGACCATTGAATATGAAGACAAGATAAATCTAAACAAATGCCAAGTTGAAAAAATAAGTTTTCAACTCGCTCTTGTGTATGTGTGTGTATGTCCTTGTGCTGAATAGCTGCTGTTGTTATTTAGCTCCACTGGGCTTACTGGGAACTCTGAAGACCTGTAGAGATGTTCAGTATACTAGATTTCCAAAGTTAAGTTTCTGAACTTTTGTTGCTGAGTTTTATATGACAGGTAACAGGGGGTATAGCTCAATTTGTTGTTGTTCGGCGTACAGCGGTGTCGCGTACCAAACATGGCAATAAGCATATGGGCGAGGGTAGAAGTCAGACAGCATCTCTGCAGCAGTGTTACATGGCAGGTCTCGTTTATTCATATGGTGACGGCTGATCAATGAGCTCTAATTGATTTAAACCCAAAGGACAGGTGGTCTTGTCAATGAGGCCCACACTGTGTGTGTCGTGTCTGTGCGCGTGCGTGTACTTACTTGTGCATTAATGCGCTACACTGACATGCTCGGATGTGTTTTCAATCTGTCTACCCCGCAGGCCCGCACCACCACCATCAAAAGCAGGATCAATGCCATCCATCCCTGGCAACACGAGCTTGGCGGCAGATTGAGCTGATTTCTTCAAAGCGCTTCCGAAAATAAAAATAAACGTTTATTTCGATCATATAGTACTGGATTGATGGCTCGCCGTGCGGGCAACTAAGCAGACACCAGATGTTGCGACAGCGTTATGACAGGCAAAGGAGATTTTCACATTCGCTACCCACCCACACACTAATGTTAATTCTGCCTCTCGATATTTCTTTGCCGTCATCCAGACGTGCTGATGCCAGCGGGCAGCTTTCTTTCACAGGGCCTTTTAGTTTGGAAATGACAGCGCCTGGCTCTAATTTTAGGCACCAAACGACGTCACTGGTTCAAAACACTCACATTAGATTGTCTTCTCAGCAATGGCAAATTGGTACCTCGGATGATGGCTATTGATGTACAGTATCGATGCAGGGAACTGGAGGGTCTTCTGATTACTATTAAGAAAAATTGAATGTTTGTTCTGCAAAGTGAGAATCAATGGAGTGATGGTAAAGCTGTCCAAAGGTTTTGCTTGGATCTAGAACGTCTCTTGGAATCGGTGGGTCAGTCTGCTTTGAAGGTGGAAGCTATTTTCAGAACTGTCTGTGTCAATTTATTTCACTTGTTCATCTGTGTGCAGGTACACACAACACACACACGCAAACATGGGTGTACATCCATTCAATGTGGGGTTTTTTGTCTGTATGCTACCTTTTTATTCCTATCTTGTTTATGGATTCTGTAGCCCCTCACCACCTACACATATTGTCATACACACATCCTTGCACTGTCATTCTGGGTATTCCTGTATAGACAGACACGGCTTATCCTTACATAACCTAATAGTACCCATAAGCCAAGTAATGACCCTTAACCTAATAGGTTTAGTTCCAACAAGCTGCCTTGAAAATGGAACATTTCCCTTTATTTCCTGTTTTTCGGAGAATAAAATGACAATCCCCCTCCCCTTCTCCCCCCCCACACCTCGTATACATGCAAGTCATGGACAATAACATGCAGGATCACATATGCCCCATTGCACGAATGGCTTTGTTCAACTCCATTTATTCTGTGATGTTATGATGACATGTGCCTGCTGCTGTGACCTCAATCTCTACCACGTCACAACACAGCCAGTATGATGCACAATGCATGCCCTCCTACCCAATGCATGACAACTAGTGTGTGAAATGAATGAGCCATCATATGCAGGTGTTTTTCCTTAACCAATTAAACCCTATATACTTATGACTCCCTGTATTTTCCCCTCTTTACCAAATCTATTGACCAAAAATCACACCCGTGTGAAGTGAGGGGCGCTCTTATCATCATACATCATCCATTCATTGTCAATGGGAATGTAATCTTTGTGTAGGGCAAAAATTGCCGATTTGCTCGTCTACATAATGACGTAAATTCTCTTCATTGTCAATGAGAATTTAATGTTTGTGTAAGACGAAAATCTACACTATAGCTGAATATAGGAGTTCAAAAATAGCTGATGTACAGTACATGCTCACAACGGGTTGCAACACGTTACGTAAGATCTTGTAGATGAGCTGTTTTCACCGAATGTTCGGCATTCCCCGAAATAGGGACGCTAGGGTTCAAGTGTGCCTCCGGTCTCGGCTCTCACATCAAACTCCCTTTGTGCCTGGCCTGTTTTCTCTGTTTGTTGCCACGCTCCCTTCTGTTGCATTAGATAGACTCTTTGGCAAAATGTCTCTTCTTATATGTGCAAATACAGTGATAAATCCCCCCCGCCTCCACCGGAGACACCACACCATCCCAGGAACAAAGGCGCTCCCCAGGAGTGCTTTGTTGCCTTTCATTCCTCCTCATCCACGCACGTACAGCTTTTCTCCATTGTTTCTCTTTTTCACCCAATCCATTTCCATCATGGAGAGAGAGGCAAGCTCATTCATTAGATTCAGAGTGGAGTTTCTGTTCATTTAGTGCATGTTTTTGTCTTCTCTGAGGTGTGTGTCGTTGCCATGGAAGCACCCTTTTTTGAGGGCTAAGTCTAGGGCTGCAACTATCGATTATTTGCTTAGCGATTATTCTAACAATTACTTTTTCCATTATAATTGAGAAGCATTTTTGTTTAAATCATCAAATGGATTAACCACTTAATCCCTATTTTATACTTTGTCGCAGATCTACAAGCTATAGTACGCATCACACTGCGACATGTTGTAGTTACGCTATTTGATTTATTCAAAAGTTTGGCCTAAATGGGGATTCATTGTTAATCAATTATATTATGAAATTATTGATTAATGTTTAAAATAGATTAAAATCTATTAACTCTGCGCCCTTAGCTAAGTCCTAAGACCAGTGCTTTCTGCCTAGAGCATTGGTGTAGGTGTGAATCGATGTGTGTGTGTGCGTGCATGCGTGCGTGCGTGCACACGTATGTCTGCATGGTGGTTGTGCCAGTTTTGTGGAGAGAGATATTGACGTGATGAAGAGGAAAATAGGTAATGATTTCTTGAGGGATTTTTTACAGTGTGAGATTGTTTCCTGGGGAGAATGCGTCTCCCTGTGCCTGCCTGTCAGTCTGTCAGTGTCTGTAGTATACCCCCCCCCCCCCCCTTCTCCACAACACATCACTCTCCATTGTCTGGTGCCCTCTGGGAGCGGGGAGGAGACATGAAGGGTTACAGCCATTACATTTCTGCAGCAGTGTTGATTTTGACAGCAAATTTTGGTTTTAGTTTTAGTCACATTAGTCACCTGGAATGTTTCAGTGTTGTTGTTTAGTTTTAGTCGACTAAATATCCTAATATTTTAGTCAACTGGAGATTTAGTCGACTAAAATTTATTTTGGCGGGCCTTGATGGCGTCATAATGGCTGATTTTACACTTGCTGAAAATAGCCGATCTACAAGTTGTGAGCTTGTAGATCGGCTATTTTCAGCATGGATCTCTTGTCCACTAGTCCCTCCCTAACATTTTAGTCTAGTTTGTATTTGTTGACGAAATTGTCATGCAGGTGATGCAGTATATATGTCATCATAGCTTAGTTTCCATTTAGTTTTCGTCAGTGAAGAAAGTAGTCAACTAATATTTTTTGTCATAGTATTAGTCGACAAAATCAACAATAATGAAACCAAGTACATCTATTCAGGTACTGTACTTGAGTAAATGTACTTGAACTAGAATCTCGCGTCTAACGCCATGTTGTTGTTTCTCCGTGCCACGCGTGTGAGTCGCAGTGTGATCCGTGTGTGTGTGTGTGTGTGTGTGTGTGTGTGTGTGTGTGTGTGTGTGTGTGTGTGTGTGTGTGTGTGTGTGTGTGTGTCTTTGGCCACTGCTGGGCAGGTTGTGTGTTGGTGCATCTCCGTGAATGTCCGCAAATACATGTTTTATTATTTTTTTTACAATTCAGGTAAAATTTTGTCTGTTTACTTGCAAAATAGTATTTATACATTGCGTATTGCTATACTTTTACTGGAGTAAAAATAAATCGGTGAACTTCTGTCATCTCTCTTCCTTTTTCTGTTCTTGTATCTCACACACACACACACACACACACACACACACACACACACACACACACACACACACACACACACACACACACACACACACACACACACACACTACCTCTTTTTCACTTCTTCTCATCTTTCTTTCTGCAAACTGTCCTTCCCTTCATCTCCCTTTCGTGTTCAAACTCCCCGCGCCATCCGTCAGTCACGCGCGCCCCGGCACGCCCGCCTCGTCCCCCAGTGGGCTCATTAACTTCGGATCAAGGCCGTAAGCTCAAAGTAATGGAAGCGCCTCCTTTTCCCTCGAATGAAACGAAACCCAAGACCCATCCCAGTGGCGGTATGCAGCCGACCCCCGCCGCCGTCAGACCGGTGCTTCCTCCCCGTACTCTCTTTAAACGGCTGACAAAAAGCAGACCGAGAAACCAGTCAGACCACCCCCCCCCCCCCCCACCCATATCCAGACCACCAGCGGCTCCTGCCTTCAACCTGATAATGCAGCGGGTTGACCTGCGAACCCCAAATCCGCTCCCAAAAAAGGGGAAATACAGCTGAGATCAATCCGAGGGATTTTCCGAGCGATTTTCTTTTTTCATAGCTCGGGTTCAGCGTCGTCCTCAGTGGGCTTTCTGCTTGCCCTGTGTCAGCCGGACAGGCTAGAGTGAAAAAGCATGATCCTAGATCCTGCACAATTGTGCAGACTAGACTCAGCCGCGGCTGAGATTAGTTATATCCCACTTTCCAGGCCAATCACATTGACTGGCAGCCAGTACCCATGCTGGCCTGTGCAGCTGGGGCTTTATCCCCTGGGATAACCGTTGATTCTCCAGGGTATACGAGGAGGAATTCTACCTTTTGTCTGAGCTCTTTGTTCTTCTGCTCTTGTTCCTGTAATGCCCTCCTGTTCCCCTGCCCTGCAACTCCCCACGGCCGGGGGATTTGACACATAAATCCCAGTGGCAGCATGACATGGTAGATTAATATTTTGTTACGTAACGTTTCTTAGCGATTTCATTCCTTCGTTTCATGCGTGGCCGTGTCCCCTTCACCCTTTGTCTTCTTTTAGTCCCTTCCGACACAACCGTTTACATCTATGATTCACTTCTCATGCACTATTCCACTCCACCTCCCCCCCAAAATATGCCCCCCCCCCCCCCCCCCGGCACTCACAGAGAAGCACATCCAGCATCGATCGACACACCGAGGGATCGAGCGAGGCACAGCATCGACAGCATCTCAAGGTCGGCGGTATACGCGCCAAACTCTCAGCAAACAAGCATCCGGGGTTCACTTAGAGATACACCGGTGCACGCAGGCCTCTGCTGCCCTCGTCTTAGAGTGAACACACACACACACACACACACACACACACACACACACACACACACACACACACACACACACACACACACACACACACAATGGATGTCACAGAAAATGGAAAGGATGAAGAGAGGGAGTTTTGGGGGAGCCAAGCACACACTGTACTGTGTCATAGCAGAGAGAGAGGGAGAGAGGCGGAGAGATCCGCAACATTACCACAGCACAATCTCTATTTGCAATTTTGCTCCCCTAGTATCCACTACACACTTGCACTTCCCTGCTGTGGAGACCACATTAGTATGGCTTGACACACCGCCACAAGTATTAGTATGAGCTGTCAGCTGAAGCCCTAACAACCAGCCAGAGAAGAAGGTTTTGAATGGTAATGCCAGAGATAGGCAGCAGCAGTCCTAGCCAACACACTGAAGTCTTGGCTGCACTGTATAATGATGAGGGCTCTTATAAAACACATATGGACTGTTTGTGTCTCTCTCTCACACACACACACACACACACACACACACACACACACACACACACACACACACACACACACACACTGAGCCTCTGCCGGGTGGTCTTAACAAGCCTCAGTGGCTGTCCTAGGACAAAAGGCAGGCCGTTATCCATTTGTAGCCCATCTCTTGACCTAAGTGACTGTGGCTGGCGGTGGTTGGGTTTGAGGCATGGGCAACACCAGTGGCATAATGGCAACAGTCGAGGACAAGGAAGGGAAACCCGGTCTGTGTGAAACTCCATTCCCCGCCCCCTCTTCCTCTACCTGTATCATCCCCGTCCCCATCCCAAAAGGAACCTGAGTGCAAACCTGAATGCATGGTCAGGCAGGCCCTGATGGTGCGAAGGCTGTGCTTGATGCACCGCAGGGTCTTGCTAATGGATAGTATAGCCCTGCTCCTCCATCGTGATGCCTCTTCAGCAGGTTGAACTGGCATGCTACACCAAAATGTCATGTGTTTGTGTGTTGTCGGTGAGGGTGGGTGGGTGGGCAGGCTTCTTGGTTAGGGACGAAAGCAGCAGCGTGACAGTGATTAACGAGCAGCAGAACGACTGTGTCACACTGAGATGCAGGCAGTGACTGTCTCTTATTATTGACACACAATGTGTAAATGCACACTCATAGACACAGACGCGTGCAGATGCTCACACTCCACACAAACCGAAGCGAAGAGTTCCACCTCCATGCACACGGGTGTTGGAGGAAGTGCCACGAAACCTATGCCATGCCCTCCTTCAATTTCTCTGCTTCACTGCCAGACAGCGTAGCAGGTGAATGGGGCTAAATTCCAATCGGCAAGGGGTCACTCCTGCACCCCACGTGACATGAGTAGGTTGTCAAGGGGTCACTCCTGCACCCCACGTGACACGAGTAGGTTGTCAAGGGGTCACTCCTGCACCCCACGTGACATGAGTAGGTTGTCAAGGGGTCACTCCTGCACCCCACGTGACATGAGTAGGTGGTCAAGGGGTCACTCCTGCACCCCACGTGACATGAGTAGGTTGTCATGAAATCGCTCAGGCAGGAAGCCTTCCATGGCACCACAAACATAAATGTCAGTGTTGTTGTGACTCATATACAAAACTTCATGAAGTATTTGTCTTGCTGCCTGGAGGCTAATCTACTGGCTGATCGTTTGGAATTTACCCACGACGCAAGCTAGGCTTGGGCGAGGGATGAATATATGGGCAATATATAACTCCAGAAAGGAAATGGGCAGCTGTTCTCACATTATTGCTTTTATAGCGAAAATATATCGTCAATCCGCGATTTGAGGGCAGACGATGGCCGAAAGGAAAAATTTGGCATATCGCCCAAGCCTAGCGCAAGCAACCGGGAAAGACAGGGTGGAGAACGATAGTGTAGGTTTCAAGGTGGAAGGTAACACAGTGTAATGATTCAGAGAACAAGAGTGATTGAAATAGGATTGTAGGAAATGGGGGGGCAAAAGGGAACAGGGATGTAGGGGACAAGGAGCAAGTTTCTTTTTAGGGCTCACGTATAGGGGCAACTGGCCATTAAGGGAAGAAAGATAGGGCCATGTCACCTTAACGAGAAAGGTTAAGGGAATGTAACCTTGATCACACACTGTCTCTATCGGCTAATGAGCAGTGAGATTGCTTCTCTTGGATATCCATTGGTGTGTAGTCTCTACCTCATTTCTCTCTCTCTCTCTCTCTCTGCATCCTTCCCCATCCACCCACCATCTCTTCATGGCAGTAGCGTAGCCCCCAATGGCGATAGCAGCAGCAGGGGCGAGAGTTAAAACGCTGCTGAGACAAGGAAGAAGACCTGGGAGAAGCAGGCAGCGTTCCCCTGGTGCGGAGATGAAACGATCTCCTTCCACTAAAGTTTAAACTCCAGGGAGATTGGAGACGAGGAAGCGAGCGGGAGAAGCCAGAGACGGGGGTGGGTTGTGTGGTGGTGGTGGGGGTGGGGGGTGGAGAAGGTGCAATTCAGCAGGATTTCCTGGCCATGTCTTTTCCCCACCCCATTTATTTTTCACGAGGAATAAATGCATTACAGAGGCAGAGCGTGAGCCCTCTAGCTGGAAAATGTGCGCCACATTGGAGATGCAGTACTCTGACACGTACACCTCCTGTTGAGGTTCAGACTTTCTGAATGACCGGCCGCGCCATACAGACTGCGCTCTTTACGTCTTATTTGGCCAGACTTTGACAAATCTAAAGAGGTGGAGTTGTATTGATCCAACGCGGTGAGCCATAGTCGATAATCATGAAGAAATCCCCCCACGAAGGGAACTAATGGATAGATCCCCACCATACATTTAAGAGAGAACGAGAGAGGGCTCGAAACAAACCCCCGACCTCACTGGCCTCCAGACCGTCAATAACCAGAATCCATTTGCCACCTTGCTTTTCACCCCTCGGCCCTTTGCACTGACCTCCACCCAGGTGTCCTCCCACCATAATTTTTGTCTGCGCCCCCTCAGGCCTGCCCTTGCTCCCCCTCCATCTTCTCCTCTCTTCCACTTAATTAACCCATTGATCAGGCCGCTCATAAATTAGCCCTCTAGAGAGGCCCTCATAGAGAGCACTCCTTCCCTCTAACCCCCCCCCCTCCCAGCCCCCGCGCTGGTGTCATTTTGTGGGGGCAGCAGTGTTATTTCACCCCTTTCCGCCGATTCAGCTGCTCGTAGATTTAGAAGCTGAACGAGAGAACGATGGCAAGGACAGCCGCCAGCGTTAAGGGGTGGCACTGCTGCACCGCACGTCATTAGACTCACACAGCTCAACCTTTTCACAGCCCTCCTCCCCCTTTGTGTCTCGTATGTTTTATTATTTTAACCCGTCTCCCGCTCTCTCTCTCATCTCGTTTCTCTGACCTGCTCTCCAGAGTACGGTGTCAGGTGGCTGCTCAGAGATTTGCCCAATTAGGAGGATCTCGCCGATCGTCACAGAATAAGGGCTCTGTCTTCACCCCCCCCTTCCCCCATTAAACATCCTCTGTTAGTACGTTTCATTCATCCCCCTTCCTTCTCGCTTCCTCTCTCGACCTATTCTTTTGGTTTGCCTCGCTTGTACTCACCCTCTTCCAACAAACACGCCTCACACGGCTATACCTCCCTCAAAAGAACCTCCTCTATTGTTCATCCAAAACCCCCTCATTCACCTTCTCTGTTCGCTCGCCTCATCACCTACAAGCCTCTTTCACCATCTCTCTTCTCCTCCTCCCTTCAATCCGTTCATCTTTACCCGCTCATATTGCCTCCGTCCTCCGGCTCTAGCCTTCATCCAGCGCCTAATTGAGCGTGGTGATGCGCTAAATAGGTCAGAACCGGTCTGAACCGGTAACATGTGTTGGCCGACTCGGGGCGCGGACCTGTGAGGGGAACCGGGAGAGGTTGATTTAAAGTGTCTGTCGCCTGAAACGTCCGTTTGTAAGAAGCCACACCCTTGCTAGGCTGTCGGTTTAATGCTCTATAGCCTGACCAAAGAAGGCTGCGTCCTTGTATGTGCCTTGTATGTGCAAACAAATAAAGTAATTCTGAAACTTTTTCTTATTCAGATGCATTCTATGAAGGTATTGCAATAAAGCGTAATTCTACCCGAGCTGTATTGACGTAGCCTATGCACCTAATATACCATACTGTACCTCATGAGCCTGTGGAAGTGGCTCTTGGCCATCGTGCTCTCTCACTGAGGCTAGCTCTGCTTGATATTGTAGCAAAGCATGCACGACAGCTAAAACAGTCCCCTATGGCCTTGGATAGTCATCTACAAATGTAAAAAAAATAAAGAAATGGCGATAGAGGGAGAGAGAGAGAGAGAGAGAGGAGAAATTCAAAGGCACAGAATGGCCGGAGGGCACAGGGGACCCCGCGGGCTGGTGGGACAGATTCCAAGTAATGCGGCAGCCTGCAGTTGGTAGGACTCCAGGGAGCTTGCTGCTGCTGCTGCTACCGCCTCGTTTGTCTTAACCGCCAACCGCTGGAGGGGTTAGAACCAATGATATCGGCCGCCGGCCACTCCACTTCCACTTTCGCTGCTGGTCAGTCACTGTGGGGGGGAAAAGGAACAAAAGGTCATGTTGACCTCCATGGATTTGATTCGCTGGCCATTCACCAGAGGAGGCCCCATAGAGAATCCTCTGTTTTGGCTGCGAGTCATCGTCGTTACAGCAGCACAGCAGCACACCAGACGAGATTCCTTTGTTTTGCCATCATGGCTGTAGCAGAATGTCAACCCACCCCCACAACGCGGTTTCGTGGCCTGTGGTTTGTTGGCACCGGAGGCGGTTCAGAGGGATGCCCCTGCAGAGCGTCCTCCTTCGCCTCGGGGAGCACTTCTCTCCTCAACCTCTCTGCCATCTCACCACCGAGGTCCTGCTGCTGCAAGACTGCTGACTGCTGCAGCCATCTCTCTGGCTGACACACACACACACACACACACACACACACACACACACACACACACACACAAGTGTACGCTCCAAGTTCCCCAGGCTATAGCTGTCACTGCGGCGTAGCAGTAAATATGTTTTAGGGAAATCATCCGATCCGCCCCACGCTCCCCCTCGTGAGATTTTACTGCTCAGCAATCTCTGCTACCATCCTATTGCTGTGGCCTGACTCATTCAAGGTCGGCACCGATAGGTAGATAGACATTTGGAGTTAGCGCTGAGTGGTGAGGAAGTCATACATTCCGTTTTTTTTACTGCACGGTTGTGAAATAGTTCCCAAGTGTGCACAGTGAACCCGAGGGCAGTTTTTGGAGTGGCTGTCCTTATGGAAAGCACTCAGCTTGCGGTTAGATGAAGGCCACATGTGCGTCCTTCAGTCACTTATTAGTATTCAGAAACACTCAAGTATTTGGTGTTCGTCCATAGAAATGTATAATAACATTAATCTCTAGGATGTGGAGGCGTGTGTTAATCCAACTATCGCTCATAAATTTGCAGTACATATCTACCGCTCTCATGCCCAGTAGCTCTTAAACCATAACGTAAGCTATTATGCAGAACTGTGTTTATGTCACTTCACCTACAGATGCAGTTCTGAAGGTATATTCAGTGATTTCACTTAATTATTTTTGTTATTATTGTTTTGTTGTGATAATCCTCCCTACTATAGACTGTGCTGACCATATAAGGAGTTCCTCCCTGTCCCCAGTTAACCCCTGGGGGTCAACAAACCTTAGGTTTCTTTTTTGGTTAGGTGTCCTAGCCTTCATCCAATCAGGATAGAGAGGGGCCTTCCGCCAATCATGATCAAGCAGGGGCCTTGGTGTGTGTGCTGTTGGCCTGTCACGCATCACCCCACCATGTAGTGCGTGCATGTGCACATCTTGTTACCAGGGCGTACCGGGGGGATTTCCAAATCACTGAATGCTCCTTTAAGCTCCGTTTTATCATATCGTACAACGGTGTTGCATGGCATACAATTCCCTGCTTCCGCCTCCTTCTGGTTGTTTATGCTGAGGTTGCTAAAAACAAAAAATATTGCTTTTACTAGTTTAAAATAAGAATTGAATACATTAAACATCAATATGAGGCAACTGAAAAACACGTTTTTTCAATGGTAGTGGATGATTTTTGTCCAACCAAGCAACAATAGCAACCAAGGGAAGTGAAGAGTGGGGTGGGACTTGACAAAGGGCCAATTAGCACCCCAAACAGCCAAACCCACCTCAACTCCCAGCGCCACAAACCACGACGCCACTCGCTCATCACTCACCACTTCCCAGGTCAGCGTGACCGAAACAAGAAATAACACCCTCTTTGCTCATTTGGCTCCATGTGCAGAGAAGAGACGCGCGGCGGGCTGCGTCGTGCACGCAGCCGGAGGGGCCTGGCAGCCCCCATCAGTCACGCCTCTGTCTGCGTGTCAGTGATGGAGAGGCCGCTGTGTTGCGGGATTATCGCCGGGGCCGCGTGTCCCATTATGGACGAGACCAACGTCGCCCCTCCATAAATAAACAGGCGCTCACTTCTGATGGAGAAAAATGAGATGGCGTCCAGGCGAGGTAGGAACTCAAACAGAGCATAGAGGGAGAGAGACAGAATGGTGGATAAACAAACGGTACTTTAGTAATCAGCATAGGTAGAGGGGTGTGTGTGTGTGTGTGTGTGTGTGTGTGTGTGTGTGTGTGTGTGTGTGTGTGTGTGTGTGTGTGTGTGTGTGTGTGTGTGTGTGTGTGTGTGTGTGTGTGTGTGTGTGTGTGTGTGTGTGTGTGTGTGTGTGTGTGTGTGTGTGTGTGTGTGTGTGTGTGTGTGTGGTTTTGTTTGAATTCATTTGTGGCAAATGTTTTCACTTAATTTGTTGGTCGTATGGGGTTTCAGTTTGCATCACACTCGCGTACACAGATGCACGCGCGCACACACACAGTCAGAATACAAATATAGAGCAATTGCACAGACTCACAACCCAGCATTGGGAATAGTAACAGCATGCATACTGAACACTCTCAGCTCACCAGCTCGTTTGATCATTTGCAGAGAGCCAACGTACGCCAAATGCTTTTAGACACGAAGCACGCCCACACGCAACCCTCACATAATAAAGTCACTCATGCATGCACCAAACCTCCCATAAGCATTATCTCGTCAAATTGACATCCACGCGTGCGCACACACCCATGCGCACGCCCGCGTATCCTCAATGGCTTATGCCAGTGATACAGTTTGGTGTCGCATCCACTCATGGCTTTGTGGCACAAATTGTCACATCAATGGCCGGCGTGCAGATCTCTTTAGTAAGGCACACTGACAAGTTCACAGACGCCGTGCCCCGGTGTCATTGTCGTCAATGACAGTATGAGTTTCTTTACCAAAAGGTTGCCCTAAAGTACTGCTGTCGATCAAAACGCGTCAGGCAGAGCCTTCACCTGATGCGCGGCAAAGTGTGATAGCACGACATCCTCAAATGATGAATCTGTCTGCCATGTGGCCCTTCCCTGATGCACTCAAGCGTATGCTTGTGTGTGTGTGTGCGTGCGTGCATGCAGGCACCTGGACTCAAATTTGACCATCGGGTCTCACAGGTCTCTCCTTTCTCTGTCCTTGGTTTCATGAATCAGAATGGTCTTTGTGACATCCCAGGTTTACAGGTGAAGAGTGAGTTGGTGAGATTCGTTTTTGTGCAAGCTCCATCGTCGGAAAGAGAAAAGAAAGAAAACTGAGAAAACCAAAATAATCTAAGATATACATATTTACACCTAATCCAGCTGGTACAGTATGAGGTCATAAGGTTAGACACAAAGGTGGTACTTCTTGCGTCAAAGAACTTTGACCATTTATTGCAACAAATGGTATACAGTTAAACTTGCCGTTAAAGGGAGATATTCTCATATTATTTTTTTGTGTGTGAACATTGAATTCTAGTCTACCTAGTCCTAGAACCATGCACATGATAATTTCATTTCAACATTCAGTTTACACGTTTGAGCACTACGTAAGCAATAAATTGACATTAATATTTAGCTTGAATCAGCAGACATATTTCCCAAGTATTTGAGCCTATGCCGATCAACAGGTGGAGGCTGGGGTGGAGGAGGCAAGCTATGCTAGAGCAACAAAGCAGCTGTAGTGTAACAGAGCCGTATTTAAAGGAACGCTCTGTTAAGAGAATGAGCTCTGGTGGAGTATGAATGTGTGACGTAATGATCAGCTGAGATGTGAATGAGATCAGCTGATTACAGCACCACATGGCTTCTGTGTCATTTCAGATAGTGACGTCGTAGAGGAAAGAAACAAAGAAACGCAGCTCGGAACAACAGAAAATAATCGTGTGCAGCAGTGTCACGATTCACGAACATTACACATTTATAGCACGCACACTACAGTACGTTTTTCTGGGACATCGCCTAAATGGCCCCCAAATGGCTGCATCTGACTTGTGAACATGCGTTTTGAATGACTCGCCCTTGTAAGAGCAGTGCGGTGGTGGCGGAGATAAGCACATGTACCCCCGCTTATCCACAGGTGAACTATCACAATGGATGCCGCGCCGCTTGGCCGATAACAGCCTAAATGGGCTTTTCGGAAGGTGGCCCGGCGTTGCTTGAGGGTAATGACACGTCGGGGCTTTGTGGACACGCGCACACACACACACACACACACACACACACACACACACACCGCCTTGTGTCCGCCTTGCACCTGCATGCTCATACACACGCGTGGACGCCCCGCCATTCCACATTTTAGAGCCCTATTTCAACGATAACAGTTGCCTATTAGGGAGTGTCGTGTAGTGTACGACTGGCCTGTTTGTGACAGGATTACCCCATTACTGGTGCTGTGGGTATTAGCACTCAGACACTCACTTCAGGGAGAGAGGGAGAGGGAGAGACGATAAGGAGAATGAGAGTGATTTGTGTGGGGGAGGGAGAGATGACGAGGGAGAATGAAAGAAAAAAAATTTACAAAACAAACTATTGAGAGGCAATATAGTATGATGGCAATGGCATGAGAGAGAGAGGCTGGAAGGGGAAGAAAGGGGAGATGACGCTCAGACAGAAATAGAAGTGGGGCAGCAGAAACATAGAGACACAAGACACAAGGGGGAGAGGAGGGAAAAGAGATGGAGAAAGCCCCAACGACAGATAAAAGCCGATGACGAACATTTGATAGTGAGGCTGTGAAAGGGAAAGAGAGACAGAGGGGAGAGGGGGAGAGAGTGCATTAGGGAACAAAACCATGAAAGATGTATTGCAGGGAGGCCTTTTTGAGGTATAGTGGGGGTGAAAGAGAGTTGCTGTCGGGCAGAAACGGAGTTGGTTACGTTTAATTCATACATTGATGCCATACTTCATCATACTACAGTGTCACACAAATGTAGCTGTAGATCTGCCATTTTTGCTATTTTTCTGATTTGAATCCTGAAGAGTAACAGTTTTGGACATCTGACAGCAACGTTTATATAAGTAGCAATTACAGAGGATGGCCATTAAGACGAAGAAAAGACTTTAGAATAATAGGGACGGAGAGACTATTCATAGACCGTTGGAAGAGGGAAGAGCCAGAGGAAGAGGTTGAAAGAAGAGATGGAGAACTGGAGAGAGAAAAGACAACACTAATCGACAAGAGGAAAAAAGAAAGGGGTGAAAGAGTTTGAGAGGAGAGGGAGATGGTGGATGAGAGGAGGAAAGAGTGAGTTAGAGATGGAGGAAAGAGAGAGAGAGAGATGGAGGATGAGAGGAAGAGAGAGAGGGAGAGAGAGAGAGAGATGGAGGATGAGAGGAAGAGCGAGAGAGAATGATTGATGAAAACCGAGGATACGTCGTTAGTGCGTCAATCTCTTTCCCCCCCTTAAGGATTGATCCAGAGATCTACCTCATGCACACGCACGCACACACACACACACACACACACACGCACAAACCATAGACTTTGAAGGCATCGATCTGGTCGGGGTCCTGCCTCTACCTGCGTTCGCCTCTTGTTTACGAGCTCTCTGTGCAGCCTCTAACCCCACCTCCCCCACACGCACACACATAAACCACACGTAAACACACATAGACACAGCGGTGGTTTATAGGCCTGTGGCAGCGTCGTCCTTGAGCAGGTCCACATTTCAGACACGGCTTTGCAATCGCTGTAAAGAATCACAGCCACACATGTAGGTGCTCACCTCACACATTCCATTAAAATCATACCCGTGTGTGGTGCAACTCTGTGTGGGGGTCCCCGGGGGGTCCCCGGAAGTTCCACACCCACAGGAACGCGGCCAGGGTGCCAGCCCGGTTCCGATGAGCCACCCCGCGTCTGAAATGGTTGAGAAATGTTACCGTGTTACCGTGTGGGGGTCCCCAGGGGGTCCTTCTACTGTACTGTACTGTCACTGTACTGTCACACCCGAAATCATACTGTGTACTACAATTATTAATCATTTTCTTTCTCCCAATTTTAGTCGTTTTGAAAATGAACCCCTCCCACGCATTGCTGTGGTTTGGCACTGCTATCGAACCCTATTCGGTATTTTAGTCCGATGTAGGAGACATTTATACTTCAAAGCGCAACAGTATTGCGCACAGAGAACAGCTGATATACAAGCTCACATCGCATCGCGGATGCGACTGTTGTGAGCGTAGAGGTCTGTGTGCGCGACACCATCGCGGGACGAAGCATAAATTATACTTGATGGGCTGCAGGTGCGCGTGCAGCCAGGACAACAAGGCACTGTTGCCGTTATCATGAGCGCACCTCCCGTTCTTATGACAGCGGCTGGAGGTGTGGTTTTGAGGACAACTGCTTTGAATTAAGCAATATTACACGAGAGGGTGTGGGTTAACGTGATTATTGCCACGACAGGGATGCGGTGAGGAACGAGACGAAGTCGAGTTCCGCAAGCATCACTGAAGTGGCAATAATCAATTATACAACAGTTACCCTTAAAACTAAGAAAATCGCTGAAAGAATATATTTTTTTAATGACAGATGTAGTCACTACGACCACAAATGTCCCAAGAAACTAGCTAGCCTAGCCACCGTGTTTGCTAGCGCTCTGGGAAAACAGAGCAGCTGAATTCTTTGTTTTGATTAGGTGGTGAATGGTGCTGGTTTAACCCACGGCTAGAAGGCTGTTTCAACCAATCAGATTGCTTCCTCGAAACTTTTCCATTTCATCTTATGAGAGGCAGGGTTCTTCTGCTGCCGGTATGCGCGCTCATGCTGTTGCTTATCAGTGTGACGTCGTCTGTTAAGGCGTCACACAGAATAACTCTTCCTACTTCCGGGCCGCTTCCCTACTTCCTTCAGGTGTTACCAATGATACTAATTAAGTGGTTCTCAAACTTTTTAATTTCAAGGAACCCCATAATTCTGAGAGTGTACAAACGGAACCAAATTTGGTTCTATTTGTACACTATGAGTTACACCCGTAAACCTGTGCATTTTGAACCCACTCAAGGACACTTTGAGACCCACTGGTGTAGCAGAGTGTTTCCAGTGAGCCAACATGCACAATAGGCAGCACCCTGACTCTGTTTGACCAGAATGGAACAGTAACACATGTGAAGGAAGTAGGGAAGCTGCCCAAGTTCGTTCCAAAAAGGCGTGTGTGCATATAGCCTATTATTGTGTTTGTATAGTTGCTCAGCAAGCTGGATGCACCACGGTGGATTCAAACCCCTAGAGTCGACTCTGAGACGATGGACAAGCATTTTAGCCCCACTGCACAACCGTAGCGCCAATAATAACCTTACCTAACCTCGCCTATAGAGATCTGTTTTACAAGCTTGGTCTGCCCTCTAATAAACCAGTGTCTGGAGGGTGCTGTAAAGATGTAGTGTAACACGCATAGTTAGTTATGGACGGTGAAATGTCCACTAACTGTAGCAGTCAATGGATATGTCACATTAACGGGAGGGAATGTGTTAACCCATTTTGACCTGGGAACGATTCTATAAATGTCTTCTACATATACCTATTCAAAGATTTGTGCCGCATTTTTACGATTTTTCAAAAATAGCAGACCTACAAGCTCGTAGAGCGCCACTTGGTGGCGCGCTATGAGCTTGTAGATCTGCTATTTTTCAATAGCTAAAGCATAACCACCAAAAGGGGTTCCCGCCCAAAATGAGTTAAAGGGCTAATGGTTATCCAAAAACAGAGACTAAATGATGAGACTAAAGATAACATACTGTAGACTGTTAGCCCAATACTGTGCAGTCATTAGGTGGAATTGGATACTTTACTTTTCTTGTGCAGTGCTCACTGCCATTGTGTCATGTGGAGACGAATTGAGGGTTGTTGAATCTAAAAAAAGACACATTTAAGTAACACGCATTGTAACAAGATATTACATAAAGTTAGTGGCTGAGCAGTTTGTGAACAAAGCACTGACAATGTGCTACCGAGAGCTTGGTTTTGTTTTTCGCTGTATGCGGGTAGCAGAGTGTGAGGTGAGCTCTGATTGGCATAGCAGCATCAGCTGAGCTGTGTGGCTCACTGTGATTGGCGACGGAGATGAAGAGACAGACAGATGCAGTCAACCCCCGTTCTGGACAGCTGGCCGTTTTGGTGCCACGCCATAAAAATAGCAAAAAACAAACCGCCAATTAATCGATTAATCAATTAATCGATTTTCCGATTAAGTCTCCGAAATCAATTAATATTTCATAATCGATTTTTAATAGCCAAAATATAGGCTAATAAGTAAGGCTGCATGATATATCGAACATGTACCTTCATCAGAGTGGAGAATATAAGTATAAATCAAGTTGAGCAAAGCCACTCTTCGCTGTCCCTCTCTCTAACAGACACAGTTAACGATCGCTTGTTAAGTGCCTGCCAGACAGACAATCAGATGAAATGAAGGCAGTTGTAGAGTAGAGTGTAGACTAGTGAACTGAACGTTTTCTGTTTATATCAAGTACTTCATACCAGCCCCTTATGAAACTACTTCTCCTCAAATCCAAATGGATTTCATTTTCCATCCTGAATGGCAGTAACTAGCATATAATGAGAACTGAGAAGATCTCCACAAAGGTTTACTCATCAAAACTGATTATAAAACTGTAACCATCAAAGCATGCACTCAACAACATAATGGTTATGTGACCATGGCATGTGCATAATATAAAATCTTTTTATTTGCCCTACTCGCGGCTCCTCTTTTGAAGCGGCTAAAGACGAGAAGCCTTGTTTCTACACAATGTGCAAAGTAAACCAAGCTCCCGTGGTGCACGCTGAGCTGTAGCTTAGGACACAATGTTCAACAATTTCCTTTTGTTTGTCTAGAGTGCTGATTTATTTCAGGCCTTTAACGGGGCAAACCAGTCAATTTTAAGAGTTTACAAACCCCTCTGCCCTTGGACAGCTCAGTCAATATTTGTGAACTCGATCCCTCGTCCCCCACCTCCTATACGCACCAGGCATCCCCCACCCCATCTCAAAGTCGCACACCACAGAAGTAAGACCCTAAGGCACTGGTTTTCAAACATTTCCATGTCAAGGGCACCCATATTATGGGTATAACATATCAATATTATTGATATGTATTTGGCCGCGGACCTCCATCTGAAATGATTTTGTGCCAGAGATTTGTGTTAAGATTTGTGTTCAAAAATCACACCTGTGTGAAGTGAGGGGCGCTCTTGTCGCCGTACATCATCCAATAAAAAATGAATTCACTTCTTCATTAATTCATTTGTCAACTTATGTTATCTTTTAACCATGATGATACAATGTTTAGAAAGAAACTAATCTTTTCACCATGATCATGTAAGATGACAACTGAATTTCCTGAATTTTCCTTTCACACAGTTTCACAAAGCACATAATAGGACTTGGCCATACACACGTTATTTTTGCTTTAATCCAGAGCTGCCACACGTCTGGTTTCTGTGTGAAAAATGGAACCACCTACGATGTTGTGTTATGATGCTGTTGACCTGCGCACGCATGGGGTCAGTGGTGCTTTCCGTTTAGCACGTTGCTACTCCTTTAGGTGCAGAAGGGCTCAAAACAAACAGAACATCGCATGAGTCAGACACCATCGCCCACGTTGCTCTCTGCGTTCCCTTGGCTTTGTTTGTTATAGACTGATGAATTACCTAGTGGCTAGGGCAGTGCTTCTTCAACCATTTAGACCTGAGGACCATTCTACAAATGTCTTCTAAATCCTGACAGTTTTCTGGTAATTGGCCATGGACCCCCATCTGAAAATATGTTGTTCCAGGGAACCCCCCCAGAAGCAAAGATTTGAGTTAAAAACGTTCACTCTCTTGAGTCTTGCAAGATCAAATGAACTAATTATCTTAACTGAATGGCTGTGCGGGCTTGCGTGCGTCGTCAAACTACCAGGGCGACGCCCTAGGTATAGCCCTACCGCCAGCTCAACCCTGATTAAAAGTCCATAGACTTGGCTGCCATATGACGTAATTTCCGAAAGCCAGATGTTGGAGGGGCTAGCGCCCCTCAATAAAATATAATGACTACCTACTTCACTTTTTATACTGTATTGAGAATTATTCAGGGTTTTACAATTTATGCAAATATTACATTAAGTTGCATGTTTCAATACACACATATATCAAGGCATTTCAATACAAAAGTTGTTTTCTTTTTTTACAATGTTAAGTGCCATGGTGTCAGTTTCTTTTTTCTTGAGTCAAGAAGCAGTAAGCAGTGTGTGTGTGTGCCAGGGCACAGGATTCTTCATCACAGAGACACAGAGGACGTAACAGACTATCACAATCTACAATTTCTACATGTTTTCCACACCATTACAGGTGTTAAAAGAGCGGGTATAATATAATTGTTTTTGTGCAAAGCTCTTCACACTGCAGATACAGGACGAGTTAGAATAGGGAAAGAGAGAACAAAGAAGAAAGGGACACAGAACACAGAAGAAATAAAAGGAAGGCACACAGTCAATAGAATGTACCTACTGTACTTCAGTGCATTATTAAACATGGAATGCTTCTTGTGCAGGTGGAAAGCACATCCAGTGCATGGTCCATGTCGGGCAGAAACCCAAACCGTGAAAACAATATAACTTTTCGTAAATGAACGGCTTACTTGATCATACTAGTGTCACACAATAGCATCAAAAGTAGCAGATCTGCAACAACAGCGTGTTTTGAGCTTGTAGATCTGATACTTTTCTATTTTTTTATTTGAATCTGTAACTGTTTTGGACATTATGAACAACAATGTTGCATGGTTAAAGAACAGAACAACGGAGCATTAGGTACTATACATAAAAATACATGATTACAGAGCAATGACACAAATACTAAATACACTCATTGAGTTAGAGCAGGGAGACAGCAACACACCGGTTTGTTGGACAAATGCCCACCACAACGCTATTATCTTTCCCTCCATCGGCGCACTCTGTTTATCCCTGAAAATGACAGCGCTGAATTTGTCTCCCAACTATCCCTCCTCCCAGCCAGGACCCATCAGCAAGTGGAGAATTTGTCGTTTTACTTCTTTTCCATTTGTTTGCCGGGGATGGCAAAGTCCGGGGGCCCAGGTCGATACCTGTCCCTGCATCGGGGCCGGGTGATCACTGGCCTAGCGCCTGGCAGCTCATCAGCCAAAATGGAGGGCCCTCTTCATTTAGTCTCATTACGTGGCACCATGGCCTGATCAATTTGGGCCATATTGTGGGCTGTCCCCTCGACCGTGTGTGTCCCACATGGTCGAACAGTACAATCACACGGTGCCAGTTACAGATTGACCGGATGCAGACGGAGAGGGAGGAAGTGTTCCAACATGCTGTTCAGTACACTACTACACCAGTGGCAACTGGGCAATGGAAATGGTCCAAATCACTTGTTTATACTGTGGGGAAATATAAGCATTTAGTAGTAGAAATGTAAAGGCATTGGAGATGGATGTGTTGGGTCAGGGTGTTAAAAGAAAACAATAATACAAGTGGAACTATTCATGAACCGTTAAAAAAAAAAAAAAAAAACAGGAAAATCCGGGCTCTCAAAGTTAAAAGAGGTAAAAGCATTTATTTAATACAACCACCAACATGTTTCGACCTGAAGCGGTCTTCATTAGGGCTAAATGAATACAAAAACTGACACTCATTATATAATGTAGGCCTGGAAAACGGTGAGATTATTTAAACACTTAGACGATACTTTGTCTACAGTAGTGTTTAATTACCTGGCTGATCCTGTCTGACAATTCTTTTTTGTGTGACTATTATGGCTCCGGTGAGCACCTCGTTGCCTCGTTCTCTATGCATGAACTGTATTCACAATACAGTTTGTCAAGTCTTGCAGTTCTTTTTTCCAAATCTCTGCATCATGTATATCCTACTTTGACATAAGCCATAAGCTTTGTGAAGCCCTCATCTCCCACAAAAGAGAACTGGATGCACATCCGTGGTGATTATTTTGACAACCTGGTCACGCTTTCTTGCAGAGTTTTGTGATGTGAAAGAAAGCCTCACATTGATGTCAGGCTGGAACTGATATCATCGCCGCCACTAGCATCACTCCACATCACTGTGTCGGCTGTTTAAAACTTTAATGATTTTGCATCGCGTCAGTGCTGGTTGAAGTAAACCAACTCACTATCGCAAAGTCACATAGGCCCATTAAGTTATCATGTGAGAGAGTGCCTTTCCCCCTCTGTTTAAACCACTAGAGCGTTTTATAAATGTTCATACTTTTGGGCAATTATCACCTTGTTAAGATAAAGTAACATTTTACATTACTACATAGCTACTTACATTACAACCTACTGTACATACATTTTCACAATCAACCTACTGTATCAGTAACTGCTTACAGTGTTTTGGTTACTGTCTAATCATGCTGAATTATTACCTAAATGGCTACATTACTAGTTTGAGCATACCTAGATTACTAATGTACCTACCCACAGTATTACTTGCATACCTAGATTAAAGTGCATACTACATTATAATATTACCTAGTTGGATTACTATCAACTCAACTGAATTTGTACCGTCATAGATTACTTGTAGATCATTATAAATGATATAGAATACTACCTACTGACTACCTACCTACCCATATCATTATCTACATCCCTAGATTGCTATCTGCTAATATAATTACTATAGGTACATATTTAGAATACGATGTACCCGTATCAATACATCAATATTTAGATGACTACCTACCCACAATATAATAACCTACACATCACTACATGATCGAGATGAACACAAACGCACCAAAGCCTCAGTGTATAGGTGTATATTATGTTATACATTTTTGTTTCAATCATAAGAGTTTTGTAATTTCTGCCATCAATCATCGGCTCGCGGGTCGTCTCACATCCCAGTTCCATTTTTCCCTCCTGCGTCTACTCCATCAAAGACCGAAAATGGCACCGGCTCCTCTGGCATTTTATTGACACCCAAGAAAAATGTCCCTACTGAAGCATTTTTAATATTAATAGAGTGGAACAGCCCGCTGATGATAAGCGGGTCTTGCATAGTTTTTATGGACGTGCAGACAGCCAGGCTTCAATATGAACAGGACAGTGCCAGGCATTGTACTGCACAGGTTCTCAAAGTGAGTTAATATACTAGCATCAGAATAAGTTCAACCACTTTAACCCATCGGCTATTCGGAAATTGCCAATCTACAAGCTCACAATGTGTGGCGTTGCGATGCATTGTCAAAAACATTTTTCAATCTTTTTTTATTTATTATTATTATTTTTTTACATTTTGAAACATCACCGAACTTGTTTGGGAATGGCCAGGAGTTTGAGAACCTCAGCTGTACTGTTTGTCCTTGTCATCGCTGGATAATTCAGTACAGCTGTGCAAAGTGCTTCAGTCACACATGAGTCCGACCTCGTATTAACACGTATTAACACGTGGTATCCATGTTAGAATGTTCAGACCAGGGGTTCCCACAACAAGTTGCAGACCATGTGCCACATTGTGAGCTTGTAGATCTGCAATTTTGCTATTTTCGCTATGTTTGAAAAGCTGACAATGCATGCCCAGGCCAAAATAGGCATGCCAACAATCTCAGGAATTGAATTTGAATTGGAATGAGTTTGTTGTTATTATGTTTTTTTTAATTCTATATTCTTTAAATATTGAATTACCGGTATTTCTTTCTTATTTTCTATTTCCTGTTCTTTCCAATTTGGGCCCTGTTGGCCGTGGGGGTAACCAGGCAGGCCCCCCAGGCAGCACTCCCCGACTTTGTAAACCACTGCTTTAGTGCTTGTAAAGCAGGCACCGTGCCATTCTCTCTCTTGTTGGTAGAGCAAAAACAAAACCAACCTTGACACAGAGTTCTGTTTTTTCAAATGTTCCACCTCTGCACCTGCCTGGTGCAAAATTGTACTTGTGCCACTGCATGCCTACGCAGTTCCTCTGGCTTCCCAGGTGGCACGTTCACCGAGCAAAGGCTGCGCACGAGCGTGTGCAAACAAACTGGCATTGTCCCTCCGAACCGCGGCATGCACAGAGCGGTCGGCGTGAGGTTGGCGGAAAAAAATCGAGGGGCGAGATGGTTTAGGGGCGACCGTACCTGATATAGCCCCCAAGGCTATATCCTTTCCCCCTTTCCCACCAAATCTCTTCACCAGAAAAAGCCAAATCAACAAACTCAGAATGCGTTGCGATGCATTTTGAGCTTGTAGATACGATACGATACAACTTTATTGTCAGCTTGCACTGAAATTCTTTTGCGTCCATGACGTCACCGTTCAAGATACAGACAAGACATACACAATACATTACAAAAGATACATAGGACAAATCACAGAAGCAGACAGGAACAAGAACAATAGAACATATCCTCTTGGTTTACCTATTTTGATTTAAAAGCAGAACAGACTGGTGTACAAAAGAGTTTTTTAGCCTGTTTTTCTTATATTTAGGGACTCTAAACCGCCTCATGGAGGGCAACAGTTGATATTCATAATTTAAAACATGTAAGGGGTCAGAGGAGATACTCTTCGCCAGTCTAAGCATGCTCTTGGTCTGGTCTTCTTTAAATTAATGTAACACGACCTCAACAGGCCTACCAACAATTTTAGCCCAGGTCTTAATTTGGCTATAGAGTTTGTTCTTATATACTATAGATAGGCTGTTAAACCAGGCCGTGCTACAGTACAACATCACCAAACGATCTAAGTCGGTGTAAGGAGTACAATACGCTGCTGTATCCTCTTACAGATATATTCAATATTAGAGGACCTTGATAAGGTGGCGTCTATCATCACCCCCAGATATTTGTAAGATGGGGTCTTATTACCGGGAGCAGGACCAAAGATAATTTCCTCAGTTTTCTTAGTGTTGATAATCAAATTATTTTTGTCACACCATTCTACAAGCCGGTCAACGCTACACTGGTACTGTTTTGGGTCAACACTGTCAGTCATCAGAGATATTAGAGTAGAATCATCTGAGTATTTCAGAAGAACCTGGTTTGACTCGCAGGTGTTACAGTCAGCCGTGTAAAGAGTAAACAGTACAGGTGAGCTAATGCATCCTTGGGGTGCCCCAACTCTAGTCCTGATGGCAGTGGCGTATCCAGGAATTACGTTTTGAGCAGGCAAGATCATGTGTTAATTGTCGTCTCCCCGCGCACAATCGTAGCACTAAAGGTTTTCAAAGAGATATACCTGCCAGACGAGTAGGATACAAAGGCTGAAAGGCATGCATTTACATTCCAATGGGTGGTTGAGGGTCACGCTCTACGGCCAATCAGCTGTCGATTAATAGTTCTCACGTCTTGTTTTTGTCTTCTTTTTTTCTCATTGTATGGATTTTGGCCAGGCCAGAAATGGATTTGGACAGGCGGACGCCTGCCCTCGCCTTATTGTAGATACGCCTCTGCCTGATGGGAGAGGAGAGTGTCTTATTTACCTGAATTCTGTCAGTGAGGAACGTGTGATAAAACGGAATAACAAAAGGATTAATGTGTAACTGAACCATTTTAGTGAGGAGCAAGTCCGGCTGTAAAATCTAGGAAAAGACGTCTAGCATAGGATTTTGGTTTATTGAGATGTTTGGAGATGAGGTGAACCAGTGTGACAACTGCATCCTCCGTACTGCGACCTTGCTTGTAAGCAAATTGAAATGGATCCTGTGAATTACATATGGCATTGTTGAGATGATGAACCATAACCTTTTCCAGAGCTTTCATGATAACAGATGTGAGTGCTATTGGTCTATAGTCACCTTTTTTGGCAGTGGTTTTATGTGGGCAGTCAGCCAAGCCTGTGGGATGGTATGTGGATTATCCACAATTAGCACAATATGTTGAAAAATTGGCTGCCAGACAGGGGCCAATTCTGTGGCATAATCTTTCAGAATAACGGGACTTATTAAGTCACAAATCCCATATATGACATAACAATTTTCCAGCAGATGTCACTGTTGGGGGATTTTGCCTGTTTTCATTGCAGCTCAAAAGGCTTCAGAACCCCCCGAGAAAACCCACAGAAAATCCACTGAATGTTCAAAGTTCAGGTTGTTTGGGTGTAATTGAGGTCATAAAACCTAAAAGAAAAACAAAAAATAAATGAAAATGAATGTCATGAAACCTTTAAAAACCAATAACACATTATTAACCCATTTTGACCTGAGATCAGATTCTATAAATGTCTTCTACATCCTGACAGTTTTCTGAAAAAGCTATGTTTCTATGTCAGTCGTTCTTGGATTTTTCAAAAATAGCAGACCTACAAGCTTGTAGCGCGCCACTCGGTGGCGCGCTATGAGCTTGTAGATCTGCTATTTTTCAATAGCTAAAGCATAACATAATGCTAACACCAAAATGGGTTAATATGGGTCATTAAAATCGGGAAAGCATCTGTGTCATTTTCGATTTTACATCTGCTATTTTTGAACATTTAAAAAAATCATGAAAGTGTGAGAACTACTGATTCTGAAGGCATTTGTAAGAATTGGCCTCAGGTCTTCTATGAATCGGTGTGGTGCAGTCCACAGACCCATATCATTAACGTGTATATATTATATATACTTTATCATTACACTTTTATTAGCAGTAATATTAATTGCCCAGTCTATTTTTTCCCTCCCTCTCCTCCATTTTTACGAGTCTCTGGGCTCTGTGTGGCTCCACTCTATTAAAGTTATTGGTCAGTGTTGGGTGTTTATGACTTCTGGATTGGACGGCCCACCAGTGGGCTCGACCCACTCTGAGAGCTGGCGCCGCTAAATATGACCCTACAGGCTGCAGTCTTCTGCTTCACTGACTTAATGCAATACCACACGCGCACACACTCACGCACACACAGACTGACGACTGTACTAATGTGAAGCCAGCATAAACGTGCAGCACTGAGTGCATGTGTGTGTTAAGCTCACAATCTTTCTGTTAAGTACACTGCACTGCACTGCACACCACGCACGCACACATCATGCACAGTACACGTGCGTGCACGCGCGTTTACACATAACGCCGACGAGATTAGGGGCGATGACATGCGGCGATGACATGGAACATAACGGGATGACAAAGTCACACCTCCGCTTGCAAAAGCAGGTGTTTTTCACAACTCATGACTCGCGGTGGAAGCTATGTGTGTGTGTGTGCGTGTGCTTGTGTACGTGTGTGTCCCAAGGTCAGAATAGTCCCTGCAGTGCACGGCACATCCAGCTGTTATTTTTTATTTTGTGTCCTATTTCAAGCTTATGATTTCCTGACAAGGTTCATGTGCATTCTCACAAGCGCTTGTCTTGGTGTCTGCCTCGGGAAACATCTTGGTCTCCCCCCTCTGCCAGGCGACAGTTGGAAACACCAGCATCCACATTCTGGGGGGAACATTAGCCAAAAAGTAGCCAATCTCAAGCTTTAACATGTTTGTGAAGAGATTTTGATTCATAAGTCGGG
This sequence comes from Electrona antarctica, assembly GCF_951216825.1. Classification (NCBI taxonomy): domain Eukaryota; kingdom Metazoa; phylum Chordata; class Actinopteri; order Myctophiformes; family Myctophidae; genus Electrona; species Electrona antarctica. Next base: position 24,596,632 of record NC_136802.1, on the reverse strand, counting down.
TCCAGTTTACTCATTCTAGAGAGTATAAGTGGTTAAATCATTTTTTTAATTAATAAAATGGTAAGGTCTGATGAAAGATGTGGGGCTTTGTAAAGCAGATGTTTGTAAAGTGCCCCTGGTCCTCCAGTGCGTTTGCATGTGGCGGGTGAAGGACTCTCCTGGCTGGGACCGGTGCCACTGCCAGCTTAACCAGTCTCTCCATTTACTGAAGCACACAAGGTGCACGCTCAGCCCTGGCAGCAGAATGCATGCGCGCGCACACACACACACACACACACACACACACGCACACGCACACGCAGTCACACACCAACTCCCTTCCTGCTCTCGACCGGCAGCCTGATGATCCTCAGCATGCGGTTGAGAGTCACAGTCAGAGTGGTTGAGTGTCAAAAACATGGCCTCCTCGTGGTCAATTAACCATAGGTGACCATTTACCTCCTTGTGTAAAGATGATGATGATTGACCTGTAAGGTCCTCTGCTAAGGATCCATGGAGAGCAGTGTGAGGGCCTGGTGCCACGTTAGGGTGGACTGCACTCTGGTCTGCGATACAGCACTTGGTCTTGGTGGATGACCAGAAAGCTAGGGTCAGTTTCAGCTGTTTTCTGACCCCACTGTCAAGACTGTAAGAGGGGGAGAGAGAGGGAACGGGAGAACAGGTTGACTGGTGAACCAGGGCTGCAACTATGGAATATATTCTTATATTGGAAATACTCCAGTAAAGATATATCTCAACATTGTACTTTAGTACAATACTTGAGAAAATGTGTTATTTTCCACCAGAGGTTACATTAGAATGTTTTACAGTACACAGTAGAAAGGGGGAGTGCTGTACCTTGTCACTATATGTCACATAATTCCCAATGGCATTTTCTGGCAAGTGCACACACCACAGGGAGTGAGAGGGGTATGACTGCAAAAACTCCTGCTTTCACAACATAAAAGAACCCAATAAACCTCATTCTGGCTGAAAGATATATATTGGGCTTGGGAGCTCACTTCAGAAATGCAACATGTACACTTTGTGGCTAGAATAGGACGCATTAAGGTTAAGTTCTTCATCCAATATCAGTACATTTTTTATGGTCCAGTCCATTAAAATGGACTAATTTTGCCAGCCACAGCCTTTAAATTACTTCTAACCTATAAAATGTGCCGTCATTTTTTAACATTGCTTTAATTTTGTTCCATCTACTTATAATAATAGTAATAGTATCCAAACACTTTTTCAAGTGATGGATGTGCAATTACAATATACCGTTCCTTATGCAATTACCATACAGTTGTATCTTTATTTGGCTCCGTCTGTGTCTGTGTCTGTCTGTCTCTTCTTGAGTATAAACTCAATACTATAACATGGTATTGTAATTTGTTACACAGTGACAGCAATTCACTTACATACAATTTGTATTTCTATTCATAATCAGAAATTGCATGCAGGGCATTTTTTTTAAATTAACTGAAATATACAAACGAAACACATTTAATACTTTCTTGTTTATTTATTTATTACAAAATAGCGGAAATAGTTGATCTACAAGCTTACAACACGTCACAAAGTGACGTGTTGTAAGCTTTTGCTATACGCAATTATCTAAAATAATTGCGATTATGTAATAATTGTGACAGGCCTATCTATAGTCAGTATTAGTCACACACTCGTACTTTCTTAAATGACTCTATTCTATCTACTCTATTCTATCTACTCTACTATATTGCTTAGCCCCCTCGTGGGGGCTCCCGTTTCCCCTGACTCAGCATGTGGTAGACACAGGACAGATATTACCAATATATTCCTCCGTGTCGGAGCCCAGTGTGGGAGTGAGATAAGCAGATATTAGTGGTCCTTCCATCAGCAGAACAGAGCTGAGGGAGTAGGGGGGGACAGAGCAAGGCTTTGGCTGGACACCGCTAAGGCACTGAAGGGCAAAGATAGGGCAGACGGAAGGAGGGAGGAGAGGGGCTGGCATGGATGCTGGTGGTGGGGGGGCGTAATGGACTATACATGTAGTGGGATTGAAGTAATCCGATTACAGCCAAAATGGCAGCTGTAACTGACCCAACACAGTAATCAGATTGACGGATACTTTGGGAATGGGGACACAGTTGGGGGCTGTTGACGTTGTTGGCACAATGTACGCTAAAACAACTCCTATCGTTGCTGTCGGGTAGAAACTAGAAACCTTGTATCTCCAACAGTATAGTGAAAAAGCTCACAGCGGTTTGTGATGCCGCATGCTTTGTGAGCTGTTCTTTTTACATTATTACCAATTACTCCCCATGCAGGGTGGCAAAATGGAGTATTCGGTTTTTATATAGTGTATATATAACCATGTTTCTTTTTCACATTTCCTGAAAAGCAACGGCTTTTTCTTTCACCCGATGGCATTGATATCCCCGTATAGACTTTGAATAGATAGACATAAGCTTGCTAAAAGCGTTTTCTTTAGCGGTCCATAATTCAGCTGCCAGCGGTAATATGTGCGGAGGTGGTTCCTGCCTGGTATGCGGCGGTGGTTTTGCCGATGCAGGTAAACCGCTTAGACCCTAATGGGAGTAACAGGCTATTAGCCAGAATTCCGTTTGCATGCTAACAGGCTCTTTGTTCTCATCCTAGCGGGTGGGAGTGGGTGAAACACTCTCACAGAATGCTGTGATCAGCAAGCCACTTCAAACTGCTCCCACGCTGTCATGCCAATCTGTGTACCTTTTTTTGGGGGGGGTGGGGGGGGGTATATATTTAGCCCCGTTATAAATTATGGATAAAGTCGTTAAAACAAGTGTGGTGCTGTATTCATTTATATTATAACAGTTTGCTGGGGACCCCCTCGGGACCACTGCCAATACCACCCCCATACCGTTTAAAATGTAGGCTACGTTTCTGCTCCAAAACATTATCTTCGCTTATTATTCTGTTGCTTATATAATTGAGAAAACATCTAATTGAATGTCAAATAACACCTTTTTTTCCTTTCCCATGGAGATAATTTTTTAAGTAGAATTGTTACCATTGTAATATTGTTTACTGTAAAAACAACGGCATATTAGAACATCTCACTCCAATTGGGTCTGGTTATTGATCATAAACGGCAATCAAAGAGCAGGTACCAAATGAGAAGCATTCTTAGTATTGAAGTTTTTTCAAGTGGACAAATCTTTATTTTGTTTAGTTTTTTCTGTTGCTGTTTGTAAGCCATGGCTGCCAATGGAGACTGCAATGGAAACAAGCAGTAAGCTTGTTTGCGTTTTCCTTTTGATTATGGTGGGTCAGATGTATTTTTCATGTGACATTGGCAAGTTTCACAAAGGGTTGGCTATTCAGGCCCCCCGTCGAGAAACCGTATAGTCTAAAATGTGTCCCTTTGTCTTTTCCTGAGACTCTACACCTCATCTCTCGTCTCTCTCTCTCTCTCTCTCTCTCTTTATCTCTCTCTCTCTCACTCGCTCACTCTCTGTCTCCCCCTCTCTTCCATTCTGTCCACAAGCCTCGCTTCTGAGTCATTACTGGGACTCCATCTCCTTCTTTTAGTCGACTCCCTGCTCACTCTCTCTCTCGCTCTCTCTCTCTCTATCTCTCTGTCTCTCTATCTCGCTATCTCTCACTGTCTGTCTGTATGTCTCTCTACCTTGCAGCCATCATTGTGTGTGCAGTGTGTTAGTGTGCTCTAGTGAATAGCCTCCACAGTGCCAACTGCTGTTCTCAGATGGAGAGCGTCAGTCAGCACGGCTGATTATTCCAATAGACTATCGACTCAGCACCAGCAGGAGCACACACACACACACACACACACACACACACACACACACACACACACACACACACACACACACACACACACACA